>NW_026018814.1:3312088-3312219 GCF_020466585.1 Dendroctonus ponderosae
CATTTATTGTCTCTATTTATCAATCAAAATACGTTTCGGTGTATTTTTCCACCATCATCAGTTTTTATGTGTAGCGTTGTTGCTGCTTTAAGCCTTGGCATGCATTTTTTGCCGAGCAAGAAAATGCATGC
>NW_026018814.1:3313218-3326914 GCF_020466585.1 Dendroctonus ponderosae
TATTACAGATTGATAAATAGTGCTCCTATTTCGCAATAAGAACGAATTATTTATCAAAAAGTAATCAAGAACTACCACCTAGAGGGTATCCTGCGGCACACTTAGGCTCAAGCTGTAAGAGAAAATTCCAATTAGTAGAGAAATTAATTTGAAAAATTACCTTGACGTTTCGATAGCTATTTTCTGCTATCGTTATCAAAATAACCTAAATGAACCTAAAAAAGAGTATGTTAATAAATTGTGTAACAATAGTAGGATAAAACAGTATATGAAAATTCGCTCTGATAATTCGTCTGTGCAAATTGCCAGTTATGTGACTTTGACTTAATCTCATTATTTAAATTAATAAAGGTAATGTTAATTAATAATTTTGGTGTAAATTTAATTTGGGTGTATGTTTCTCTGGTCTACAAATTAGCGCGCTTTCTTTAATTTTACGTTTTTTTGTAGATTGTTCTTTTGTCAAAATTGTGGAATTATTCCATTGAATTTTATGAATTTTATTTAGAGTTGAGGATGTTCAGCACAAATTGCCGAAAATTTTTCTGCTTATTGCTGCTTTGCGGATTATTGCTCTGCGGATTATTGCTGAAAAAATAGTTCTACCTTCATCACTAGACCTTTGTCTATACTGTTGCTACCTATGTATCCACATTGCAAGCCTTTAGCTCGTTTGGTTCAGGCAAATGCCTTTTTCATCAAATGTGCCTTTTTCATCAATTTTTAAAAAAATTACGAAAAATTTTTTCGCAGGTTTCTTGACACATAATTTTCCCTACTTCTTCGCTAGTCCATTGTTTATAATTAGCCCAAATTGTATAACTTTAGCTCGTTTCGCTTAGGAATTGTGATTTTTTCATTAAACTGGACAATGTCGTGTTCAGCAAGCGCAGCTCCAATTTTTGGAGTAAAGCCAGAGTCAAAAATTTGCAAAAACTCGCCCTGAGGGATTATGGACACCAAACTTTGGGAACTTCTTCTCCATATCATTGTCTATAATTTTCCGGAGTTTCAAGACTTTACCTCATTTAGTTTAGGATATCGACAATTTTTCATCAGACTCGAGGATTTTATATTCAGCCAAAGCGGTTTGTTGGTTTATTGACTCAAAAATTTCCAAACTTCTTCACCAATCCATTGTCTCTAAATAGTACAAATTTCGAGAGTTATGCTCTTTACGTTTAGGAACTGAATTTTTTAAAATTTCCAAAAATTCCTTTGTAGGTCTACTAAAACCAAATTTTCCCAGTTTCTTCACTAGGCCATTGACATAGATTTAGGAAATTTGGGATTTTTTTGCAAAAGTGAAATATTTTAAGTTCAGTGAAAGTCAAGCCAAATTTTGAAAAATTGAAAAAAAAATCTGTATTATTGGTTCAAAAATGTCCAAACTTCTTCAACCAAATTGGAAGCCTCAAAGCTAAGTGAACCTTCGATAAGATATATATTAAAGTATCTACAACAGCATTTCGCTTCAGAAAGCTTATTGAAACAAACTGATTTTGAATCCTCCTGTTATTCGAGAAATTGGTCGCGTAAAGATTTCCGGAAAAAAAGCAAAAAGATCGAAACAAGCTCTTGGCTTTAGCCTAATTAAATCGGCAAATAATTCGATATCCAACCGACAACAAAGCGAACAAGCATCTTTAGGAAAATACCGGCATTTTTTTCAATGCACCCCATTTAATTCTAGCGAAGATAAAGTGCGCGATTTTTTAATGGAAACGACCAAAAACGATTTTGGCTTTAATATTTGAGGGCTTTGATGGCGACGCAAAGCGCGAACGGGAGGGTTTGATGCCTGAATTCTGATTTAAATGTGCGGCAACAGGATCAAACGTGTTAGGAAAGTGCACATGTCTAATTGGAATTCGGACAGATTTCCTGCTGGGGCTTTTGTGGATTTGGCATTTTCACCTGGCATTCATCAACCAGGCTCGAGCTAAATAAAAAGAAATGTGAATCATAATCGCATATGTTATGAAATCGCCGGTTTTTCATTTCAGGAATTCAAAATATCGTCCCAATCATTGTCGAGGTTCGCAATTAAATGACAACGTCTCGATAAATTTCAGCTCGATATAGTTTGCTGGCGACGTGAAAGAGCAGAAGACGTAATATAAAGGCTTTGTATAATATTCGCAGCAGAAAAATCTTTGCAATTTTTCATCCTCATTTATTTGAAAAAGGACACAAAAGGACAAAGAGTATCCGTAAAATACGGTAACGAATGCTAACGGGTAACGAGCACCAAGAAAACGGAAAATGATTGCGCGCCCAGCAATTAAAGACGACTCTGTTGTTGCGTTCACGTCTTAATTACGAACAATTGTGATTTACGGGATCATCCTAATTGAATACTTTCCAATAGGTTTTCCCCTACWCCGGCTTCGCTCGATATGTTTAAGACTGAATGTTAGTAAAGTTTTGAATGCCGTTTTTGATTTTGTTAGAATAMGACTATAATCAAAATGCTTTTAATACTATCAAGATAAGTTCAGCCATATATATTATGGACCACAGTGTACCACAACGCCATATTGCTTAGGCAGCATAATTTTTGTTCATCGCGAGAGCAACCTTTTTAGTTAGTCGTCGTCAAATCGTTGCTGATACAGAATCGTTTTCGTGTTCGAAAATCTACTTCTGTACTGTGTTGTTCTTTATCATTTATCAATATACGTTTATTCATACATTAAGAGTGTGTCCACTTTATTTCACCAACAGATTTAAACAACTTTCTTTAATGATTTACCCGCTTAATGGGTTTATTTCTGTTTGGGAAACTTCGATTTCGAGGAGAGGAAGTTATCGTGGCAAGGCATAGTTTAAACATTAAACATAAGTAAAACCTGATGAAGGAAATGCTGTTTAGTCACGAATATGTTCAATCTGGAGCGTAAAATTGTTTTTGAGGGCAACCTGTTATTACCTTGTATCAGTATCAGCGGTAATATTTCAATGGAAGTGTGCAAATTATGCAATTAGGTCAGAGTTGTCGACATACAACTTTATTTCGTCGCATAAAGTAATTACTTTCCATAAATGTACTCACAATGAGGACACCAGTGTGAACTGACTAACGTTGTGTCGACATGAAACCAACACGGGCAGTCGAACGAAAGAAACTTGTGGCAAAACTTGAATGTTCCAGAATCAGAGCGCCAAACAGCCGACTTTTTCTTCGAAAACTTTTAATGGAACCAGTCGCATTCTAGACGCTTTTAATGATGCAAACCGATTCGAACAAACGCGAGCAACACTGTTTCCTAATTAAAACGACACTTAACACAGATTACAAGAGTAATTACCCAAATTTGTAAATTGCATGACCGACTACCCTCTTATTATCGTTTTATTCGCGTGGGGGCCAACTACAATAAAAAGCGCTACGTTCTTGACAGTTTCATGTGGAGTGGCCTGTGGTGAAAAATTCACCCCTCAACTGTCCCGAAAGTACTTATTTGGTTTTTCTGCGACAAGAGGGCGGGCCGGAACTGTAACGGGGCCCAAAAATAATGTTGCCTTTTTTACGCATTGAGGGGCTCTTATCAGCGATGTTCACTTATTCCAGTCGCTCCCCTTTTCACTTTTAGTTGATCCTAATGATCAGTCACAGTTTTCAACCTCTAACTGCCTTCTGACGACATTTTTGAACACATCAAAGTTTTACAAATGTGTTTTTTGAATGCAATGGATTATTTCCGGCCTAAGAAGCGCCCCAATGTACACATATATAGTGTTTGAGTCCATGATAAAAGAGATATCGTCGATTGAAGACCGTAAATGGCTCAAAAACCGCTTCAACCAGCCGAAAATGTCGATTGTTGCGGACATGAAAATTGTATCGTGTTTTTTAATAAGCTCATTGCAGTCTTTGCGCCTTTCTGTTCAAAATGATGTATAATTAACCTCCATTTTATGAAATTTTGGAACAAAAACCATAATTTAACGAAGGTGTTTTTTGCTCTCTTTTGCTCTAGCCGAAAATGTCGATTATGTTGGAACTAGTTGGATCCTTCGATTCTTTCTTATCAAAACTATGTATAAGTCGAAGCATTTTAGGAGACTTGACCCTACTGAAAGTTCCGAACAAGACTCCATAAGCTGCTGCTCGAGAAACACTAATTTAAGCCTTGCGCCCGGATTTTTGGATAAATAATTTCCCTTTTACATAAACGAAGTGATTAAGCTTTAACGAGCGAAGCAATCAGTTCTCATGGCTAAAACGGGGATTAATAACCAAGAGCAAATAATTAAAACTCCTAATGGGGGATTTATAAATATTCCAGGTCAACAACTAACATTAGGAGAATAACAAGAAAATCATGTAGCCCGAAACCATTTGTCACCCATTGAAGGCAGGCTAGATTCTAACGCGTATTGATTATGGCAAAAACCCTCGTTTGAAAACACTGAGTTTGTGTTTTCCGATCAGCTCACCCTGGCCACATTCGCTTCTGCTTTTTATGAAGCAAAGACGCGTAAAACCGCTTTGTCGTTTTTTATTAACTATTTCTTACACATATTAAGAAGCTCTTGCACATACAGAGCGTGCTAGACAATGAGGACTTGCTTTCTTCGAAATTACTGCTGGACGAACTGGGCAAAATGGACGTGTGAAAACGATCCGCTAGATTTTAAGTACTCAGCCCGGCAATAGTGGCAGAAGATTTTCTTTAACTCTATTAACACCACAATCCGCTTAATTGGGCAAAAGCAGCGAATCACTTAATAATTCCGTCTGCTTTGGAGATTTCCTGCTGCGTTCTCGAATTAATACCTTTCAGGAATTATTACAACTCAACTCAGACTTTCGCTGCGTAATTGCACAGTTTTCGTCAGTAATAAGTCTACAAGCTGATATTTCGTAGTTAGTTAAGGACGGCTGACGAGGAAACCCGTCATTTAACTTACTAGGAATCGTCAAAAGCACATGGCGCTTTTATCCGGGACATCGTAAAACTGGAAATGCACCAGAAAGGGTATTAGTTTTGCAATAGCAC
The DNA here is from genome assembly GCF_020466585.1 of Dendroctonus ponderosae. NCBI lineage: Eukaryota > Metazoa > Arthropoda > Insecta > Coleoptera > Curculionidae > Dendroctonus > Dendroctonus ponderosae. The sequence continues at coordinate 3,318,225 of NW_026018814.1, forward strand.
ATTAAAATGTATATTACTTTTGACTGCTGTCTATTACTCTTACATTTCTATATATACCTTCTTCCTTAGACACCTACTTCCTAGACAGCTTTAATTAAACTTTTCATCATCTATTTACGCGTTGTTCTTATTAATTTTGCCAGAAGTCGACAATTCTACTGGCTCTGCTTTAAGGTTTAGGAATTTTTCAAGCGTCGCTTGCAGATTGGCGATTTTTCAGCCTAAATTTGTTTTGCGATTTTTCGATTTAGTTGAAATTTTCTTCATATATTTAGTCGTCGTTACCCTTCATACTGTGAAAATTGCATATGTCTGCTGGCTCTAGTTTAAACTGTACGAATTTTTCAAACGTCGCTTGCAGATTGGCGGCTGGTCACTTTTTCAGCCCAATTTTCAGTATTTATTTTTAAGCTGAGCTATTTGTAGATGCAATTGAAATTTTTACCATCTATTTACGCGTGTTTCTTCATCATATTCTCAAAATTTCAAAGCTCTATTGGATGTCGTTTGGAGTTTATGAATTTTTCAATCGTCGCTTGCAGATTGGCGAGTTTTCAGTTCTTCAGCCTAAACCTGTTTTATTTTAGAAAATTGGGCAATTTTTCGATTTATTTGAAATTTTCTTCATATATTTAGCCGTGTTTACCCTTCACAATGTGAAAATTTCATATGTCTGCTGGCTCTAGATTAAAGTGTACGAATTTTTCAACCGTCGCTTGCAGATCACTTTTTAAGCCCAATTTTCAATGTTCATTTTTAACTTGAGCGATTTGTAGATTCAATTGTAATTTTTATCATCTATTGAGGCATGTTTCTTCGTCATTTTCTCAAAATTTCAAAGCCCTACTTGATGTGGTTTGGAGTCTATGAATTTTTCAATCGTCACTTGCAGATTCGCGATTTTTCCATTTTTCAGCCCAAGTTTGTTTTATTCTAGAAAGTTGGGCGATTTTTCGACTTAGTTGAAATCTTCTTCATACATTTAGCCTTCTTTGCCCTTCACAATGTGAAAATTTCATATGTCTGCTGGATCTAGTTTAAAGTATACGAATTTTTCAACCGTCCCTTGCAGATTGGCAGTTGGTCACTTTTTTAAGTCCAATTTTCAGTGTTCATTTTTAAATTGAGCGATTTGTAGATTTAATTGTAATTTTAACCATCTATTTACGCATGTTTCTTCGTCATGTTCTCAAAATTTCAAAGCTCTACTGGATGTGGTTTGGAGTTTATGAATTTTTCAATCGTCACTTGCAGATTGGCGATTTTTCCATTTTTCAGCCTAAGTTTGTTTTCTTCTAGAAAGTTGGACAATTTTTCGATTTAGTTGAAATCTTCTTCATACATTTACCCGTCATCGCCCTTTAGAATGTGAAAATTTCATATGTCTACTGGCTCTAGTTTAAAGTATACGAATTTTTCAACCGTCGCTTGCAGATTGGCAGTTGGTCACTTTTTAAGCCCAATTTTCAGTGTTCATTTTTAAATTGAGTGATTTGTAGATTCAACTGTAATTCTTACCATCCATTTATAAATATTTCTTCGTCATGTTACAAAAATTTGTAAGCTCTATTGGATGTGGTTTGAAACTTCTAAATTTTTCAAGGCTTGCCTGCAGATTGGTAGTTTATCAATTTTGAAACCTAAGTTTGCTTCATTTTATAAAATTGGGCAATTTTTTTATTTTGTTGAAATCTTGTTCATACATTTAGCCGTCTTTGCCCTTCACAATGTGAAAATTTCATATGTCTGCTGGCTCTAGTTTAAGCTATACGAATTTTTCAACCATCGCTTGCAGATTGGCAGTTCGTCACTTTTTAAGCAAAATTTTCAGTGTTCATTTTTAAATTGAGCGATTTGTAGATTCAATTGTAATTTTTACCATCTATTTACGCATGTTTCTTCGTCATGTTACCAAAATTTCAAAGCTCTGTTGGATGTGGTTTGGAACTTCTAAATTTTTCAAGCGTCGCCTGCAGATTGGTAGTTTATCAATTTTGAAACCTAAGTTTGCTTCATTTTAGAAAATTGGGCAATTTTTCGATTTTGTTGAAATCTTCTTCATACATTTAGCCGTCTTTGCCTTTCACAATGTGAAAATTTCATATGTCAACTGGCTCCAGATTAAAGTGTACGAATTTTTCAACCGTCGCTTGCAGATTGGCAGTTGGTCACTTTTTAAGCAAAATTTTCAGTGTTCATTTTTAAATTGAGCGATTTGTAGATTAAATTGTAATTTTTACCATCTATTTACGCATGTTTCTTCGTCATGTTCGCAAAATTTCAAAGCTCTACTGGATGTGGTTTGGAGTTTATGAATTTTTCAATCGTCACTTGCAGATTCGCGATTTTTCCATTTTTCAGCCTAAGTTTGTTTTATTCTAGAAAGTTGGGCGATTTTTCGATTTAGTTGAAAATTTCTTCATATATTTAGCCGTCTTTGCCCTTCATACTGTGAAAATTGCATATGTCTGCTGGCTCTAGTTTAAACTATACGAATTTTTCAACCATCGCTTGCAGATTGGCGGTTGGTCACTTTTTAAGCCCAATTTTCAGTGTTCATTTTTAAGTTGAGCGATTTGTATTTTCAATTGTAATTTTTACCATCTATTTACGAATGTTTCTTCGTCATGTTGTCACAATTTCAAAGATCTTTTGCATGTGGTTTGGAGCTTTTGAATTTTTCAAGCGTCGCTTGCAGATTGGTGGTTTGTCAATTTTGAAACATAAGCTTGATTCATTTTAGAAAATTGGGCAATTTTTCGATTTAGTTGAAAATTTCCTCATATATTTAGCCGGCTTTGCCCTTCACACAGTAAAAATTGCATATGTCTAGTGGCTCTCGTTTAAAATGTACGAATTTTTCAAACGTCGCTGGCAGATTGGCGGTTGGTCACTTTCTAACCCCAATTTTCAGTGTTTATTTTTAAATTTTGCGATTTGTTGATTTTATTGAAATTTTTGTCATCTATTTAGCCATATTTCTTCTTCATATTGTCAAAATTTCAAAGCCGTATTGGAACTGGTTTGAAGTTTATGAATTTTTGAATCACATAGAAGTCTAGAAGACGAAGAAAAGCGTGGTTTAATGCCACGAAACAGTGAAGAAGAGAAGTGCACGTAACTGATCAAGACGAATCTTGTTGAGAAGAACTTTTGGTGGCAGCAGATGGGATGCCAAAAGCAACGCCGAAATCCATGCAGTTGAAAGCACAAACGTACACTTTTACCACCCAACAAAATTATTCCGAGTTAAATTTCTTTGGGACGATTTTCGCAATTGTGCAAAAAAACCCTTGAAATGTTTAAATCCACCGACACGTAGCAGTAAATTGGGAAACAAAAAAGGCACTGCCAGCCAACTAGAAGCATTCATTATCTAAATTGTCGAGTGGTAAGGCGATATCTCGTTGCAATGAGGTCCAATAGGAATACGATAAAGGAGCGTGGGGACTACTAAAAAGTAAATTGGAGTCAAACAAGTAGAAACATTCCGCGTTGCTAGTGGTTAATGAGACTTGTTCGCCATTATTGCCTTCTCAACTGTGTTAAATGAAAATAACGACAATTACATTCGAAAAAAAACGAAACTGCTGTTCAAAGTAAAACATCTGGATAAAGGAGGATGGAACGGAAAAATCCCCATTGGATCTTGTCCATAGAGATCGCAATATTTAATATCGTCTGAGAATAGTGTTTTCGCAGCAATAGTCTCCCGACATAAAACGTAAAGTATCCGGGCGAAGGGCGACAAAAACGGGCGACGAACAAATACCATAAAGAAGTCTAGCTCTAGCAAAGATAGAGCGAACGGATATCGATAAAAACAAAACGACCTACGAAAATCGTATACAAGTTTGCAGCGGAAACTTTTTCCTCGTACAGCGAAAAGCGATAAATATGGCTCACGCTAAACATGATAATATGCTGTTTATGAGTCAAGCATGGCAAATCGATTCTCTGGAAGTAATGCGCCAGAAATCGGTGGACGGTTAAAATCTGCAATTTTCCAGCCAACCCTCCAGCATTTAGAAGATCTGAGGACAACAATAACAAAAGACGAACCAAAGCCACTGTGATAGCCGGTGAATTTTTTCAGCCCTTCTGCGGAAATTGCCGTTCAAAATTGTGTTTGCGCAAATATGACACCATGAAGAAACCGTTTGCTCTCGCAATGGTTTGCTGTTTCTTTGTTATCTTGTTAGGGACCCAGACCGCTTCGGACCGGCTCCGATATAAAATAATTTATCGCAAGGCATTTGCCCTCTAGATTAGGTTATACATAAGAGAATGCAGGAAAAGAAGAAAGGTTGACTATTCAAAGTTTACAAGTGTTTCCATATAGGTTTAACAAGGACTTTTTTGGGGGATTTGTTCTCAATTGCTGGTCTTTGGTTCGTGTGCACAAATCTGCAAATTTAGCTGAAACAAAACAGTCGTTCTCTCACTTTGCACATCCTTTTAAGCTTAATTTGCTGTTCACGCAAGCTGGCTACGTTCGACAAAGATACGACAATAGCAAACAAGGGACTCATCAGATATCAAAGGCGTTGGTACTCGGACCGTCATCACATACAGACGTTCTTATTATCACACATTATCCTGCTTCTATTCGGCTCGAAAACGAATTCAAAGTTCGTCTTCCCGTTGATTCCTGTTATTATGTCGCCTGGTATAATTTGGGCGTATTAAATTCACAACTCCGACCTGATTGAGAATTCGTCTAAGCACGTTCTTGCGTTGCTAATTGTAGCGAATAAAAAATCCTGGTTTTTCCAAATAATATATCTGCCCGAAATAACGACTATTTGACGCGGCCTCAGTCGAGCGTTTCATAAGTGCCTCATATTTAATAGTCCTAATGGATTCTAATGAGGAGAGCCATGCTTCCTCCAAACGTGAACATTTAATGAATTTGACTTTTCGTCAGCAAGATGCACTTCAATTAGATTGGATTTTAGGCTTCGCCGATGGATTATCCATCCTTTATTTGCTCGGTTGGGCACTGTAAACGCTTAGAGTGGTAAGAGCGGCGAAAAGAGGAGATATTTTGATTTTTTTCAGTAGAGCAAAACATCAAATTGCGTAGGAAACCCTGATGTTTTCACTCGTCCACTGGTGGATTCTTTCCAGCTACAACCGCTTATCAGAGCTATCAAAAGCAGGGGCGGATCGAGCTTTAAATTCAAGGGGGGGGGGGGTTATGTAGAAAAATACAGTCTTCTGTTGTCTATGAAATCAGAAAAATTATCGTCGTTTTGTGCAAGGGTGGCGTAAGATTATTACAAAATTTCATGTTTTCCGTCCCATTTTGCATGTTCCTCGGAAGCAAAATGAGCAAGAACGCTCGTTTGTACATCATTCTAGACAGAAATAAATGACGTTTTTAGAAAGTGAACCATCGATAAGGAAATGTTGGCAGTTTTCTCAAAAACTGCTTGAATTCAAGAAGTTATAGATTTGGGTGTTTTTTTTTGAGTTGCAAAATCCTCTTGAACATGACGCAGCTTTTTTCGAAGTTTCTCAAGAACCATTCGAGCCACATAAATCGTTTTGGCATCGTTGGATAAAGAAATGAAAAGTCGATTCAGTCGTAACAACGTGAATGAGGAAATTCGAACAGTTTTGGCCCAGAAAGCAAATTTGAATATCAAACACTTAGGTGCAAGATTATGCCAAAATTTAATGTTTTCCGTCCCGTTTTTGCTCATATCCCGGTTGCAAAACGAGCAAGAATGCTCATTTGTACATCATTCTAGACAGAAATAAATCACCTTTTTAGAAAGTGAACCATCGATAAGGAAATGTTAGCAGTTTTCTCAAAAAATGCTTGAATTCAAGAAATTTTAGATTTGCGTGGTTTTTTTTGAGTTGCAAAATCCACTTGAACATGACGCTGCTTTTTCGAAGTTTCTCAAGAACCATTCGAGCCACAGGCATTGAGGCTCATGTGGAATCTATTGCGCGACAACCAAACTGTTAAATAGAGCACGCCTATGAGGCCTTAATTAAGCCTTTGTCTCAACTCAGGCCCTGATTGTGGAAGGAACCATGCATCCTTCATTGTCCCGTCCTTCCACTCGCACCAATGGGAAGTAAATTATTCAGCAATCAGCTGTTCGACTGCGCCAATTAAATCATTAAGAGGATTTGTCTTGATTTTTCAAAATGTACCAGATCCAGCAACAGTTCTCAGTAAGAACACGCGCACGCCCAAATTCAGTGTTTCTTTTTGCAAAATCTTGTAAATGTTGTAAATATAATTGGCGAACGCTTTGTTGGCCCGCTTCAGGTTGTGTTCATTTCGTGAATTATATGAATCGCACATGTTTGGGACGTTATTCAACGCGCTGAGGCTTTAGCGTGCCATATTTGTCCGCAATAAGAACGTGTTCGCTAACTTTTAAAGCAGAAACGAAGAGAAGAAAAAATAAACAATAAAAACTAAACACAAAATAAAGTATCGGTCATCCAAAGCAGAGTTTGTCAATTGCACAAGCAAAGGCCGTTTGGTGTTGTAAGTTGACTCGCGTGCACATTTAGTCAGTGCACTTGGCGTTGACGCTCGGCCCAGGTTGTGTTCATTTCGTGAATTGTGACAATCGCAGATGTTTCGAATGCTGTTCAACGCTCTGATACATTAGCGTGCCATATTTAAGCGCAATAAAAGTGTGTATGTACAGTAACTTTTAAAGCAGAAACGAAGAGAACAGAAAAGAACAAATAAAAACTTAACAACTATTCAGAGCTTCGGTCGTCCAAAGCAGACTTCGTCTTTTACAAATGCAAAAGGCGTTTGGTGTTGTAAGTTGGCCTGCGTACACATTTAGTCAGTGCACTTGGCGTTTAAGTTCGATAAAAGTCTGTGCACTAACTTTTAAAGCAGGAGCGAAGAGAACAGAATGGAAAAAATAAAAAATAAACACCAATTCATCGGTCATCCAAAACCCAGTGCGTCAATTACCCAAGTAAAAGATGTTCGGTGTTTTAAGTTGACCTGGGTGCACATTTAGTCGGTGCACTTGGCGTATACGCTCGGCTCAGGTTGTGTTCATTTCGTGAATTGTAACAATCGCAAGTGTTTCAAAAGCTATTCAAGGCACAATAAAAATATAAGTACAAACTCGACCGCCACTGATGATCATTATTGAGCTGTTTCCTTGATTGCGATCCAGTCTGCGTCTAGTGGAAGCCATTTATTCGGAGCTACATAGAAAAGACAGTTAAGAATCCTGCGAATAACCATAAATATAACTAGTTGGGACTTAAGGACAACTGAGCTGTAAAGCGGAAATGCGCCTAATTCCCTAATTTATTTTATTGCAACAAGCTGCGTACTGCATAATGCACGGCCGCAGTTTTCCGCAAAGTAATTGCAAGAAAAAGTAATAATAGTGGCCGTTTTGCCCTACAACGGTTATGCCGCTGGTTATTTGCCCAACTATTAAATAATTTATTTGAGTGCTCGAAAACGGTTCGTTTTAATTATTTCTTCTAAAGCTACTAGTGTAGATTCAATTTCAATCGACGTCTTGTTGTTTCAGGAATGTGGTCTACAATCTGACGTTTTCCGAGCTAGGCGAACAACAGCGACTCATTTGGTACTCAAACGAGCACGACGCTAAAATGTGTGTAATGAAAGGAAAGGATGAGGTAAGTGCACATGAATGCTGAAGACAGCAGAAAACATCATCGTTACAGCGTTGCTGGGTGGTATGAAAAAAATCGTCCCCTAACAGAAGTTGAGGTCCGCGACTGTTACGCATCCCTTTTCTTAGCTCCTTTGGATAATAAAACTTGTAACTCATCACCATCTCCCTTCAAGCCAACTTCTTTACTGCTTTCAGTTCGTCCGGATGAGACGAGACCCATTGTTCGTATTCATTCATCGGCAAATGACTTGCCCAATTTCTTTGCGAATTTAACAAGCGAAAGAGATGTCAAAGAACTGTGACTAATCGGGAACCACAAGCGGGCCATTATCCGTTTGATCTTTTTTCCTAAAGGCAGTGCAGCTTGTTTAAATTATATGGTTTCATGCAATTCCCATTAGGATGCCACAAACCAGTATTTTTCAGTCACAGGTTCCATGTGTGCCTGTTCCAAGATCGTACCTGTTCCAAGTATCTGTGATTTTTTGTCACATGTTATTTTGGCTCACGATAAATATTGGCGTATTTTGACTCCAGTCGGATTAGACTTGAAAAGGCCTGTTTCGGGCACTGAAAATATGATGGTAAAAGATTATTGGAAGTTGTTCGAAAGGATGTCAGAATATTGAGGCTATAGTTTGTGCTCGATTTCCGGCTGTGGAACATTGTTTATAGACAATTATTTATAAATAATTAAAGAAAGTGCGAAAGCCCGTTTTTTGTGCATAATTGTTGAACCGTTGATGCTATTGAAAAAAGTTTTATCCTTTTTTTCAAGTATTAATAATACCTATGATATCAGATAAACTACATTAAATTCCGTTCATTAGTTTACTGAAAAATAAAAAAAAGCCGTCGATTTCAGCGTTTTGTTAAGTTTCAATAATTAATTTAGCTTTGTTTCAAGAAAATGGTACCATAACTTTTTTTGGTCAGTCAGTAATGAAATTTTCATTTACTGTACTTTGTAGTATAACTCTTTACCAGTAAAATACAGCCTCAGAGAAGTCTCTCCGACGTCTCAAGAAAAATGTATTTAGA
>NW_026018814.1:3327224-3329844 GCF_020466585.1 Dendroctonus ponderosae
TGCCCGGAAAAAATCTAATCTAATCCGACTGCACTAATTGTTCCATTGAAGGATATCCACGCCACTTCCTAGTAATTTGGGTGCGATTTTGCTGGGTCAGCAATAAATTATGACCGAAAACCGAATGCCTTTTGTTCCTTTATGTATGCAAGGGCTGATGGTCAAAAAAAGGTCATAACATTTTTTGTGAATAACGTTTTACCATTTTATCGAAACTTCATTTGAACACAAAAAAAGGTGACCACATTTTTTATCTTTTCCACTTAAGGGCAGTAAAATGTGAAAAATCTTCTATTTTCATGCTAATCACTGATTACAATTCATCTTATGGCTTAATTGAAAATTAGCCATTTAATACTTCAGCTATGTTTGATATAAACAAATATTGAAACATGCCCAGACTAGGTAAATAGCGCCTATACAAACTTAAATGTAGTTCGACCACTACTCCACTGGGCAGATGCAACAAATGCTATTTTACTTCAGAAGCACTGCTATTGGTCGAAAAAGATCAAGTTTCAAGGCCAAAGAACAGCTCAGAATTCCGAAAAAACAGTCAGTCAGCCACAGCCTGTGACTCACAGGCCTGGTCACATTAAAGGAAATATCGGAGACGGCTGTTACTGCTGTTACTGCTGCTACCCGATATTTTTTGTTCATTGAATATTCCTATATGCCGACTCATGGTGCACGTCCCACTCCCATACATACAAAACCTTACCACTTCACGAGAATAAAATATCTCTCCTTTCACTAAAACTCAGGCCAATTGACAACGCCGCGGGGAATCAAAAGGCATAAAGGCAGGTATTTGCCTTTTTGCTTTGTTGAAATATCGAAATCCCAGATGTTGACTGTTACTGAACAACATCGTAGGCGAGCCCTGTTATTTCAAATCACATGTTATTTTAAATCTCGGTAACAGGTACCGACTGTTCCATATCTGTTCCAAAATGCCTGTGACAAATATTTCGTGTCAACCCTAATTCCCATTACGGCTTGTAAACTACAAGAATGAACTGAGATGAAGAGAACACAGCCCCCGATAATTATTAATAAGAGTTGGGGGCTAATAAAAGAAAATGCGAAGAGTGAAATATCGTACTCAACAGTGTATCTCAAAGGCAAAAATATCTTTTGAAGCTTAATCTCTGGCAGGCTCTTAAGCAGGATAATCGATAAGGCCTCTCCGACTGGTTCGGGCCCGCTTTGCAAAGGGAGGAAAATGGTAATTAGGGCATTACTAATTCTTATTTAAATTTAGTTGGCTTTGCCGCAAATTGTATTATTTCTTCTAGATGTTCAACGGTCTGATGCGTTCGGAAATTCAAATGAAATTTAATCTCAATGAGACTTCGAAGATTAACCGGTTTAAATTCGAATCTAATCTGGGACTGATTTTTCGCGAGAGGAAAACCGACGGCTTCTGCCGCGGCAATTTTAACACGCACACATTTATAAACTAATTAATTAATTAATAAGCTGGATACTTAGTAGATGCTTAACAACGATAAACTCTAAGTTTGTCTTAGTCGGGATTAGACTAAAAGTAATTTCAGCGACGCGAGTAACTCAAGACTCGCACAGACAACTTCCAAAAGGTAATTAGAGATCATTAAGCTGTGTACAAATATCTCCTGCTCACCTAACTTATGTTTTACGCCAGATAAACAAGTAAGTGAGACGTTTGGGCGTCCTTAAGCTCCCGTTTCGGGTTTATCGATCCTCCTATGCCCCCATAGAGGAGACGACGGAACATTATAATACGGGAGTAGTTCGGGTTGGGGAACTTGTCGGTTGCAATGTCATTGATGTTGCGGATTTGCCACCAAATCTTTATGGAGCTTGTTGGCTTCGAATTGGGGTAATCAATGTCTCGCTTTGGAGCCACTTACAAACAACGGCACTAAAGACGTTTAATCCCCGAAATTTCCCGAGGACTAGAGAGTGATAGGAGGCAAATCACCTTTGAAGATGCCTGCTGAATTGTTAGTTGCTTTTCTCTAAATAAAAGACATGACTTTAACCTGCTGGTGAATGTTGAATTCCAAGCACCCATTTCCGCATTTCGGTTACTTGTTGAGCCCTATTAGCTAAACCGCAGCCATTCTTCAAGACACCCGCTAAATAACCTGTGTGTAGATAAGTTCTATAGTGTTGAGGCGGATTCATTTTTTTACAAACTTCTTTTTGGGTATTTTGCCTCAAAAATTTTTGTCTTTAAAAAGGACAGAATTTCGTCACGTCTTTTATTACAGATTGGTAAATAGTGCTTCTATTTCGCAATAAGAACGAATTATTTATCAAAAAGTAATCAAGAACTATCACCTAGAGGGTATCCTGCGACACACTTAGGCTCAAGCTGTAAGAGAAAATTCCAATTAGTAGAGTAATTAATTTGAAAAATTACCTTGACGTTTCGATAGCTATTTTCTGCTATCGTTATCAAAAGAACCTAAATGAACCTAAAAAAGAGTATGTTAATAAATTGTGTAACAATAGTAGGATAATACAGTATATGAAACTTCGCTCTGATAATTCGTCTGTGCAAATTGTCAGTTATGTGACTTTGACTTAATCTCATTGTTTAAATTAATAAAGGTAATGTTAATTAATAATT
>NW_026018814.1:3330843-3337810 GCF_020466585.1 Dendroctonus ponderosae
ATTAGGACTATCTTCAAAACTGAAAATACAATTAGAAGTAAAATTTCAGTAACAAAACCTCATGATATAATTGAAAATACAAAAAACGTAATTTATAAAATTCCTTGCAAATGCAATAAATTTTTTATAGGAGAAACCTCAAGACCATTACACATAAGACTCAAAGAACAGCCAATCATACATAAAAAACAGAGAATATCATAAATCACACATTTGTCAACATGCATTTGATAATTACCATAAAATTCAATGGAATAATACCACAATTTTAACTAAAGAACAATCCACAAAAAAACGTAAAATTAAAGAAAGCGCACTAATTTTACTAAATCAATATAATTGTGTTGCTTCATGTTCATTTAATTTAAGTCATACATGGTTACCTATGCTAAAATCTGAAGTAGACCAAAGAAACATACACTCAAATTAAATTTACACCAAAATTATTAATTAACATTACTTTTATTAATTTAAACAATGAGATTAAATTAAAGTCACATAACTGACAATTTGCACAGACGAATTACCAGCGCGAATTTTCATATATTGTATTATTCTACTATTGTTACACAATTTATTAACATACTCTTTTTTAGGTTCATTTAGGTTTTTTTGGTAACGATAGCAGAAAATAGCTATCGAAACGTCAAGGTAATTTTTCAAATTAATTTCTCTACCAATTGAAATTGTCTCTTACAGCTTGAGCCTAAGTGTGTCGCAGGATACCCTCTAGCTGATAGTTCTTGATTACTTTTTGATAATTAATTCGTTCTTATTTCGAAATAGGAGCACTATTTATCAATCTGTAATAAAAGACGTGAGGAAATTCTGTCTTTTTTAAAGACAAAAATTTTTGAGGCGAAATACCCAAAAGGAAGTTTGTAAAAAAATAACCTGTGTGTGTTGCCGGCATTAAGTTGAAACATGTGCGGCGAGGCAATTAAGTCATTATTTTTCTTTATTTCCAGGAAAACTGCCAAAATTACATCCGAGTAATGGCGAAAACTGCCCAGAGCCGTTTGTTACTATGCGGAACAAACGCCTTCAAACCGATTTGCCGTGAATACAACGTTCTTAGCAGGAATTACACGTTTGAGAAGGAAAAGGCAGGCCAGGCCCTCTGCCCTTATGATCCACGTCATAATTCAACGGCGATTTATGTCGGTAAGTTGGTGGGTTTTTCCTGCTGAATCAACTTTGTCATTTTTTACGTGGACCGGGCATGTTGCGCTTCCGTTTTGCTCGTTGAGTGATCTGTCGTCTCCAACAACGTTGTTTGCTATGTCTCATTGCGACAGCTTCACTACATTCTCGTCGCAATTACATTGTTCATGCTCCAATTTAGACCAGTAACTAATTCAAGGCAATTTGTCACGTTTGAGTTGACCCGCATTTACTACACTGTCAAGCCACTCGATCGAACTCCGATATTCGTCTATTCCAGCTACCTTCAGATGAATTTATGCTATCGGATGGTTAAATATTAACCAACAGAGAAGCTAGTGAAACTTTGTTTGCAAAACGTAAAAATGCTCCTTAATAACAACCTTAAAGTGCATCTTCAAGAGCCAGTATCTTCAAAAAATGAACGCAAACGTTTCCCCGTCCTCTCGCTTAGTTTTTTCAGAAATTATTCAATTTAAAATTTAGTCCATTTTTTCTAAACTTTTCCAAGTTTTGAGCTCCAATTTGAAAAACTGGAAGTCACTGAGCTCACTATTTTGTTTGTGAATAGAGCATTAAATTGTGCTGTTTTTTGCACGCAAAACGTAACATTCAGCAACGCATACATTTTTTTTTAGAAAATTCGATTTTCTTCAGCTTTTCATAGCTTTGTGCCCACATTTGAAAAATTGCGGAAGTTACAGAGCTCACTCTTTATTTGTAAATAGAACTTTGAATAGCGCTGTTTTCTCATTCAAAATATAACATTTAGTTTTCTCAAAAAATATTTAACGTGTTTAGCTCCTATTGGCAAAACCATAGTAGCTAAAGAGTCACTTTTTTATTGTTACCAGACCATTAAACTATGTATTTTTCTGTGTAAAGTATATCAATTTATTTTTACTTTTCTTAAGAGCTCAGTAAATAATGCAATAACGTTTTAAACTTTAGAAGACCTTTCTTAAGAAAAAAATTCAAGATGCCAATTTTCTAAATTTTGCATAGTTTTTCGCTAATATTTCAAAAAGCGTTTGAGCCGTTTCGTAGTAATTTTAGCATTCAATAGTCCATATTTTCATATAAAATCCCACTTTTTTTTCAGAAAATTCAAAAATGGCTAATTGTTTTAATTGTTGCTTGGCTCATCTTTAAAAACATGTCCATTCAGAGAGCTCAATTTATGGAGCATTTATGGAGGATGGAGCATGGCATGGAGCCTTAAATGGCGCTTTTTCAATAAGTTGTCACTTTGAATAGAGAGAAGATCAGTTTATCCTCCAAAATATTGCCTAGTTTTAGGCTAAAGCTGCCTCAGTCTTAAAACACAGTTAGAACAATAATTTTTTTTCAGTTTTAATGAGTTAATTTTAAAAAACATGCGTAGGTTGTATTTAAATAGTAGGACGAGCTAAAGAGTTTTTATCAGCAAATAGATTAAATTAAATTGTGCTTTTTTCTAAATAAATTATAATATTCAATAAAATTTCATGTGCGCGGCAAATAGAAAAATATGAGTTTGGTCCATTTTTTCAGAATTGCGCTTAGTTTTGATTCATCGTTACAAAGACTGATAAAAAATGAGTCTTAAAACACAGAGAGACCATTAAAATTTTGCATCAAAAGATCTTCAGAAAACGGAAAATTTTAATCAGTTAATTTAATAAAAATGTGTAGTTGTTTGCTCATATTTAAATAGTAGGACGAGCTAAAGAGATCAGTTTTTACCAGCAAATAGAACATTAAATTGTTCTTTTTTCTAAATAAATTATAATTTTCAATAAAATTTCATGTTCGCAGCAAACAGAAAAATCTGAGATTAGTCCATTTTTTCAGAATTGCGCTTAGGTTTTGATTCATCGTTACAAAGCCTGATAAAAAATTAGTCTTAGAACACAGATAGAAGATTAAAATGGGCACATTTTTGCATCAAAAGATCTTCAGAATTCTTCTTCAGAAAAGGAAAAATTTTAATCACTTAATTTAAAAAAATTCGTCGCTTTTTGCTCATATTTTAATAGTAGGACGAGCTAAAGAGATCAGTTTTTGCCAGCAAATAGAACATTAAATTGTGCTTTTTTCTAAATAAATTATAATTTCCAATAAAAATTTCATGTTCGCAGCAAATAGAAAAATCTAAGATTAGTCCATTTTTTCAGAATTGCGCCTAGTTTTTGATTCATCGTTACAAAGCCTGATAAAAAATGAGTCTTGAAACACAGATAGAAGATTAAAATAGGCACATTTTTGCATCAAAATATTTTCAGAATTCTTCTTCAGAAAACGGAAAATTTTAGTCAGTTAATTTTAAAAAAATCTGTAGGTTTTTGCTCATATTTTAATAGTAGGACGAGCTAAAAAGATCAGTTTTTACCAGCAAATAGAACATTAAATTGTGTTTTTTTCAAAATAAATTATAATATCCAATAAAATTTTATGTTCGCAGCAAATAGAAAAATCTGAGAATAGTTCATTTTTTCAGAATTGCGCTTAGTTTTTGATTCATCGTTACGAAGCCTGATAAGAAATGAGTCTTGAAACACAGATAGAAGATTAAAATGGACACATTTTTGCATCAAAAGATCTTCAGAATCCTTCTTCAGAAAAGGGAACTCCAGATAAGTCAATGTTTTCAAAATTTCTCAATCTCCTTCGCTGATATTTCGAAAACCGTTTGAGCTTCAGAGCTCAATTTTTTTGTAATGAAAGGAGGCGTAAATTACACTTTTTTCTTTATAACACGTTAGTTGAGAAATATTCCCGAATCTCTCGCAAAATGTTAAAATTCAAAATAGGGCAATTTTGTTGAAACATTGCATAACATTTAGCTCATATTTCAATCACGTTTCTAGATATGGCTCTTGTTTCCGAGTACTGGATTAAACTGGGTGTATTTTTACAAAATCCGTTTTCAACTCCTCTAATAGTCTCAGAAAAAGCGAAAATTGAGTCAATATTCGCGCCGCAATAACCACACAAATAAAGAGCAGATTGAACTCTAAACTCTCTTTCTCATAAAGCACGGCAGCATTTTTTTATTGGGGGATTTGGATGAAGAATTGCCGAAGAAGAGCGAATGTTTCTGAAAAACCCAATTCAATTCTTATTAGCTACGGGTTTGCAGTTTGTTGTTGCTGTTCCCATATATCGGCCGAGGAGCATTGGCAGGCAAAACGCCGGACAGTAAGAGCGCAAAAGTCTAAAATATATGCCCATAAATCAGGATTTTCAACTCAATAAAGAAAAAGCGCTTCTATAATGCAGTTTCGATCGTCATAAATTGAATGCGACTTAACTGGCCTCTAATCGGCCGAGTCAGACAATCTTTTTCCCAGTAGTATTTGTGTTTGTTAGTGGGAATGAAATTCGATTAGTTTAAATTCCATTAAGCATTTGGATAACACAGTGACGATGGCAATGGAGCGCTTTTCAGCCGGATTCTATGCAGACAACGGTCTTCAGCTCCTGTCGCGTGTCTTTGGATGAGGAGAAGAGCCTTTCCGGCATGAATAACTGAATTAATATACGCGGCAGCACAAAGTTGAGCACGGCATTTCACTGGGCTGAGACAATTCAATTTTATGTGCAGTGATAAATCGTCCCTTGTCACCTGAGGGACACTGTTTCGCTTTGTAACTTGTGCCAAAATGTCCCTCTAACGTTTTAGTTGATTCTATCAAATCGCACAAAAATACAAGCAGAAAGTCTAGATGTGGTTGAAGCACAGAGCGAACGCAATGAAAGCTTTTTTCCATGGAGAAGCGCGAACTGGAGGGTGGATAATCAACTGTTTGCGAACAATGAAATACAAATCAGCGGGATTTAAATACACGAGTGAACAAATAAGCTGGAATGAACGGCCAAATGGGCACTTGTTATTTGTTTTATCAGATGGCGTTGTTGGAATGAGCATCGACTGTTCTTTATTCCGCATTTCAGGTAATAATAACAACGGTATGTGGGCGAATGCCCGGCCGTATCCTGTTACATAGTTTTCATTTATGTGCGTTATTAGTCGAATTTAAATGAATAGGAAATTCGACTGGCACAATAATTAAAATACGCTGCCGGTACCGACGTTTTCAATTAAATTTATTTCATATTTAATGATACACAACGCCGGAAATTAGCTTGGGTTAACGGAAATCAGCGTTTTCGAAAGAGGCGGGCACACGGATTTTGGGAAGCTGCCGCATTCGATTACCGAAATATTCCCGGCGGAAGAAAAGCCGTAAAAGTTGGTTTTTGCGCCGGCCGATTCCAAATGAAAAATTAACGGAAACTTCGTCTGGAATCGGGCCCATTGTTCCACGTAATCCTTAAAATAGAGAGTTGCTGCGCCTTTATTTCCATTCCATTCCATTCTAACCAAGATCATTATTTCAGATGGCGACCTGTATACGGGCACAGTGGCCGATTTTAGCGGAATGGACCCCATTATCTATAGGGAACCGTTGCAGACCGAACAATACGATTCGATGAGTCTAAACGGTAAGTCCTTGGCGTGTGAATGGCTGGAAACCCGAAAGAAAGGTTTTTTGTGTTCGAAAGATAAATTAGCTGGAAAAAGTGGACCGACGTAATGCTAAATTGTGCAGCCTCAAAAGCTTTTCGTGAATCGCAACTTCCAAATTGATCATGACATTCGAGGATTATTTCCGCTTAGATTGCTTTTTTATTTCTATTTACTCGCCTGTTTATTTTTTGCCTGTTTGAATGAAATTATTTTTTTAACTAACTCTGGCTCTAGGCTTCAAAATGACCAGCACTCGGAATAGTTCACAATTGTATATACTTTCCTCACTGTGTTTCAATTCCAAATCAAAATTAATTCCTGGCTTTCAGTCATTTATTGGCTTTATTTATCAATTAAAATACGTTTCGGTGTATTTTTCCGCCATCATCAGTTTTTCTAAAATAACATAGTTAAAAAAAAATTCATTAATTTAAAAAACAATCACAGTTCGTCAACAGCCTCATCACCTCCTCACACATTAAAATGCATCACAATTGCAACACTTTAAAACATTCTAAACTTAATTAGGCTTAACAGGTGATTAGTCAGGACAATCAAATCTGGGAAGTGACTAGAATTTTTCGTTCAGATACTTAAATATTTTTACTTAAATGTGTAGCGTTGTTGCTGCTTTAAGCCTTGGCATACATTTGGAGTATTAATTTTGTCCGTTTTGGACACAAGGCGAATAAAATACTGTTTATATTGATTTCTTTTACTTTCAGCAATTTTTCTTTGTATTCTGAGGATATTATTTTTGGTCTGCAAAATTCTTCAATTTACCGGGTGTTAGTTAATATTCAATGTTCATTTTAATTAATTAATGTATGATATACTGAGCTAAGATTGTCGGTATCCGATCTAAAATTCATAGCATTGTTATGTTTTTTAATCTGTATCATTTCATGGACTCTTCTCTTGTTATAATTACTCTCGTTAATCAGTATTTTTGTGTTATCAAAATCAAAAGTATGCCACTTCTGTTGTGCATGCTATGCTAATGCTGTACCGGACTATATCGGACACAAGGCGAATAAAATACTGTTCATATTGATTTTTTTTGGTACACAAAGGAGGTATGGTCTGGTAGGTACCTGAATTATCAATCATACGCTCCAATGAAATATAAAGTGTAATAACGGCACTTACAGATAAAGCCATTAAATTGTCACATTGGGAGTATAGAACAAAAAATCTTGAAAAAATTAAAAATATATTATTAATAAACAACTATCCAAGGTCATTTTTCGAACCAATCATAAAGCAAAGGATAAATAAAATATACAATTC
>NW_026018814.1:3338809-3341192 GCF_020466585.1 Dendroctonus ponderosae
AAAACTGCAACATTTCCTTATCGATGGTTCACTTTCTAAAAAGGCCATTTAGTTCTCTTTGGAATGATGTAAAAACGAGCGTTCTTGCTCATTTTACTTCCGAGAAACATGCAAAACGGGACGAAAAACATGAAATTTTGCAATAATCTTACCCCACCCTTGCACAAAACGACGATAATTTTTCTAATTTCATAGACAACAGAAGACTGTAATTTTTTGAAAATCGCTAAACAATAACAGGCAAAACATGCGTGGAAATAATTGGCACATTTCCCACAAAAACGGCCATTGTTCAGTTCCAATTTGTCTAAACAGTGGCACTATTATCTCGCTTTTGTCTAGTTTTGCAAAAATCATGGCATGTAATATGCGATCCATTCAAAACGCATCGAAAAAATGGTGTTTTGGGGTGGAATTGGGTCGTTTAGGGCGAGCAGCAACAAAGCCAAGTCACTATAGGCTGTCGGGTGTAAAAATAGGGCATTCAATGTTTCCCAGTGGATTGAGTGATGAAAAAGAGTTGCCGAAGCGGTCGAAATGATAATGATGTTCATTTGAACCCTCAATTTTGCTAATTGTACTCCTTCTTCGATCAGTCTTAGCAATGAGAATTGTGAAAACTGTTTAAAATTCGATAGAAGTAAAACGAGCAAATATTGCTTTGGCCATTTGCGCTCAGAGTGGAAGTAGGTTTTATTCCGGTCGGTAACGAGATAAATTCTCGGTAAAATGTGAAAACGCTTTCGTATATTAAATGAAATTAATTAAAAATTACATTGGTTCGTGTGGAGAATAAAAACCGAAGAATTAAAGAACTTACGGGAAATATTTCATAGGAATACACCATAAATAACGGGGCGACTGGAATTTTTTATTTGTCGCTGCTCGCTGGGATATCTTTAATTTATGAGACATGAAAAACGGGCGTTCTACTTGGGGAAATTTTATTATTTAGTTACCCACTTTTGCTTAAATATGGCCTGGACATCATAAATCGCTTTTCGTATACAGTCTACACTATACCTGACTGATCACTACACACGGGATTAGTGCGATTCGTTTTCCATAGGGAACAAGCGATTTTATTAAATTCTCCTCTCGAAAATTATTGCACACTTTACAGTTTTCATCCGTTTAAATTTTTATACTGTGCCCCGATATTGGATTCCGAAATTATGAGTTCGTATGTCAGCTTCTGCAGACTCAGCGTCTGCAGGAATGGCCTGATGTCCTTCCTGATGGAAATTGCAAAAAGCTGAACGRAAAACGCTACATGTGTTCTAGTGGCATGTTTGCCCGTTTTGTTGCGATTTATGGCAGCCAATAAACGTTTCTTTTGCCCGTTGAAAGTTCCGTCTYAGAAGCAAACTGAATAAAACAGTTTTGACGAATGGCTTAAACCGGTTGAAGTCTTAATAAAAGCCGGTAAATAACGACAAAATTCACGTTGGCCGAGTGTGGTTCGGCTGGGATCTTTTTGGAGAACCTGTTATTAAATTCTTGCTTAGCGCCAAGTGCACACAAGGATTCTCCACTAGTTTTTAATTTTAGAAAGGATATTGGTGGCCAGACCGTTTTACTTTCCTCCTCTCCTCATATCCTGATTATTACAAATCTTATTGGTCAATTCAGCGCGATATTGGATTCAAAATTGTCCGCTTGCGCTTCCTCCCACATTTGTTATATCAGCGGGTCGACGTTTTCCTTTATAAATTTACAAACATTTTTAATCCAAATTATTATTTCCTGACGGTGTGGAAGCCAAATTATGTTTTGGAAACGCTTAGTCTGGCAACATCAGGGCCGGAATCTAACGCCAAAATCTCGGCAAATTTAGAAAAACGCGCTATTAAAGTGCTCTTATTATATGAATGAACAAATACTTCTTTAATATTGTTTTCCTATTTGTTTAGAATCAACGACGGAGCTAATCGATGGTAAATACGGCGACGTTTCGGCCCAACTAATCTATGGCACGTTCACAACTCCCCCCAACAGTATTTCGGGCAGTGCGGTTTGCGCTTTTAGTCTGCAGGAAATCACCGATACTTTCGAGGGAAACTTTAAAGAACAGGCAGCGATTAATACGAACTGGCTGCCAGTGATCAGCAACAAAGTGCCGGATCCTCGGCCAGGCCAATGCCACAACGACAGCAGAACTTTGCCAGATTTAACGCTAAACTTCATCAAAACTCACTCGCTTATGGACGAAAGTGTGCCGAGTTTCTTTGGACAACCGATTGTAATTAGAACCAGTTTTCAGTAAGTTTCTTGGTTTTTCGAAAATTCCAAATCAAAATTAATTCCTGGGTTTCAGACATTTATTGTCTTTATTTATCAATTAAAATACGTTTCGGTGTATTTTTCCACCATCATGAGTTTT
>NW_026018814.1:3342191-3343953 GCF_020466585.1 Dendroctonus ponderosae
TGTCTTTTTTAAAGACAAAAATTTTTGAGGCGAAATACCCAAAAAGAAGTTTGTAAAAAATGAATCCGCCTCAACAATATAGAACTTATCTACAGTAAATTGTTGTGAAAAACGTGCGTTTTTCAGTGAATGTGTGGCTCTCCAAGATCCGTACTGCGCCTGGGACAAAGTCCAAGGCAAATGCCGCTCCAAGGGACCAGGAAAATGGGGCGAAGAAAGCTACTTCTTCCAAAGTGTGGCGAGTGGGGAGCACATCGCTTGCCCGCCCCTTAAGAGTAAAGATGCCGGATACGTGGGGGGACTCAGCTCCAACCAGCCGAAATTCAACGAGCACATGCCCAACAAGGATCAACCGGACGGCCAGATTATCAACATCATCCAGGAAAAGCCTTATGAAAACATCGGTCAGTCGAAACATCAATTATCAATTTGAAAAGTTCAAATTTAGAAGACATTTTGCACAACCCATTGGAATTAATCCTTTCAGGCCCATCCGTAACAGCAACGGACGCTCTTCCCAATCAATACTCAGTGGAAACGCTCATAACGGCTGTAGTAGCAGGCGCGGTTTCTGCCCTGGTAGTGGGATTTATTGCCGGTTACTTATGCGGCCGCAAATGCCATAAAGATGAAGATGACAACCTACCATACCCCGATACGGAGTACGAGTACTTTGAGCAGCGGCAGAACATGAACAGGTATAATTTTGCTTTCATTTGGCCACGTTCAAGCGCGAGTCTTTGCGACTTTTCCCCCCACAAAACGTGATGAGGAAAACGTCACTTAAAAGTGCAGCATGAATTTTAGCCGAATCACTGCCGAGCCGAAGCTGCTGCCACAAGAGGAAGTGACGTATGCCGAGCCGGTGCTCGTGCCGCAGCCTCCTCCCAAAAACTACTCGCCCAAGAGCACCCTGAGGAAGGGCCCGCACCAAAACAATGCCGAAACGTTGTTCCAGTTTCAAGATGGCGGGTACAACGGCCGCGACAACTACAGAGGACGCGATAACTTTGGTACCTTGAGGTCGCACCAGGTAGGGGTTCTGGTTTGAAATTTATAAGCAAAGGCTGAAAGTAAGAATTTGGATTGCGAGTTCTTCGATTGCCCGAAAATCGGAACCAGACAGGAATTCTAAATTCTTAGTTTCGTGCAAGGCCAATCAAAGTGTGTGACTACCAAAAGAAACTTGTACTAAAAGAACTGTCGATTTTGGCCCATTTTACATCAGGTTTTTTTACTTTAACAGCAATGGGGCTATAGATACCCATAAAATGATCAGGTAACTTTCTCTAAGCTAGCCATTATCTAAATAGAAACTCAAACTTTCACTTCCTCCTCTTAGAAACTGTCTGTAAAGTTCTTTCAGAAGTTTCACTGATTTCACCTGGACTTCTTAGCTAAATAGCATATAGAAACTTAGAAGACTTTATCTGCCATTTGAATCATCTCAGTAGACGTTTGATTAATTTGTACACTAACAAAGAGTAATATGATGATGATGCGCCGGTTAGACAAGTTGGGAATCAAGGAAACACTTAAAGAGGCCCGAACAAGGTCAGATGGAACGAAATAAATATGCAAAAAGCTCTCCTTTCCAATTTAAGTAACAATTTCCAACAAGACACTGTTTCATTTTGGATTGTCGATCTTAATTTGAATTTCCCTTTTATTTGCCTGTTGCCAGGGGCGGATCCAGCTTTAAAGTCAGGGGGGGTTATGTAGAAAAAATACAGTCTTCTGTTATCTATGAAATTAGAAAAAT
>NW_026018814.1:3344952-3350516 GCF_020466585.1 Dendroctonus ponderosae
GTTGCAAAATCCACTTGAACATGACGCTGCTTTTTTCGAAGTTTCTCAAGAACCATTTGAGCCACAGAATTCGTTTTGGCATCGTTGGATAGAGAGTTGAAAAATCGATTCACTCGCAACAACGTGAGTGAGGAAATTCGAATAGTTTTAGCCCAGAAAGCGAAATTTGAATATTAGACACTTAGGTGCAAGATTATGCCAAAATTCTATGTTTTCCGTCCCGTTTTTGCTCATTTCTCGGAAGCAAAATGAGCAAGAACGCTCAATTGTACATCCTTCTAGACAGAAATAAATGGCCTTTTTAGAAAGCGAACCATCGATAAGGAAATGTTGGCAGTTTTCTCAAAAAATGATTAAATTCAACAAGTTTTAGATTTGCGTGGTTTTTTTTTACCACTATGACCCCCATGACCCCCCCTGGATCCGCCCTTGCCTGTTGCAGTGTTTTATCAGTATCTAATGTCTGTTTGTTTTCTTTATTCCCAAAAAGATTGCGCTTTGGCCAAGGTACATTGTGTGAATTAACGTTTTGTAGCGTGTGTCTAACTAAGCATGCCCAGTAGTAGAGTTGACAACCATTTACTTGCTATCGAGTATTAATAAGTCGGAAACTTTCCAAGAAAAAAATTAATTTGCGACTACAAGGTGCTTTGCAACAAATTCTGATTATCACGCGAACAAAGAAAATTATTTTTTTAAATGACAATCAAAAACATTAATAGAAATTATACAGGGTGATTTTTTTTCGATGACTAGGAATCTTGGAAACTACAGCAGATACGAAAGAGGTTAAATGGACAAAGAATGGCAGTTTTGCTCTATTCAGAACCAATTTTGTTTTTTAGAAATTTGACAGGTTTCAAGAAATATTTGATACAAACTAATTTATGGCAGATTTTTAAATAACTCCTAGTTTCGTCAGTATAAATCTCACAGGAAATCATTCAATAAAAAAGTTGTAGGAGTGTGCGCTCGCAATAAAATGGCATAAGACTTTTTGCAATTTAACTGTCATTTTTGACATATGATGTAAACTTGTGTTCCATATTGGCAACCATATTTGATTATAGCTCTATTAAATAGAGCATTTTATATCATATCGTTAGATTTTTTCGAAAATCTCGTCTGCGATTGATTTTTACTTTTCCAATGTAGTTGATCGAAGTTAGCCTTGGAAAATAGTACAACGCATACATCATGTTTCCATAGCAACAAATAATAAATGCATCATCAAACAGAGTTACCATTAAAAAAACACGTAAGTTTATGTCAAAAATGACAGTTAATTTGGAAAAATGTCTATTCAAAAATCTGTCATAACTTAGTTTCACTAACATCACTTGACAGCTGTCAAATTTTGAAAAAATCGAATTAGATTCGCACAGAGCATTCAAAACTGCAGTGCGTTGTCCATTTAAGATCGAAAAAAACTCACCCTGTACAAAGGGAAACTTCCATTGCAGCCAAATGCAAGTAAACGGTTGCTCAATAAAAAGGGATGAGAAAGTGAGACAGTGGCGTCCGTTTCAGGGTGACAACTTCCGACGGCCCGACGGCTTTGCTACCACTCGCAGTGTGAAGAAGGTTTATCTCTGAGAAAACAGTGAGGAGGGTGCGGGAGGCAAGCGCACCCAAGGCCATCGGCAAGGTCACAGCGCGCTGCCCACCAGTGGCGGCTCGTCAAGCAGCCCCTCCCCGCCCTCCTCGACGCCCAGCCCCACTCCTCCTCACACTGCCTCTTTCATTTACCGCGCTTAGCCCCAGCAGCGCTACGCCGGCCCGTTCTGGACCTATTGGAGATTGTACTGAGTCGGAGTTGCGCCGACTACACAACGCTCCAAGCGGAGGTAATGTTGCTGTCAGAGGGTGGCGTTTTATTGGCAAGTAGCAACGACAATTGCCCAAGTTTTAACTATCGTCCGGGTTTTTGAAGGGAAAAGATGCGGAAATCACAAAAAAATAATTCTCTACTTGGTCGAGCAATGAAACGTTCGGCGTGCTTCGGGCAACGTGAATTTGTGTCACTTTACTCCAAAGTAGCTTTCTTTCGTGTATCTCTCGTCTTCCAAATAATTCTTCTGTTGTGTTTAAGAGCATTAATTAGTCGTTGACACAAATGAGAACCGAGCGCAATACAGGTACTTTGTTCCAAATGGTAATGTTTTGTTTTTTCAACATTCAAAAGAGTGCTACTTTGTTATTCTGTCCCTGCAAACTGGCGATATCGGGGATCTCACGTAATCCCCAATAGTTGCTATTCGGAACAAAGCCTGATATTGACCGACAGCCGGATGATGGCAACAGTACTTTCCCCGAAGATGTAGAAGTAAAAATTGAAGGTGACTTTCCACCAAAAAAATGGTAGTCATATAGAATTAGAATAATTTTTAAATTTCAAAATTAGAACTACTTAGAAATTAGACTTGTAATGATTATTATCGCCGAATGGTTTGGCACAGTTCCATCAGTTTTTCGAGACTCACTGAATGGATCTGGGCTAAACTGGTCGGCAATTCCTAAGAAACCATAGAATATTGAGGCTCGTACTAGACGCACCTCAAACGACGTAATCTCAAATGATTAATAAGTGCTTCTTATTGATGTGTTAGATAAGGATACCATGTAAAATAGATTGTTATTATTTTAGCAACAATGTGATTAGACTTGTGTCAAGTTCTTTCCTTTACTTGGTTGAAGAGATGCCTAATCAGTTGATGATTTCAATGTTTGCCCGAAAACGTCCAGATCGTACTAAAAAACTTTCCTATTCTCACGCATCTCAAGGAGTTTTCCTGCGTAACTGCGTCTTAGCTTACGGAAGAAGCAAATGAGTTATATGGAGTTTTAATGAAGTTGCAACCCCCTTTGTAAACAGGTTGATGGAAATTGCATCTCAATTATTTATAGAAGGTTTTCAATAGCTGCTGAGAGCTGCAGCATAGCATGCACAGCCGATTATCATTTAATGAATAAAGTCTACTTAAATTGGGGCCTTATACAGCAATTTTTGGTTATTTTCTAGTGTAGTTGCTCAGTGACTTAGCAAAACGAAGTTACCCACGTTGTGGATTAAGCCTTGACGAACAATTTTTCTCAAGTGGTCTTTAAAAACCTGTGAGTAACTAAACTAGTAAATATCCAGTGAGTAAATATCCACTTGTGCGTTAAGTTTCCCAAACAATATGAAAGTGGCTGAAATTTAAACTTGATTGGAAACATCAATTATTACTATTTTTATACAAACTTCTTGTTGGGTATTTCGCCTCAAAAATTTTTGTTAGGTAAATTTTCAATTAATTTCTTTACTAATTGGAATTTTTGATTACTTTTTGATAAATAATTCGTTCTTATTGCGAAATAGGAGCACTATTTATCAATCTGTAATTGAAGACGTGAGGAAATTCCGTCTTTTTTAAAGATAAAAATTTTTGAGGCGACAAAAACCACGACCCAACAAAAAGTTTGTAAAAAAATGAATCCGCCTCAACAATATAGAACTTATCTTCATCAATTATTACCTTATGAGGCGTAGCTTTCAGTATACCCGAAACCTGATAAAAAAAGAAATTGAACTAGCTTTTACCAGTCCTGTGCATCAAGGGGGTTTGGGACTTTTAAAACACTATTGTGTACATTTAGTTGTTCAGGTTGTTTGCTTAGTTTATAGTTTCGTTAGTCTTAAACATTTTGCTACTAGTACTGTACATAAGACTGAGGAAGAATACTCCATTGAAGTCCACTTTTAGCAACTAATTAAACTGCTTTGGTTCGAGCGTAATATTGTGCAGGTGTGTTCACATGCTGCAAAGCTCTAATTGGTTTTTTTTAAACGAAATGTTGAAAACTGTAAGTTTCACATCTGATCAATTTCCATAAATGATAAGTTTCAAATAGTTGCCACCATTTTTTCAATCGAATGATCAATACAAACCATGCGCCATACGAACTCCACGCATTCGGCCAAATATGGCTGCTGTTGCTTACACCAAAATGTCAAAAAAAACACCAATTTCAAATCGGGATTCTGACTTCAGAAGAACTCCTCCAGTGACGAAAATTACGACAAACACGAGTTTAGGAGTTTCAGTTCATGGATTTCAATGCTTTGAATGCAAAAATTTCCTGGTTTTTTGGCGAGTTTTGCACGGAGCTTGACGGTCGGTAACACGCACTCACAGACAATTTTTATCCGACGATCACCCCTGTGGGGGGATGTTCTGTGACTGGAAACCCGTAAATTTGACAACGTTGCACTTGGACTGAAAATAGTATCAAATTAAAGAAAAACTAGAATATTATTTTTTTGGTATAAAAAATACATATTTCTTATATGCATGGTGGCAATATTTTTTTTGGAGCTGGGCAAAATTTGAACAGGCATTTGCACAAGCGTGTACAAGCACGAATCTAAACCGAACGAAACTTGCAATAAGTTTCTCACTTCCTACCTGCTGTAATTTGTTGCTTTTGTGAAAAAACCGGTTTAAAACACCGCGGTAGAAAGCGACAAACTCAATGGAAAAAACCATGGCTTGCTTTGCTATTTGATAGGAAAATCAGCACCCAAAACGTCAATTAATTGGTGTTAAGCATCTCATGATTGGGCCTTTTATATTAGAGACCGATTTTTTATTTTTGCTCACTCTACTTAGCCATATAGATGCTTCCATACCTACTTAAAACATACGTATAAATAATATCCTTATATATCTTGTAACTCGTGATCGAGAAGGCTTTTTATTAATGCACATTGTTATTTTGTTTATAAAAGATCTCTAAAATCAGTCAAACCAAATATGTATTAGTTTTGTATCTTTAAGCCAGCAGGAATACAGGTGGGGGTGTGCGGAAAATCCCCAGTAAACACTCAATAATGCAAGTACTGAGAAGCAAGCGTTTAAGCAAGTATAGAGTTGAAGATGTGTTAATTTTAGGTAAACTCGGGACCGGTTTCGAGCTTATTGGCGCTCATCAGCTGCGTTTAGCCTGAAATTAACACTGCATTTTACTATGTGTAAAAGTAGTACACCTTCAAATCTCTATTTGCTCACATCGAAAACCTTTTATTGATCTTCACTGAGCAGAAATATTCTATAAAGGAGCTGCCACCGATTTTGCTGCTGGACAAAATAATGAACGTAACATCAAAGCTTTCTTCTTAAGTATGGGCTACGTGATTTTTCATCTAGTTGAGATATTTTTGTAAAAAGTAGAGAGTTTTTTGCATGAAACGAATTGTAAATAACTCGTGATCGAAGAATTTGATAAAACGTGTAAAAAAGTTAATTTTCTATTTTTTTTTGTTGTTCCTCAAACTCACTCCATAGGTTAATGGAAAATGATTATATAAAACTGTACAAAATATTGTAGATAATATTTTTTTTAGTTTTGTAGTCTTTATTATCTAGTAAACTAGTCAAGTCGAGATATTTTTCAAGTAATCATTGATCAGATGGGCAGTATTTTTAGTGTATATACTTTCCTGACTGTGTTTCAATTCCAAATCAAATTCATTCCTGGGTTTCAGTCATTTATTGTCTCTATTTATCAATCAAAATACGTTT
>NW_026018814.1:3350571-3354936 GCF_020466585.1 Dendroctonus ponderosae
CCTTGGCATGCATTCAAACTGATGATGGTGGAAAAATATACCGAAACGTATTCCGATTGATAAATAGGGACAATAAATGACCCAGGAATGAATTTGATTTAGTATTTTTAGTCTTTTCGTGTTTTTTCTCCCTGAGATCAAGCGCCAAAAGATTTAAAAAAGGGAAATTATAAATCAATGAATACTGCTTGATAAGGCTACTAAAGTACTATTGATAAGACTTTGATTAAAAAAAATTGTACTTCCGAGACCGTATAAAAGCAAAAAAGGTCTGGGAATTGCACAATAAAGAATAATGTCTTGCTTCTCTCTTAAAGTAATATGGTAATACGCAAAAGCAATTGAGTTATATCACTGAACATTTTCTACCTAAGATTAGAAGGCGACAATTTTAAGACTTATTGATAACTACAAGAATATATTAAAAGCTAGATTTTACTCTAGTTCAGTAGATCAGAATAGTTCAGAGAGCGTGATGTGACCACCAATTTTCGGAAGAATTTGCATTTATCACAACTCCAATTTGACCAGTACGATTATTTTTCTTTTTATTGTTATCGTTGAAACAAATCTTGGTGGTTACAGATGAAAATTAGGTTTTAAGAATTTGCAAAAAGTGTATAATGTACTGATTCCAGTGTAGCGACACTGGATGTTTGCCTAATAAAGCCTTTAGCATATTATAATACATCGTTAAGACATGCAGTTACATATTTATATTAAAAACATAAAAACATTCCATATAAAAATTAAGAAACAAGATATTTACATTTAGATACTACCTAACTTGAAATAATTATTTAAAAAAATTGTCAATATATCTTAGAATATGTTTGAATAATGATGAAAATATTAACAATTCTAAATATATATAGTTTTTAAAAAACAGTGCTGCGATTGTTAGATGTAACAAATAAGAATAAGCCTTTCGCAGAATGTATATTTAAAAATTTTGAAAAGTATATTACATATACACTTTGTCCAGAATCGAGTTTTTTGTATACCCATTGAGGTTTGTGTGTATAAAACGGTTCGTCTCGCTGTTGGCTAAGAAATTATATAAAGCAATTTGGGTTCGTTTCGGTTTTTTCGTGTATATTTTATCATTTTGGACAAAATGTACCGCAAAACCATTTACTAATATTGAATTTAGAAAACAATATGTATTCTTTAAATAGAAATAAAAAATATATAATAGTTCCGCTTTTTCCATTGTGGGCCCGATACTTTTTTCACGGCTGACTGTTGGAAATTCCCATTCAACAGTCTGAAAATACCCAGTAGTTGCTCAGATCAAATAAACCCGAATAAAAATTCTGCATGTACTTACATTTTAATTAACAATTTTAGTAATTACACTGCCGGGTTTCCTAGACCACGATCCAAAGGTGTAAAACCCCAGCAACATTTTTTTAAATTCATTTTCTATTTGCGATTGATAAACCTTTTTGCTTCCCGCAACATTCGATGTCGTTCCTGCTTCTCGTCCACTTGCTGGGCATCGTCAAAATCACTCTCACTGCTATCAATTCCAAAATCACTCAATTCAAAGTCATCGCTCGAATCGTCATTGAGGAAAGGGTCTGAATAGTCGTAATCATCCTCGCTCTCATCACCCCTCGGAGGGGCTTTTTTCGGCCGTTTAGCTGCTCGAGCGGCTGAAAAAAAGGGGCAACTGAATGCGTTTCAACCAAATACCCAACTAGTTGTGCCCGAAACTCGTTCTAAAGGATGTTTATAACGTGAAGTTTACGGAAGACCACTAAGAAAATGAACCTATTCAATATCCTTTACTTACCTTATAAACTCCTTTAGAACTGTTTCACTATGTCACACGAATTGGTTCCTAAAGAAACTAGAAACGCGAATGTTTCAAGGGAAATAAACAAATCCCCACTGAAATCATTTGATATATATTTTGCCAAAAACAACAACTAAAAGTCTTCAAGGTCGCTACCATAGTCCGATTGGTCCCGTTTACCACCGCGACTTGATGTCCGTTTGCAATGAGAGCAGAACGGACAGCCCTGAGTAACGTTAAAGGTAAAAGTGGCATTACTTGGCTTTCCTGCGGGCCTGGTGCTGTGCTTGTACATCCTTCTATGGTCCAGGTTCTTCCTGTAGCAAGCCGGTCCAAAGGGGCACTCGGGCCGGTTTCCGTCCACGCCCGAGTCATAGTCGCCATCGCCCGGATGGCTGAAGGCGTCCTTGTGACTGGGGTTTTTCCTGCAACAGTCTTATGATAATCGAGCTTAATTTTGTTTAAGAGAAACCTACCGATAACAGGTATCTCCATACCAGCATCGCTCCCTTGCGGGGGGTTTGGTTGCAGATCCGCTTGTCGATGGCTGGTCTGCAGCGTTTGCATTGTCTTGGGGGGCTTCTGCGACTTTACTCTGATCGTCAACCGGCTCTGCTTTAACTTCCACCATAGGTGACGGTTCCTCCAATATTTCTTCGTGGATTTCAATGAGTTCCTGCTTTACTTCCAATGTCACTTCGTGGGTAATCTCGGGGATTTCACTTGGAAGGTCTAAAGTCGGTTCGTTATTGATGTCTGTTCTGTCGGGTAGGGGCTCTATTTCCTCAGGCAAGGCCTCAGACATTGCAGAAGCAGGCGCTTCTGCAATGTCTGTAGTCGACTGGCATGGCATTTGATCAGGTTTTTCAGTTTTTGGCACCACAGTGGTACTTGTTGCCTCTGTATAACATGTGACAGTGGGGCCAAGCCCGCAACTATTTGTCGGTTCCTCTTCTTTGCTGCCCTCTAACACCTGTTCCAACAAATCTGGAACAGTATCGTTGGTCTCACAGTCACTTGTGGACGTTGTGGACAATCTGGCTCTTTTGGCGTCACAGCTTTCATTGACTTCTTGTTCATGTAATCTTTTTTCTGTTGGGCTTGGGGGCGGATCCGGTGCTTCGATTTTTATTTTCGCTTGAAACCAGCAGGATTCAGGCAACAACGCAAACTGGTCACCGTCTTGGATTTCATTTTGCTGGTTTTGGGTCATGATTGTTAAAGTCTTACTGTTCGCCGCCTTGAAGAAGCAGGGGTTGATGTGGATCTGCAAGAGCACCATTTTAGAACTTCAAACTAGGGGTTTTGAGTAAATTGAGCTGCAGGAATGTGCAGTGGTCGGCCAAACTATTACTTACAGAGGTTAAAGTAATCTTATGCTCAGACACTTCGATGATTGCATGTTTTCGGGAAACCCTCTTGTCTGCTACCTGTGGGAGGGCAAAATGATGCGAAATAAGTTGGGTGCTTTCGTAAAAGCCACACTAAACTACCTTTAAGAGATTACCACGGCCGAGTAAATGGACGCCTCTACCCAAGCTGGCGATAAGGTGACCCTCAGGGTTGTCCATCGAATAAATGTTTACAAGGATCATTATTATAATTAAAGGTTTCGGAAAAGGGGTTCTTAGATTTGTTGTTTGTCCGCAAACTTAAAAGCAGAAGCTCAACAGCGCGTACATAACCTAAAATAATACAGGTATGGCAGCACTTGCAACAAACACAGAACATACCTTATAGGGGGGATATTTTGTGGCAACAAATAACAATAGATGACATCAGTTTACTTGGAGCCTGTGCGGCGTTGCCGGCTACATCGAAATAGCATTCCTGTGGACTTGCG
This sequence comes from Dendroctonus ponderosae, assembly GCF_020466585.1. Taxonomy (NCBI): domain Eukaryota; kingdom Metazoa; phylum Arthropoda; class Insecta; order Coleoptera; family Curculionidae; genus Dendroctonus; species Dendroctonus ponderosae. The sequence continues at coordinate 3,354,216 of NW_026018814.1, forward strand.
GATTTTCATCACTTTTTTTCATTGATATTCGCAACTTTTTCTTCGGAATAACAATTTTCGCCCTTGTATCGAAAATTGCTAATTTGTAAGATACAATTATGTGGTAAAAACAATACATATATTTGCATTACTCACAATTGCTAGTAAATAAAGGAACGTGGATAATCTGAAAATACAAACGATTTATTGAGTTTTTCTACTACTTAGACAATAACAGTAATAAGCTTTAGATAAGTTCTATATTGTTGAGGCGATTCATTTTTTTACAAATTTCTGGGTATTTCGCCTCAAACATTTTTGTCTTTAAAAAAGACAGAATTTCCTCACGTCTTCTATTACAGATTGATAAATAGTGCTCCTATTTCGCAATAAGAACGAATTTTTTATCATTACACAAAAGACTCAAAGAACACCAATCATACATAAAAAACAGAGAATATCATAAATCACACATTTGTCAACATGCATTTGATAATTGCCATAAAATTCAATGGAATAATTCCACAATTTTAACAAAAGAACAATCTACAAAAAAACATAAAATTAAAGAAAGCGCACTAATTTTACTAAATCAAAATAATTGTGTTGCTTCATGTTCATTTAATTTAAGTCATACATGGTTGCCGATGCTAAAATCTGAAGTAGACCAGAGAAACATACACCCAAATTAAATTTACACCAAAATTATTAATTAACATTACCTTTATTAAATTAAACAATG
>NW_026018814.1:3355104-3361625 GCF_020466585.1 Dendroctonus ponderosae
AATTCGTTCTTATTGCGAAATAGGAGCACTATTTATCAATCTGTAATAGAAGACGTGAGGAAATTCTGTCTTTTTTAAAGACAAAAATGTTTGAGGCGAAATACCGAACAAGAAGTTTGTAAAAAATCCTCAACTCTGTATAAAAAAAAACACAGTTCCTAGACTGGGCGACTTTGAGACCTAAAACTTGCACTAATTATACACAGTCTAGTTTCAGAAATCTTCAAGCGACTTTGCAATCTGTGAAATGATAAGAGGCTAGAAAATCCGCTAGTTTCAACAAGCTTTATGAAAGGGAATGCTGTTTTGTATAACTTTATTAATATGGGTTAACATGGACCATTTTCACTGTTCTTTCTGCATCTAAAAAACGCTTAAATTGGATGAGACCTTCTTGCTATGAAACTCCGATATTTAGAATAATCCTAATTCGAATAATGGTGTGATTTCAAAGAGCACAAGAACTTAATAATAATTTTATTAAACACAGTCAAGACCTAATTACACCAGACACCAATGCTTGTGAGTTCCAAAATGTCGCAAATGCTTCCAAAGTGAGATCTATGTACCAAATCCCTCATCAAATCATGAAGTAACTCTAAAAGTAAAATAAACATAAGTATCTAAAGTTCATAAAACATTAAAATCTTCATCAAAAATTAATCTCGATTTAGCTACTGAAAAATGTTAGTAGTAATTAAAAATCTCAATTTATTAAGTTTCTTTTTGAGGAAAGTCGGTTTCTTCGCGCTATTCACCTCAGGATCTTCCTTATGCCAGCATTTAACCATCTCATATGCTTTCACGCACTGATCTTCAATGTCTTCTAAAACAAGAAACTGTTTAACGATTTTTTCACTAAGAAGTTTTTTCAAGCGTACTGTTTGTGAGGGAACAACGGCGGAAAATCGTCTGTATGTTGCCACGGACGGCTTCCGGAAGAATTTCCGCAAAAGCCTCTACATCGATGGCGCCGTTTTCGTCCATCTGCGAAAGTATCTTCTCATTTGCTCAATGTTTGAAAACGGTTTTCATACTCACCACTCCGCTTTCAGCCATAAGACACCGGGTGTAGCACTGGAAATGAATTTTAAGACATTTGAATGGAATTCATCAAAAAAATGTAATTTATAATGCAACAATCCAAACCTTTAATTTTGCATCCTCTTCAAAATTTGCTGCTCTCAGTTGATCGACATCAGCTGCAAAAAATCGCATTAGAAACTAAATTAATTTCGGTGCATCAAAAAATCACCCTCACTCACTCCAATCTGCTCAATGCAGTTCTTGTGCAGAGCCGCCATCAATTCCTTAGTTTCGGGTGGCAAACTCTGCAAATTGCAATGAAACACACAAATTTTAAGTTTAACAACGTTATTCACTTACCGTTTGATCGAATTCCGCAAACACCAAAACAGCACTGACCACGAGCAAGAAACACCCTTGATTCATTGTAACTGGCATTTTTGAGATCCGCAAATGCAACCTCATTTATATATCTGTGACTCTGTGTGCTTTTTTAAACGTTGGTTAATTAAGTTGGGTTTCGTGTCATAATGAGGAGAGCCTGCCTAACAATAACTACAGTAATTATCCGCTAATGAGCCCTTTATTTATGCTTCAAATTGAGACAATGATGGGGCAATTTGAGTGGGCAATCAAGGAAGGTTAGATGTTGCAAGAATGACGCTCTCATGGTAGTAATAATCGTTTATTAATTTTGTTAATTATTCAATAAATAATTTCGTGCTGTTCGGCTAGAAATGGTCCATAAGTACAGGGTTTGTGCAACATGTTCCAGTTTTTCCGACCCACCGAGAGCAGCCGGTTGCTTGCTCAGAACCCTGATTAGCTAACAGTTTTAATTCCGAACCTCAACAGGTTCCTACCATCAATAAAAAGTCGTTTTACCAAGCATTCACATTCTCTCTTTATATAATATTATGTACAACATGCTCTCAACCTCAGCAGGTTCATTTGTGCGTCTTTTTGTCCCGGGACTTCACACAGCGTCCTTTATAGCAAATCTCCGTTTCATGAGAAACTTCAGTGGAAGTGGATGTTTTCACCTGCTTCATTTCCCAAGGTTCCACATCGTATGGCTGCGATGACGCGCTGATGTTCAACGTAGTGGAGGCTGGTAGAGTTTCAGTTGTTTCTGCAGCCTTTTGCTCTTCCCCACTGGTTGTGGTAGGCAGTTCCGTGATTTCTTCCGGGAATACTGGATTGGCCACCGTGGAGGAATCTTCAGAGGCACTGCTGACAGTAGTGGCATTGGTTTCCCCATGTCCAAATACGCCAAACATTTCGTAGATCTTCTCGAAGAAATTCTCGGGAGTTTTGGTTGTGGGGCTCAACTCATCTAGCTTGGGCTCGGTGCTGGCAGCAGCACTTTCAAGGCTTTCTTCATCAGCACTTTCAAGGCTTTCTTCATCAGCACTGTCCCTAACGTCTTCCAAGCTGCTCTGGTCTTTAAAGTGCTGGGTTTTGCCAAAGGAGTCGCTCTTCCCAATGGACTCGAAGGCATTCAGCACACTTTGGTAGTTCTGCGACTCGGAAACCTCCAGAGGATCGGCAGGTCTTTGTCTCACTAGTTTCCAGGCGCCTCTTCGTCGGCTTTTTGTGGTTGGCTCTGCTACCGCGGTTGACGCAGTTTCTTGGCTTTCTTCCCAAGTTGAGGCTTCCACTGGAATGGGCTGATCACTCAGTTCAAAGGCTAGAGCCTGCGGTTCGGGGCTGGGGAAATGCTGGGGTTTTTCGGAAAACTGCAACCCGTTGGGATCTGTGGAGAAAATAAACTTCAAACATTGTACATAGACCGACACGGTCCACTCGCTGTTCCCTAGTATCTGGTGGTATTTTTTCCTTACCTCGTGTTTGCGTGGAGGCTGTTGAGCCATCAGAGTCCAGGGGGGCTTGGACGAACTTCGGCCGATGAATCGACGAATACGAGGCCTGATCATCATCGCCCTCCAGCGGGTCCACCGTAATCTGGAACGTCTTCCTCGGCTTTGCCGACGACACCTCCAACTTCTGCAAAAACTCCGTAGGATAGTTTTGGTTGGCCACGTCCTCATCCTCGTTTTCTCGCTTCACGTTTTCAGGGGCGCGGTAATGCGATCTGCCCCTGGTTCTTTGGGGGGTGGCCACCCGGCCCCTCCCAGCTGCAGGTTCGCTTTCCACTGGACGCACCGTATTGGCAGGAGTCGGTCGGGCTGGCGCTCTTGTTCTGGCGCGCACTCTTGTCCTGGGCGTTTCAGCATAATCAACATCTTCTGCGGGTTGCCCAGTGGTGGTTCGAGGCGTGTACTTGGGCCTGATCTCCCCTACAAAGCGCACCGCAGGTTCCAGCGTGGTGGTGGAAGGGCTGAGCTTAGTGGCTGCTGGGGAAAAGTTGGGCTGTCTAGTGAAGCCGAAGAACTCAGGCTCCTCTTGCTCTTGCGTGGGCGCTCTCAAGGTGGCGCTGGTGGGTCTCGAGGACACTCTGCTGATGGGTCGAGGAGTGGTTGTGGTGGTGGCAAACCTAGACCTGCCCCTTGTTCGTCCGCGCACCCTAGTAGGGGGCGCTGTGGAAGTAGAGGGCTCCCGGCGGTTGTTCAAAACGCCTCCCGATTGAATATTAGCGTTGTGGGATCTTCTGTAGGGCTCCTCCTCGCTCTGCCTGGGCCCTGCTTCCAATCGTCGCTCCGGCTGTTCAGAGCTCGGAGCTTCCGCCACTGGAAGGGTTCGGATGCGGGTGTTTTCGTAGTCTAGAACTGGTTGAGGTGTGGTGGTGATCGGGGCAGTAAACACGCGACTGTATTCCCGAATTTCCGGTTCTGGATTGGGAGCGATTGTCACTACTAGCTGCTCCTCGTAGGGCGTCTGGGCCGTGCGGCTTTTGATCGGCTCGTAGGCGACTTCAATGGCAGGTGGTTGGTAAGCTTCCGTCGTGGAGGGCCGCTCAACGATGTCGTTCTGCGTAGGCCGCGTGCGCGTCCTGAACCGCTGCTGGACGTAGGAGCCAGAGTCCCCACTGTCATAGTCAACTGCTCTTTCAGTGGAGGAGGTCTGGGGAGTAGGCCTCCTCCTACTAGGCGTGCGTCTGGATGGCGCGCTTTCCACAGCGGCTGCGCTGGTAGGCCGCGGCCTTCCTCTACCCCTAGTTCTAACTGTGGGTCGCCCGGTGGTGGTTGTTGTTGTGGTAGTTGGCGCCTCTGTGCTGGATGGCAGCTGGATAAGCTCCTCAGTCGTAGGCACTGGCTGGGGAGAACTTTCTGTGGGTAAAGTTGGGCGTGACTGCTTCGCCCCGGGCGCCAAAAGGTTAGGCACCAGCAGCGACCGCACTGCTTGGTCTTGCAGGCTGATGTAGGTCTGGTCGAAGTTAGGCTGGAACAGGTTGTCCACGGATGAGGGTTCTTCAAGGCCTTGAGGACGCTGTTCGGCTGATTCCCGCTCCTTTTCTGGTCGGACTGGGAGTTCATCGGAGTTGGCTGAGTAGGTTGCCCGGCCCTGATTGGGCTCCCTGTTCTCGTAGTTGACCACTTCAGACCCAAACCGGTGAGTGGGCGGTTCTCTGGATGAAGCCCGTCCAGTGGTGCTCACCTCGACGTTTTCGTAGAAAGGCCTGGAGGAGCTGGATGGGGTTCTGGAGGGCTCAAAGTCGCTCCCATAGGTGGTCGGCTGTCCCAAGCTGTATACGTTGGCCGGGATGTTTTCTACTTCCGTGCGGTATTGTTTGGGCGTGCTGGGGGGCTCCTCCTGAGCTACAAAGCGGTTCCTCTTGGGCGGCTCCAGCTCAACACGCGTATTGTCGTAGGACTGGGCGCGAGTGGTGTCGAACGCCTCCTCCGGCAAATATCGGCTGCCACTAAAAGACGCGGTGGGCCGTCGCGGAGGCTCAGTCTGGCCCTCGGGGCTGCTCGAAGGGCTTTCGTAGGATTCGGTGGAAACTTCCCGAGCAGAAAACTCCTCCAACACAGTATACCTATCGGGGTCCACAGCCGCTGGGGTGGTGGTTGAGGTGGTTCGACCTGGTCGCCCCCTGGTTCTGGTTCGCCCTCTTACAGTGGTGGTTTCTTCGTATCGGGTGCGAGTCGCTGGTCTTCTGGTGCTCCTCGGCGCCTCTTCCGGCCGTCTAGTTGTGGAGTGTTTTACCTTGTTGTGCTCCTCAAAGTGGTTGTTGGTCTGGCCGAGTTCGTACTCGTTAATAGCCAGGTCGATATTGCTGACTTCGGGCAGCTGAGTGGTTTGACGGGCGCTGTATTGCGGCTTTTGGGGGGCGGGCGCTTGCTCCGGTAACTGGGGGCGGTACACGTTGGGAGCGTCCTGATAGGCTGGTTGGTTGCTTAGCGGCTGCGTGTAGTAGGGAGTGGACGGTGCCGAGGTGTAGGCGTTCCCAAATGCGTTTCGTTCAGGAGAATAAGCTGTTGACATGTAAATATATATACTGAGTTAGTTACTGAGTGCTTTTTTTGGTTATGAAGCGAGACAAATTCAATTTCAAAATGTTGTCAAAATTCTATTAAAGTAAGTCCTTGGAGTAACTAAGAAAATAGGTAATTATTCTAGTGGCTGCAACTTTAATCTTTTGCATAAAATTTCAAATAAATAAAAAACGGTTAGACCTAGATGCAGGACGCTATACATAAAACATATTTAGAATTTGGAGTAGAATTTAAAAAGTTAATAATATACAGGGTTATTCACGCTATACGGCACGGAAGTTTACAGCTAAACCGTTTGATTTTTAAAAAGAATTATTTTATGAATTGTCCGACGCCTACCGAGCGCACATTTTAAAAATATTTTTGTAATGTACAGGGTGTCCCAAGAGCTCTAAAGGTTTCAAAGTTGGGTTTTTTTAAATGGAATGTCCTGTATATTATTGAATTTTTGGACTCGCTGAACAAAATAAGTGTCTGTTTTAATAAGGTTTATAATACCAAAATCTTAAGGTTTTTTAAATAATACGAATTTAATCAAAATCTAATCTAATTTTCACGTGACAAATACTTTAGAAGTATTTAAGTTATGTAAGCGTAAGTTATAGTGAAGTGTAACAAGATACAATATTTTATATCCCAATGATAATAAACTTGCCATGTTATACAGGGTGTCTAGAAATTTAAACTAATCAAATAAGAACTTGAAGTGGCTCTGACTTGATTAATTTAAATACAACCCCATATTTTTTAACTTACCAGGAAATGCAATTTTTAATTACCTATCGAATGGTATTAGGATGTTAATAGCTAAGTTTTTGCCTTTTTACAAAATACGTCAAATAGTCGTTCTGTGCACCATTTGGTGTTGTTTAATTTACGGTTCCTATGTATCTAAGTTGCCTATGCCATTTACACATGTCAAATCATTTATTTTATTTGTCAGTTTAGACTGATTCGAGCTATTTAAAAAACCTTTAGATTTAGACAATATAAATCTTATTAAAACGAACACTTATCTTGCTCAGAGAATCCAAAAATGCAGTAATATATAGGGTATCTCATTTAGAAAAACACAACTTTGATACTTTTAGGGCT
>NW_026018814.1:3361675-3364731 GCF_020466585.1 Dendroctonus ponderosae
GCGTCTGTGGATTCATCAAATAATACTTTGCAAAAAACAAACGGGCTAGCCGCGAACGTCCGTCCGTATAGCGTGAATAACCCTGCATAGGGTGTCCCATTTAAAATTAGCAAGTTGATGCCCACTTCCGGTGTAACCGGAAGTGTGGGCATCTTGCAAATATCTCGGATCGCTTTCCCGCAATGACCGCGATATGCGGTCCACTTTCCAACTTTCCCCTAATCATAGTTTGCCAGATATGGATCGCGGTGGTTCCGGTGGGACACCCTGTACAGACAAATAGTGTGCTTACTGTGCGTCGGTGTGGATACTGCCAGTCCATTAAACTCCGACACTGGGGGGCTTTGGGTGCTTTGGTACTGCCCCCTAACCGAATCCAGAGTGCTTTGGTATTGGCCCCTGAACGAGTCCAGGTTGCTTTGGTAGTCCCCGCCGCCCGGATTCAGCAGGTCGTACGTGTCCGGGACGCGTTGTGTCCGTGGGGGCTCGAAGGCGGGCGAACTGAAGGACAGCACTTGATTATGGGGCGTCTGCTCCAAGGACGAGGGCACTGAGACCACAACGGAGCCCACATGGGGCGACGGAAGCGCTATCTTGGCATATCCAGGTGGCGTTTTGTAGCCCACCGGAGCTACGAAGAAGGGCAGTTGGTCGATTTTGCGCTCAATCCGGTTGCCGTTGATGTTGTTCAGGTAGGGCAGCGGGAACTTGGTGTATCCGTCCGGGGAGTCGAGGTTGGACGGGCCGATGAAGATCTGCGGCGACTCCGGAGTCACTTTGTCCTGGACGGCAATGCTTTTAGCCCCCCTGAGAATGTTCAGAACGTCGACGATTTCGGCCTTTTGTTGCGATTCCAGGAAGACGGCCAGCGGCGGCTGGTGCGCTTTTAGGGAGGGTTTGGCTGTGGTTGAAGCGTAGACTTGCTTCAAAGGGTTGATATCGTCGGCTAGTTGCTCTTGGAGCCTCTCGGCTCCAAGGCTTTGCTGCAGATAGTCCTGTCGGATGCTCTCCAGCCTTGTCTGCTTGCTCTCGGGAGTAGAAACCGACAGTTGCGCATCTGGGAGGCTGCCGTAGAAGGGCTTTTGGGTGGCCTGATATTGACTAACAACTGGCGAGTAGGCGGGCAGAGAGAACCTTTCCCGCAAACTCCCTTCGCTCTTTGGGGGCTGGGCCTTCAAGTTCTCCACTGGGACGTAGACCAGCTGCACAGTCTCCTGCTCCACTTGAGATCGAGGGGCCTGCCGGTCACTGGCATTGATATTGGCTTCATTGTTGCGAATCGCCTGGTAGAAGTCGTTGTTGATCGAGCTGGGGCTCAGCGAGTGGTAGAAGCTGCTGTTAAAGGGCAACTGATACTGCTCGTACAGATCAGGGGCGTCCGGTTTAGGGGCTTGCGGGTTAACACTGGGCACCGCCACATAGCGATCAGCTACCGGCCTCTGTTGCTTCACTCTGGGCGTCTGGTCGTACAGATAAGAGGCGTCATGATCGTAGTAGTCGATGTGCGACTTCTGGGGCGGCGGCGGCGTTTCAAAGCTGTACTCGGTGGGAAACTTCAACTTTCTCGGCTTGGGATCGAAGAGCTTCTTCGGCCCGGGCGGCTGGATCTGGTTGGGCTGTCGCTGTTGATAGTCGGGGAAGAAATTCTTCGGGGAAGCGTCCAGAGTGAGAACGCGCTCATTGGGCGCTTGGTGCTCGATGGCTTCTGATCCGCTGGCCTGCAGCGGATGCAGCGTTATGGGGATCCATTCGCTGGTATCGTAAGTTCGTTCGCCTAGCGATTCTGGTAGGCGCAGCGTGCAGACGATGAGTAGCAGCCAATGGGCTTCTCGCGGAATCTGAAATTCATTTTGTGTGAGTGAGAATCCTGAATATCGATTTTCAAGGAGCGATCTCAAATCCCTATCATCCATAGAGGACATTTTGCGAGACGGATGAGGCAAAATTTATGGAAATTGTCGCAAATCCTGATTTTGCCGGCCGAGTTAATACCCCCCATTGGATGTTTTTAACCGATTGCGCCCTCTCTTAGAAAATTCGTATTTCTCAAAGTCCAGGAACTAGCAACTGGAAACTTTTACCAGTTGTAGCCGACACTTGACTCTACAGGTGCAGAATGTTTTACTCAAATCGCCCGGATTGCTGATTTTTGTCAGCTTGGTAAACGTCGACTTGAAAATAGATGTTTTTGTCAACTGCGCTCTTTCCTTTAAAAAGGCGCATCTTTGAAACTAAAGCAACTAACGATTTCAAATCTCTACAATCCATAGAAGATCCTTGGTGAGTTGAGAATTAATGAGGCCAATTTTTCAATTTCATATCCGCTTCGATTTGTCATCGATAGTGGATGGCCGGCATTTTATGTAAATCGGTGATGATTGTTGATTAACCTCGTTTTAAGACGATTTTACTTTCACTGATGGCAGAGAAGCCGAATGATTTTGGTTTCGGTTGGGTTTTGAAGGGAGAAAAATGTATTTTTGTGAACTGCATTTCATTGTTTTCATATCGTGGGCTCAAAGCTAAAACTGACCAGCTCCACAATATCAATTTTTGGCAAATGCACTTTTACGCCGAGCCGAAAATTATATCGGAATTATCAAAAAGCATAATTTGATCTTTTAATTAATACTGTAAAATGAAATTTATAGAGATGGTCTCTCTCTAATCCACTTTCTTCTGGTAACCCAAAGAACTGATTTTTATGAAAGTTCTCGGCCGCATCACATGTCGAGCTTGTCTTATCTGTGGATAAAACACCAGTTTTGTCCGGTTGTTTTCTTTTTTATTAGCGCGGGTCTGTTTAGGATACTTAGGCACAATGGAGCAATTTGTGCTGGTTTTTAGTGAGAAAGAGCGAGTCCAAGCCGATGAAGCAACAGCCAATATTCCATCGCGTCTGGTTGCATTTTGCATTGTTGCTCGGCCATTTCCTAACAGTCGAGTTGCCACATTCGCTCTCAAATTAAACAGTCCCAAAAGGAAAAAACGCGAAAAAGTCTCTTGAATTAATACTTTGCTTAATCGGCATTTCCATGGGAGAGCATAACTGATAA
>NW_026018814.1:3365730-3373328 GCF_020466585.1 Dendroctonus ponderosae
ACCACTCTGAAGATGCAAGCCACTTGTGCTTGCGAAACGTCAGGAAGAAATTATTTTCCATGACAGTTTAAGAGCTCGAAAAACTCTCTATAGTTGACAGGTTCCTGATGTTTCACAAGTACAAGTGGCTTGCATCTTCAGAGTGGTTTGCTCGGCGCAGCACCATTCTGAAGATGCAAGTCACTTGTGCCTGCGAAATGTCAGGAAGAAATTATTTTCCATGACGGTTTAAGAGCTCGAAAAACTCTCTATAGTTTACTGGTTCCTGATGTTTCACTAGCACCAGCGGTTTACATCTTCAGACATGTTTCACGTTCTTCTGACATGTCAAGAAGAAATTATTTTCCATGACGGTTTAAGAGCTCGAAAAACTCAACGGTTTTGAATTGAACAGTGCACTTCTTGAAGCACAGCGCTGCAGCCTTTAAAGTGTGTTTTTGGATGATTGGATTTTGAAAATCAATGAATGAAAATCTCGCCTATGATCAGCTGTGCATTTCACAGAAGTAGATCACTGGATGGCGTCATTTGCAAGCAAAAACCAGTTTTCGAAAAATGAATATTTTATCTAGGGTTCTTTGTGTCGTGTGTATCAAAATAGGCAAGAAAACGCGTTTCTCTTCAGTTTTCTCTTTGCGGTTACACTGGATTCTTGGTCACTTTGAGTCCATTTCATTCGGCCACCGTGCATAAACGGCATGTAGAAATGCGCAGAAAATTATCACTTATTACCAAACAGCATAACAATAATCGACAATAAACAATGCCCAATTTACAAAGCGCCAACACATGTGAAAGTGGCATATTTCGGGCGCTGTTGATCCCAGTGGCGCAACCGGCAAATACCACACAAAATTAACATCCAATGAATAGACTGCAATTAGACTTGTACTTTGCTAAACAATCGAAAGAAAAATGGGTGGGTGCGAATGGAGATTTTCGCCCTTGGCGCCAGTATGCGTGGTACTTTCAAATATGGTACCCAACCTTTCGGGGGCTGAGGACGGACGATTGGATGGAATTTCGAAAAAAATCAGGCACTGCCTGAACGAATGCCTTATTATATCATAATAGAAAACCTGAAATTGAAAGTAACCGAATCGATTCAGTTCATTGGGTGCTTCGGAACCAGATCAGCTCGTATATGCAAGACCGCTAGTATGTGAATAATGAGCGGCCGGAGCAAACAAGCGTGACAACAGGCGGGTTTTTCGCGAAGAAAACCCAAAAAATTGATTGCCTTTTTCAATTCAACCAGCAAAACTATGAATTTCAGATGGAACTACAGTTAAGCGAGCAGATGCTTTCAATTTAATGCCCGGTAAACTTGCATTAGCGCCATTCATTTCGCATGTTAATTGCCCTCGAGAAGTGCAACTTTCATTGAAAAGGCGCTGCTCAAGAGGAACACTTTTCTGCACATCGTGTTGGCGAACAATTAATCGACTCATTACTGAAACGGCCCATTAATACTAATAACATGTGTGGATCGAGCGCACACACATCTTGCGGAATGGACGAGGATCCAATTAGGTCGAAAAATGGAAAGCTTTTCGTCCTTTGCACTGTTGAATTAGGTTGCACACGCTTATAAACAGGTCGACTAACGATGGACTAATGAGGGAGTAAATAGAGAGTTTGGTCGATTGAACGCCCACATTTTGAATGTGGGCCGGCGTAATTTTTTATATAAATATTCGCCTATTTCGCCTGCCATGTAGATTAGGGGATTAACGCTAAATGAGTCATTAGCGATTTTTGTTTATAAGTATGTGCAGTAAGTGGACAAGTTTATTTATTAAAAGTGTACAAACCCGTATGATAAAGGAACAACAAACTATTTTTGCACAGCTGGAAGATTAAAGATAAAAGTGCTCGTCTCTGGTATGAAAACCGTTTTTTTAACTCGGAAGTTTTTGGGACGCCCCCATACAACGTGTTGTATGCACCAAAATTTAATCCTCACATTGAGACACAAGTTCACGTTTCTAACCATTTCAGATCATCATCGTTGGCCGCAACTTGCAATATTTTTTTAATTGACCCTCCAGTGTTTTATGAAATAATTAATATGAATTTTGGCTGAAATTTCGCCCTTTCCTAATGGCTATCGTGACTGCAAAAACTGACCTTAACTATTGCGTTCATTTTCCAGCAACTGGTAGAAGTGCCGGCCTTGATGGTACTTTTGAGCGTTTTATGATTGGCGCAATGCGCACATTTTGCGTAATTGCCGTAAATTGTCTCATAATATTTTGAAATGTTGTTCGGCCGATGAAACAAACCGTGCTGATTGTTATGTAAACCGCTAATACATAACGATATATTTGTAGGAATTTGGTGCAAACCATCAAGCGTAACTGCTCGTAGAAGTTCCGCAAAGAGTTGTCACTTTTACTTTTCTTCTTCGGCGAACCGAAAAAAATTAGATTTTTACCATATCAACCGCCTGCTTACCATAACTGTTTAATCCAATAAATCCGATTATCTTTTGATGGACGTGGAATGGAGAGACACACAAAGTTAGCACTTAAGAACTGGTCACGATCACCATCTCAAGACACTGCGGTTCCACTGGCACTCGCTACTGCACCACTTCTTGTAGATTCGTTCGAAGAAAGTCTTAAGGAGTGCTGTTTCGTTTCTTATACCGGACACCTCCAACTATGGGCTTTTCGATAGGGGGATTCAGTGTCCTTCGTTGGGTTCCTGCCAATGTTCTTCAAAGCTTTACAAATTCGATTGGAGATTGGAGGTTGAGGTTCAGGCCTGCTTTTCCCATATTTTGCTTTAAAGTGGGAAACTTGTTGGGGAGTTTTAAAAGTTCCAAACCTGAAAGTGAATTGACGTCCTTAAGAAATAGTATTTACTTGGTTGCTTTGGTGTGGATTTCAATCATTCCAAGTGCACAAGCTTGTTAAAAAAAATTGAGTTGCACACATTTAAAGTCTGGCTTGTTTAGGTACACTAATTTCTCCAAGTTTGGAAGGGTTTGAATCAAACTTAAAACTCAATCATCCGTTCCTTGATTTGAAGTTTAGAAAGCTTGAAGTGAGTTTTGAGTTTAGTTCTATTGTTTCTAAAGGCACTGAAACAATCAAATTTTGCCCAAACTTGTTGAACGTACTGGTTATTTGCAAATGTTCACACTGTTCAAAGGACGAAACGTTGGGAGGAATTTGAGTGAAAGTGAAATTTGGCTTACGCATTTCTTCAAGGCTCAAGATATGTGAGCAAATGTTGGCCTGTTTGTTCCTCGAATTAAAATTTATAAAAGTTGAGGTGAGTTTTCAGTTCTAGTTCGAAAGTTTCTAAACGCTCTTAAACGATCAAAGTTAAGCCAAAATTGGTCTTCTGTACGCTTCGGCTTGCGCCCCTTGAAAACTATGATTTTACAGTCGTGTTTGTTATTGAACGTAGAGGTTAATTGGAAAGTTTTGCACTGTTTAGAGGAGGAAAAGTTGGGAGAAATTTGAGTGAAAGTGAAATTTGGCTCACGCGTTTCTTCAAGCCTCAAAATATGTAAAATTTCGAGATCGTGTTTTATGAACTAAGGCCTAAGAAGCCAACCACTGCTCAAATTCCTGCAAAATTTCGTCAGTTTTTTTCACTCAACGCTTTTATGTGAGGGCAAAAATTTTAAATTTTAAACCGTATTTGCGAAAAAACACTTCTTGAAAAATATGTAACTTTGAAATAGATTGGCTTGTAGGGGTTAAAGCGAGTTTTTCAGCGCAAGTTCAAGACGTTCTCAGTCTTCTTAAATGCTCCAACTTTGGCCAAACGAAGTCTTTTGCGTTTCACTTGCTCCAGTGGCAAATTGCGACTTTAAAGTCTGGGGTCTCATTGAGCAAAGTGGTTATTTAAAATGCTCAAAACGCCCAAAGTTTAGAAACTTTCGCGAATTCGATGTTTTTAAGCGTTTACCTACGCGTTAAAGTTGGAGTTTTAGCGCTAAAACTTCTAAAAATCACCAACTGACCAAAGTCCAACAAGTTTGCTAGTCTATTTACTAATTTAATATTCAATCCAGAAAAAGTGCTCCTTAAGAAAATGCAAATTTCAAATTATCTATGGTTTCTTGAGTTGATTTAACTAGAAGCCGCTCATAAGGATTGAAGCAGGTTTTTGAAGTCCAGTTTAAAAGTTCTCTATGCTCAGATTTCGGCCACACTTGGTCTTCTTCGCATCTTCACTTACGCCCTTTGAAATTGTCGATTTGAGCACCTCGCTTGCTATTGGGCGTACCTACGGATTATTGCATTGCTCAAAGAAGAAACTGAGCCTGTTTCTTCCTGGAATCTTCGAAACTAGCGGCTTTCGAAGAACAGAAACTTATAAAGAAACGATCAATTTTGAACGAAACCTTCTGGGGAAATCCGAAGGATTTCAATAAACTAATTTTCTGTTTTTTGCAAATGGGAAAATTGAGGCATTAAGGACGCAAACCAGCGAATCTCTTCTACTGAAGACATTTGCAATACTTGCAAATGTTGATTGTTTAATGTTCCATTAACTCTGCTTTGAGGCTCGCGTGTTCCTTGGACTAGCAACAGCCGAAAGTGAATGGCAAATTATGCATAGATTTTTGGCCTAAATAATGTCGGTATAGTACAGTTTACCTTGCAAAATTTCGCCGGTTCGACCACTATTCAAATAGAGACGTTAATTATAATTTTGTGTAGTTAAGATTTGCGTTGTTGTTGAATAACTTTTTGATTTCAGCTGGCGGAATCGAATCGGGAAGTGCCTGGATTGAGTGAAAAATAAAAAAAATCGCCGAATCAAACCGCGCCATATCTTGAACAACAATAACAGTTGCCCCAACCGTTTTAGATAAACGCCAGTTTGTTACATAAAACGCTAGTTTTTGCGACGGGCTTTAATCCATTATTTTTGCATTTCACGGTGGTGTTATTATTTAATTTCTTAATTTTGCGTGATACTCGCTAGAGTTGGCTGTATTTTTTCCCTCGTTCCCTTCCATGTATCTGAAAACGTTTGAAAGTGAATTCGTGCCGGAATTTCACCGAATTGGTCAGAGTATAGTCGATTTTTTCTCATTCCCATTCAACAACAGTTAAGGTTTTTTTCAAACATTCAGGTGGAACTTCAGTGGTTGGATCGATTCAGTTATGACAGCTATCTTTACCAGATCCGACATTCTCAAGTGCAATTTTCCTTTCTTCGTCTGCACGAAAACCGGCTCTTCTTGTTAGCACAGGTGCGGTAGAACCGCGTTTTTTAGCAGCCCGATCCGGAGAAAGAGTGAGAGAAAGTCTTCGGAATTCTTAATCGTCCAAACCATGGCATACTTCCTATTTCGTCTATCAGTTGCAGAAAAAATGCTTGCACACTGTTGTGAGAAACCCCCATCAAAGCTGAGGAAATTGAAGCAGCTTGCCCGATTTGCTGCAAGAATATCTGAGGAAAAAGTGGAGAAAGGTGGCAACTGTGCAGGAATCTTCCGCTGCTCATCTTCACCTAATGCACTTGAAATGTGAACGAATTGAAGATGCTGAAGGTCAAAGTCGCCGTTGAATACCCGACGTGAACAGGCTTTGAATGAAGATGGTCTAATTATGATGGGAACCAGCTGGCGCTTTGTAATGCCAAATTATGCAATTGTCTGTGGGTTAACTGCATTTAAATGCACTAGATATGGTGATTACAAAAGGACTTTGTATCACGCAATTCAATTAGAACGAAGGATTTTCCGGCTTGAAATGATTAGTTTGCAATGTTGGTTGTATCTTCAACCAATAGATCTGGTTCTATAGGTTCAATCAGTTTCAGCACAAGCAACGGCCGGTTTTTTCCTTTGCACATTTATGCAAGTTCACAGTTAGTCTCCGGTGCTTTAATAAGGCTTCTACAGGGTGGCCCAACAGATCTTCTCACTTTCCCAGCAGAAAAAAGCGTCAATAATCAACTTGATTGAACTGAAATGGTGGATTTCTTGTCCTTTTTTTGAAGCGCATTTATGTGGTCAATTTGGCAATTTGAAAACTAAACATTGCATTGGTTCGACTACCTTGATTTCTCCCAGCCTGATTCATTTGCGATCAGTTTTGCAATATTTAGATCACCCATTTTAATGACTCATTGAAACGTTCTCGAACCGACCAGATCCGGGATTAGAATTACAACAACGTGGGCAAATGTTGAAGTCTGACTCAAAAGGGAAAACTGCGCTCTTACTCAATTTCTCTGTCCGAAGGAAGTAAAATATAAAATGCCATCATACACGCTGGTAAACCAGATCGTTAATTGAATTTACTGAATGTGGCTTTTTAAAGTGCAAGTGAAACGCCCGGTACTTTCACTAAATATGAATAATGATAATAATCAAGGCGTACCTACGTGAAGGTCGGCCGGTTTCGGTACCACTTCAATTACCATTATTAGTCCAATCTAGTAACATTTATTTATCTCCCGCGCGGTACTTTTTTAGCCTTAGAGCTGAATAATGGATTCGGCGATTTTTGCCTTCGGGGATTTAACCCTGACCTCTTGCATAGGTCAAGCAATTGCGTCACTTTCACCTAAAACCAGATTGGTTCCGCCCCAGTTTGGAACCGCTTCCAAGCCGGATGAGATTAATATTCAAACCAAAGTGAAATTATCAAAAAGGCTTAAGCCCGTGTCCCATGCATGGTTGGAGATCTGTCAGTTCAAACCATGCATGGAACACCGGCTTTACGCACTTTTATTCCTGACGTTTCACCAGCACGAGTGGCTTGCATCTTCAGAGTGAAGTCTGAAGACGCAAAACTGGCTGAACTGATTGGTCGACTCGGACATAAAGTGAAATTGAATGGATCTTTGGTTACTTTTCCGCAGGGGCGTATCCAGCTTTAAATTCGTGGGTGGTTATGTAGAAAAAATACAGTCTTCTGTTGTCTATGAAATTAGAAAAAGTATCGTCGTTTTGTGCAAGGGTGGCGTAAGATTATTGCAAAATTTCATGTTTTCCGTCCCGTTTTTGCTCATGTTTTACGCCCATTTGTAAATCATTATTTTTACGCCCGGACTAAATGTGACAACCTGTCACTGTCATTATAGACTCAAAAATAAAGGTGACAAATTGAACTTGTCGCTGTCATTATATTTTATGTACGCAAAAGTACGCTTTAAAAAAAGCTTATAAACTTAAGATATGGAATCGGCGCCTTTTATTTTTGGATATTCTCATTTATTATTCGTGTTGTGTTTCATTGGAATAAAAAATGGTGTTCGGTACGAGGGCGAAAATCCGTTTTTCGAACTCCTGACATTTTGAAAAAATTTGAAAAAATCACAATAATTTAAGGTTGTAATTACAAGAAAACATAATAAAATATTCAATATCGCAACACCGCAAATGAGGAAAATACTTTATAGTAAAATTATAGTGTATTATAAACTAAAATGTTATTATTATTTGTTAAAAATCAAATAAAAAAACTATAATTAAGAGGAAATGGACTCATTGGCTCACTGAGGGCGAGTGTGTCATCGAATTAATTCCAATTTTTGTACTTTTAGTACTTTTATTTCTACCCCCTATTTTCCATTCATGAATCACGATCCATAGAAATCAACGTTGCTCCCAAACC
>NW_026018814.1:3374168-3379162 GCF_020466585.1 Dendroctonus ponderosae
AAATGTTGGCAGTTTTCTCAAAAAATGCTTGAATTCAAGAAGTTTTAGATTTGCGTGGGTTTTTTTTGAGTTGCAAAATCCACTTGAACATGACGCTGCTTCTTTCGAGGTTTCTCAAGAACCATTTGAGCCACAGAATTTGTTTTGGCATCGTTGAATAGAGAATTGAAAACTCGCTTCAGTCGTAACAACGTGAGTGAGGAAATTGGAGTAATTTTGAGCCAGAAAGCAAAATTTGAATATCAGACACTTCAGTGCAAGATTATGCCAAAATTCCATGTTTTCCGTCCCGTTTTTGCTCATTTCTCGGAGGCAAAATGAGCAAGAATGCTCATTTGTACATCATTCTAGAGAGAAATAAATGACCTTTTTAGAAAGTGAACCATGGATGGGGAAATGTTGGCAGTTTTCTCAAAAAATTCAAAAAGTTTTAGATTTGCGTGGTTTTTTTTTTGAGTTGCAAAATCCACTTGAACATGATGCTGGTTTTTTCGAAGTTTCTCAAGAACCATTCGAGCCCGATAATTCGTTTTGGCATCGTTGGATAGAGAATTGAACGGGGGGGTCATGACCCCCTTGACCCCCCCCCTGGATCCGCCCTTGCTTTTCCAGTTTCCTATGGGCGTCAAACGACCAATCTGGTTCCTTATTGCCTGCGTGGATTTAATCAGCCACATGCGGTTGTTTTTGGGTCCGATTTCTCAAGCAATTTCGGCAATTTGCTAAGAGAAATGCTTTTTTGCTAGTTGTGCGTTTCAATTCGGCTGGTGTGAAGCCAAAGTAAAATTTCTAGCCGGTTTTTCGAGCATTAGTTTTTCTGCACAAATCAAGTGATGCCCCCATTTGCTGCGCAACGAGACCGAGAAACCGATTGCCACACTGAACTAAACCAATCAAAGAGTGTTTTTTTTTCGTCGTTTTGATTCCTAATTAAACTGTTTTGATTGCAGAATCCGTCCTGATTGGATGCGGCTTCTGAATGATTCAATAATGGAATTTTTTTGATTTAGAGCCAATCGATGTCCAGATAAACGCACGCGATTTCATTAATTGAACAAAAGAAAGCTCATCAATAAATAAAAATGACAAACGCGCGTCGGGCTCTAGTTGTTGCCTAAAATGTTGATCCGCACACGGTCTGATAATCGGATTGTTGCGATTAAATTTTTCCTTTGAATTGGAGAAAAACCGCCAACAGTGCAGGAATGCGCCATTGCGTGAAAAGCCGGAAATGGGAAATCGTCCCCGGCAATTTTCAACTATTTGTTATGCGAATTGCCATCGAACAATGGCCGTTATTTAATCTTTGGCGCTTATGTAAAACAATCGTGCAAGAAATCCGTTTGACATTGTATAATAATTAATAATGGCCCAGTTGATCAATTTTAAGTCCTATAAAAACAAGCAGCATTCAAGGTTTTGGAACTTTGTGTGGTTCAGCCAACATGTGGGTAAGTAGCTTTCCATGCTCAATAGACTTGCTTAAAAAGTTCCAAGTCTTATCCATCTCTGTTTCTTTTACAAGTTTTACAAAATAAAATAACATGGCTCGTTGGTCTAGGGGTATGATTTCCGCTTAGGGTGCGGGAGGTCCCGGGTTCAAATCCCGGACGAGCCCACTAAGTTTTTGTTTTTTACGAGAGGCGAGTAGTTAGTGTGAAAACTTTTCCAAGCCAATTTAATTTTTTCTTTTTTATAGCTCAGTTTTCCAAGTGAAACATTTGAAAAGTTTGAACATTTAGTAAAGTTGAATATTGCTGGCGCCCTCTCTTGAATTCTTCTTGTAAAGCACACCAAAATAGCAGGCCACTATTCCTTACGTTACTCTTGTAAGGTTTAAATCTCGTTATCAATTTTTGATGCATTTTGTAGGCCAAATTTTTGATTTTCAGTCATCATCAGATTTTAAGTTGTTTTTGTGGGCCGTAGTTTGACATTTATTTAGTCAAGAACTCGCAAAGTGAGATGGTAACTTTTATTTGCGCGTTGTAAGACACAGTCTGTTCTACAAGTGGTAAAAGTTTCGAGTTTCAGTCATCATCAGGGAATTTTCAAAATGTTTTCAAAGTTGCACAATGTTTGTGCAGATATTTGAGGAACGTCAAAGTTTGCACAACATTTTTTCGCTCAAAAACTCGCAAAGTTAGACAGTGACTTTCACATCAAATCTGTAGTGCTAGGTCTGTTTTATTTGTGGAAAACGTTTCAATTTGACTCAACTTCATGCAATTTTCGGGAATTTTTGGTGCATTTTGCGCTTGATTTTGCAGACCGGAGTTTAACAATTATTTCTTCAGAAGTCGATTAAGTTTGAGAGCATTTTTTGTGTTTATTTTGTTGGGCTTAGTGTGTTTTATTAGTAGTGGAAGTTTCGATTTTCAGTCATCATCATGCAATTTTCTAGAATTTTTCAACGTTACACGTGGTTTTGTGGGTATTTAACCAGGTCAATTTTAGACATTAATTTGTTCCGCAAGTTGTAAAACTCAGAGGTCACTTTTGTCTTAAGTTGGTAGACCAAGGTCTGCTCTATAAGTAGGAAACGTTTCGATTTTGATTCATCTTCATGCAATTTTCGATAATTTTTTAAATTTTGAATGTATTTGTAATGGTAAGTTTAATTAGTTTTTCAGAAATCAATTAAGTGTCTTTTCTGTGAATTTTATTGGGTGTAGTCCGTGTTATTAGCTCTAGAAGTTTCGATTTTCAGTCACCATCAGGAAGTTTTCTAGAGTCTTTCAAAGTTGCATGTGATTTTTGCTTGTTTTTATGGTTATTTGTGCATGTCTAAAGTAGGCATTTATTTTCTAGTGAAGGCGTAGACTCACTTTTGAGTGCATTTTATAGGGCAAAGTGCGCTTTATAAGTGGAAAACTTTCGGACTTTGTGTCATCCTCAGGCAATTTTTGAGAATTTTTTGATTGAGTACCTTACAGCCTTGCATTCCGAAGTTTGCCATTGATTTCCCCAATAAAAATAAGTCGTGAGATAGAAATCTAGTATTTACGAACAATTTGGAAAATGTATTGCAAAGGAACAATATTTGCTCTGATCGCAGCTGAAAAAATGCACAAATCGCCCATTTTTTGCAGAAGTTGGTTCTTCTCGGCTCACTCCTCATCTGCATCGGCCAGACACTGGCCGAAGTTACCGAAAAATCCCAATATACGACCAAGTACGACAATGTGGACATAAACGAAGTGGTACACAACGAGCGTCTGCTGAAGAACTACGTCAACTGTCTACTGGACCGAGGCCCTTGTAGTCCAGATGGCCTGGAGCTGAAAAGTAAGACAATCGCAAGAGCCCACAAAGGGGCAAAGATTTCGGGTTTTTTCGCACTGTGTAGAAAACATGCCGGACGCAATTGAAACCGACTGCAGCAAATGCAGCGACAAACAGCGAGAAGGTTCGGAAGCGATGATGAGGTTCCTGATTGACAACAAGCCGGAGTATTGGAACCCGTTGCAGGAAAAGTACGACCCGACTGGCAGCTACAAGAAGCGTTATTTGGATGCCAAGAAGGCCGAAGTTGCAATCCAGCCTGCGGAAAAAACTCCTTAAGCTGCGTAATCTGGATAGCACAGTTAGCGAAGAATATAATAAATCTTAAAATCAGGCTTTCCCAGTTTTATTAATCACATTTCCGGATGGTTTGGGTGCAACAGTTGCGCTTAGCGCTAACTGGGGTGCTGTTTTTATGGGAAACCATCCCTAAGCTTCCTCTAGATCTGAGTAGTCCTCGTCTTCTTGCAGGTACTTTTTTTGGAAGTTTCCCTCCGGATCGTACTTGTTGGTGAGCAACTCCCAGTCGTCCCGGTGGTTGAGGAGAAGCGCTTGAAAAACTCGACCGGCGATTTTTTTTTGGGTTTGACTGCACTTTGAGCATTCAGTCGCGATGGCATCAGGCAGATACTCTAGGGCGGAATTTGCGGGGTTTTTCAACAGTTTTTCGATAAAATGTGCGGCTACTCACTTTTCAGCTCTTTGCCTTCTTGCGTGCAGCCGCCCTTGTCCAGCAAACAGTTGACGTAGTTCTTCAGCAATCGATTGCTGGCTAGAATCTGGTCGATATCGATGTTGTCGTACTTGGTGGTGTACGTTTGGGCACTTCGCTTCACCCTGCGAGCGTTTGCTCCGTTTTCCTCGTCTATCATCAGCACCGTGAGGACCGCAATTAGGACGAAGGAGCCCGGAGGAACCATTGGATCTGGAGTTTCTTTGGGTGTTGAAGTGGTACGCTTCGCGCGATTAATGAGAGAACAGTGACGAGAAAAAGTCAGTTGGCCCAGACCGATGGTTCCAAGGTGGACTGGATGGCCCCGTTTTGCAATGCTGAACTTTGAAATTAGGCTAATTAATCGAAATTGGCGTTATTAGCATAATTTTTCGACGTTTCTGATTTTCATTTGCCCCCAATTGGTTGGTCTTTAGTGGCATTATGACAGGGGCGGATCCAGCTTTAAAGTCAGGGGGTGGATTATGGCTATAGATACCCATAAAATGATCAGGTAACTTTCTCTAAGCTAGCCATTATCTAAATAGAAACTCAAACTTTTACTTCCTCCTCTTAGAAACTGTCTGTAAAGTTCTTTCAGAAGTTTCACTGATTTCACCTGGACTTCTTAGCTAAATAGCATATAGAAACTTAGAAGACTTTATCTGCCATTTGAATCATCTCAGTAGACGTTTGATTAATTTGTACACTAACAAAGAGTAATATGATGATGATGCGCCGGTTAGACAAGTTGGGAATCAAGGAAACACTTAAAGAGGCCCGAACAAGGTCAGATGGAACGAAATAAATATGCAAAAAGCTCTCCTTTCCAATTTAAGTAACAATTTCCAACAAGACACTGTTTCATTTTGGATTGTCGATCTTAATTTGAATTTCCCTTTTATTTGCCTGTTGCCAGGGGCGGATCCAGCTTTAAAGTCAGGGGGGGTTATGTAGAAAAAATACAGTCTTCTGTTATCTATGAAATTAGAAAAAT
>NW_026018814.1:3380134-3385040 GCF_020466585.1 Dendroctonus ponderosae
ACTTGAACATGACGCTGCTTTTTTCGAAGTTTCTCAAGAACCATTCGAGCCACATAATTCGTTTTGGCATCGTTGGATAGAGAATTGAAAACTCGGTTCAGTCGTAACAACGTGAGTGAGGAAATTCGAATAGTTTTGGCCTAGAAAGCGAAATTTGAATATCAAACACTTAGGTTCAAGATTATGCCAAAATTTCATGTTTTCCGTCCCATTTTTGCTCATTTCTCAAAGGCAAAACGAGCAAGAACGCTCATTTGTACATCATTCTAGAGATAAATAAATGGCCTTTTTAGAAAGTGAACCATTGATGGTTTTAGATATGCGTGGAATTTTTTTGAGTTGCAAAATGCACTTGAACCTGACGCTGCTTTTTTCGAAGTTTCTCACGAACCATTCGAGCCACAGAATTCGTTTTGGCATCGTTGGATAGAGAATTGAATGGGGCGGGGTCATGCCCCCATGACCCCCCCGCCCTGGATCCGCCCTTGCATTACGAGCAGATCAAGTGTGCGATTCGTGCTAGTTTTAGAGCTTTGAAATGCACCAGATACTCACAATAGTCTTATAAATTGTCAAGTTTGGCTGATTTTCAAACCAGACTTCTTTTACTGCGATTCCAATTACACACATCACACTTTCCGAACACCCTGTATAATAAATTTCTAATTTCTGTGCGAGCCAAAAGATGGCGCAGCCAATACTGTGTGAATTTTCCATAGTCCCAGTGGTTTGGTGTTTCAAATTTTGCGGTCAAGCAGTGGGGCATTTTTGCAAAACCTGGCAAAATTCAAAAGTGGACTTTTTGCGGGCAAAATGAAATAAACGTCTCACTGCATCAGTGTCCAATACATGTATTTGAAAATCTGAACAAAATGCGACTTCTGTCGACCTCAAAGCTGAAATCATCAAGTCATGAAGTCCTAATAGATTGAACAACGCAAATGCAACAACGCAAATGCAAAAAATGTGTTGCGTCGTTTCACAAGCACGAGTGGTTTGCATCTTCAAGTCGAACCCATTAGAATGTTATTGAAAGAACCCACAGCACCCAAGACTTGGAGCGACCTCGGCAATGTAAAAGTCTTCATCAGCTCTTGAACCATGTGCATTCTCGTGCGACTGTTCTTCGGGTAGACGCAATCGACCTGGTCCAGCTTCACATATGTTTCGCGGTACCGGCGATTAGTGGGTACCAACACGGTGCAATGCTGCTCATTGTTTCGGTGCTGATCGGGATG
This sequence comes from Dendroctonus ponderosae, assembly GCF_020466585.1. Classification (NCBI taxonomy): domain Eukaryota; kingdom Metazoa; phylum Arthropoda; class Insecta; order Coleoptera; family Curculionidae; genus Dendroctonus; species Dendroctonus ponderosae. The sequence continues at coordinate 3,381,373 of NW_026018814.1, forward strand.
GCTTTGGACTTGACCGGCGCCAAACCGGCAGCAAAGTACTACGCCAGCAAGTACGACCACATCGATGTGGGAGCGATCCTGAATAACCGCAGGATGGTCAACTATTATTCGGCCTGCTTGTTGTCGCAGGGCGCCTGTCCACCCGAGGGTGTGGAATTGAAAAGTAAGTCAGAAAGTCCATGGGACTTGATTTCGATTGTTTTTTGTTTGAACTGAATCAAACTGATTTCTTTGCCTTGTCATTGTTTCATCCCGATAAGAAACTTCAAATATCAACGGAAATTCGCTTTTTAAAAAGCCCAGTTTTTATACTCCAGTCGTCCACGCTGGTTCCATTTTTCACTTTTGCGCTTTGATTTTGCTGTGTTAATTAACTGTGGTTTGAAGACGTGAACATTTCCGGGTTCCAAAGCTCCAAATGCCTATAGACGACGCCCTGGTATCGAGCAAATTGCCAATTCTTCAAATAACGTCCGCGAACGCCTTTAGCGTTTTATGCAATTGCTGTTGTTCCCCATTCCCCCGACAGCATTTTATTGAAATATGCCTTTCCATTAACAAACTTGTCATATAATAAAACATATATTTCCTGCTTAATTGTTGGAACGCTTCCGAAATTACGCACAGAAAGATTGCGCCCCACTTGTAGAAAGTGGTAAATAATAAAGCAATCATTCGTTAATGATCCTCAAATGCACATGGTGAAATTGAGTCGCTGATATTTGGCACGCTTTCTTTTCGCATTCGATTAATCGTTTTTGGCGAACGGTGTCTAATAACTAGAGCAAACACTTTGGGGGCTTTGATGGAAAAACGTCAGCATCGGAGACTTGCAAACAAAATCCTGCTTTTTCGCCGTTTAAATTGTCGTCCTTATCAAGCAACCTTCACATTTTAATAACAAGTAGATTAGTATTCAGCTTGTAGATTAGTAAAAAGCCTTAGTTTGCATCTTTCGTGCATTCTGAGTGGCTAATTTAGTGTGCGTTATTTCACCAAAAACCCTCTCGGACTGTTTGGAGCATCCCCCGTAGCACGAAATCGTCACCCAATTCAAGCTTAACGCGCTCGGTGGAGTTTCAGCTGCGGGTGGGAGGGAGAACAACATAGCAATAACCATGGAAACCAGGCTGTCCTTGTCGCAACCGAGCGACATACGAGGGACGACGCAAAACATCCAGCCAAGTAAAAGCAATTTAATCTACTCGGGGCATTGCGGCCAGGTTGACGCAATTGAAATTTACCTTACAAGCTAATTGCTGGAACCAGTGGAACACACTAATGAATGCGTGCAAGACCTTGATGAATAGATTGTTGAAATGCGAATAAATTAAGTTGCTGTTACGGCACGGGATTGAAGGCGCTCCTGTTGTTTATCAAGTAAAAAGATGGATTTTTAGGCAAAAAATTGCGCAAACAACCAATGAACTTCCGTCGATGCCGAGTGCAGGTCTTTTGTTTTGCACAATAAAGCTTTTTACAGTAATTACAGTGCTCAAGGCAAAGCCTTAAAAGGAAGCTTAAAATCGGTTTCACCTTAGAAAATAAAAAAGTGTTTTCAATTGTTTGCTAGGAATTCTTCCGGAAGCACTGCAGACAAACTGCGCCCGCTGCAGTGAGAAGCAGGCCACCATAGCCTTGATGGCCATCAAGAGGCTGAAGAAAGAGTATCCGAAGATTTGGAGCGAGCTGAGCGAGAAATGGGACCCGAGCGATTCTTTCGTGAAGCGATTCGAGACTACTTTTGAATCGCTTCATGGTCCCGGCAGGCCCTTTGAGAGCACAACGTCAGCAGGAAACAAGTGAGTGTTCACTAGCTTTCAACTGATACTGAAATAACAGTAAACTTTTCCAGGTTGGACTCATCGGAAGCCGACGGCAACACCATCGACGCAAACATCACGCAAACTAGTCCAGAGGGTTCAGATCGGGCCAATCAGCCGGACACCACAACCACCCATCAAATCATCACCACTAACCCCTCATTTAGCACCAGCACTAAAAGACCGTCGCCGATCCCGGGCTTGGTTCCGTTTAACACGTTTTTCACTAATCCGCCCATCCCCATCAGGCCCATTGTCAACCTTAATTTGGGGGGCAATATTGGAGCTACGGTGAGTGGGCTGTTTAGGGGCTTGGGGGCAATCGGGTCCCGCGTTATGGATACGGGGGCCGAAATCGCCCAGGTGGTGATCAAGAGTATAACCAGGCCTTTGGACCTGTAAACCTCAATAATCATTCTGTTAATATTAAGATTGATTAACGTTGACATTTGCGGGTGATCACCAGGCTTAAACGATATGCAATTTTGTTATTCTAATCGTGTATTAACTGTCGCTTTAATCATCATGGGAAATCATCGTTCACGAGTTGGCATCATTTTCAGGTGAAGGCCATTAAGCAGGTGGAGAAGATGGTGGCCGATATTGCGCTGGAGAAGATTGGGATCATCAGGAGCATTTTGCGGCCTTGGAGGAGAGCGAAGAAGACGCGCTATGCCTGAATTTTGCCATTTTCGGTTTATTTTTTGGTGTAAATGGGACAGTTTTTCCAAAACTCACACAAATTGGGTAGCAAAGTGATAAGCTGAGTGAATTGGCCGAAAGATTGCACATGGACAAAGTGAGCTGGTTTCAACCAGTGGAAAAGGGTTCAGAATAACGCAGCAGGTTGGGAGAAAATTAGCGTGCTGATGGTTGTTAGTTGAACTGATCAGTTGCCATTGCATTATATTTTATACTGTTAAATTTGTAATAAAAAAATAGAAAACTTTTTTTTACTAACGTATTGGCAGCAAAAGCCGCTAATTAATATTCCGCGTTTGTTATTGTTATCCAATAATGCAAACAGTTGTCAGCTTATTATTACTTAAAAGCGTGTCGTGAGACCTGCAGCAGGAAAAAAACGCACTTTCCCTTTTAGCTGGTCACAATAGATCTCCATGGGCGATTCGGAGAAAAAGTTTAAAATGTTTTGTCTCACATTGAAATTTTCATTTGAATGAATCAAAATTGTTGTACTTTTGCGCAGCAAAAATAATGAATTTGTTTTATTTTTACGCCCGGACTAAATGTGACAACCTGTCACTGTCATTATAGTCGCAAAAATAAAGGTGACAAATTCAACTTGTCGCTGTCATTATATTTTATGTACCCAAAAGTACGTTTTGGAAAAATTACGATAGTCAAAAAGTGACAGTTGAAAAATGGCATTGACAACAAACTTAAGATATGGAATCGGCGCCTTTTATTTTTGGATATTCTCATTTATTATTCGTGTTGTGCTTCATTCGAATAAAAAATAGTGTTCGGTTCGAGGGCGAAAATCCGTTTTTCGAACTCCTGACATCTTGAAAAAATTGAAAAAATCACAATAATTTAAGGTGGTAATCACAAGAAAACATAATAAAATATTCAATATCGCAACACCGCAAATGAGGGAAATACCTTAAAGTAAAATTATAGTGTATTATAAACTAAAATTTTATTATTATTTATTAAAAATAAAATAACAAAACTATAATTAAGAGGAACTGGACTCATTGGCTCACTGAGGGCGAGTGTGTCATCGGACTAATTCCAATTTTTGTACTTTTAGTACTTTTATTTCTACCCCCTATTTTCCATTCATGAATCACGATCCATAGAAATCAACGTTGCTCCCAAACC
>NW_026018814.1:3386039-3389203 GCF_020466585.1 Dendroctonus ponderosae
AGTCGTAACAACGTGAGTGAGGAAATTCGAGTAGTTTTGACCCAGAAAGCGAAATTTGAATATAACACACTTAGGTGCAAGATTATGCCAAAATTCCATGTTTTCCGGCCCGTTTTTACTCATATCTCGGAGACAATATGAGTAAGAACGCTCATTTGTACATCATTCTAGACAGAAATAAATGGCCTTTTTGGAAAGTGAACCATGGATGGGGAAATGTTGGCAGTTTTCTCAAACAAGGATCGAATTCAAGAAGTTTTAGATTTGCGTGGTTTTTTTTTTAGTTGCAAAATTCACTTGAACATGACGCTGCTTTTTTCGAAGTTTCTCAAGAACCATTCGAGCTACAGAATTCGTTTTGGCATCGTTGGATAGAGAATTGAATGTATCCGCCCTTGCACCTGCTGCATAATCAATACAAAGCAATGGAAAACAATGTTTGATTTTAATGGGAGAATCGTCCCATGACGAAACCTGAACGTACGAAGAACGTACCACTTTTACTTTCTTAAGAGTTCCCCCCAAAATCGCTAGTCTCGAAGCGATGAAGCAAATGAAACGATTGGCGATCATTAAAAGTCTGAATTTGTTCATCTGCAGCTCATTAGCAGGCACTTGGTTGCAGTGAGAATGCATTGCGCGAGTGTTTTCTTCGTTGTTTCGGCCCTTTTGGTCCTGATTTCGGCCCAGTCCAGCCCGTACACCAGCAAATACGACAATGTGGACGTCGACAAAATACTGAAGAATGATCGGGTGCTGACCAACTACATCAAATGCCTGATGGAGGAAGGGCCCTGTACGCCCGAAGGGAGGGAATTGAGGAGTAAGTTGAAAGTTTTTGGTTTTTTTTCTCTAGTTGGGTTGGTTTCCTTTAGAGACTCTTCCCGATGCTTTGGCTAGTGGCTGCTCGAAATGCAACGAAAAGCAGAAATCCACCACTGAGAAGGTGATCAGACATCTGCAGACCCGCAGAGCCAAAGATTGGGACCGATTGAGCAAAAAGTACGACCCCGAAGGCGTCTACAAGCAAAAGTACACAGCAGAGCTGAAGACTGAGACAACTGCCTAGGCACAAGCTGTAACCAGTTGATAAATGGCCAATAAAATAAAGTAAAATAAATTTAATTTTCCAAAAAAGTACACTTTTGTTTGTTGTCGCGACAGGTTTCAGTTCGTGGGGTTTCCATATTTCCTCACCAAGTCGTTCCACACGTTCGGGTACTTGTTCTGCACAAAGCGGGCGATTCGTTTAGCGTTCGACAATTGTTTGTTGTCGCAGGCTTTGCAGTTTTTTCCAATTATTTCGGGCAAAGCATCTAAAAATCAATAATCACTACAGTTTTAGGGGGGTTGAAAAGGGCGAAGAAGTTTGTCAATTTCCATAAGTCAACAAGTTAAACATTTCCTGGGGGAATTTTGGGGCTTGGCAGCCTTCAACGGCTGATGGGAACTAATAGCTCATTGCTCTTTGAATCTAGCCGAAACTGAAGTTTTGCTTTGGGTTTTAGCTTCTGCAAAAAACCCGAAAAATTGGGTTCAAAAAAACTTTCTGCCTGCAAAACCTTCTGCACTCTTGTCTGTTTTATTCGGCAGACATTCCTCCATTGGCCCTACAGAGAATCATTTTAGCAACAGATCCTCCCAATCTGGCAGACCTTTCCCTACTAGACTAAAAAAAATAAAGTCTGATTTTAGAAAATTCACTTTTAGCAGCGATGGAATGGAACATTTCCTGTTAATCAAGCAAGTATCGTTGACCTATGAAATAAAAAAAGACCCCAATGCGAACTAGTACAATTGCGTTATGGACTGAAGGAGCCAATTAACCTCGAAACGTTTTTATTTTTGCGCTGGAATGGGCCGCAACTTTCACTTGGATTTATCTTAGATATGCTCCTGAATCTAAAACTCGACTGCTACCGATTTCTTGCCTAATGTAGGTAGGTGCCCTTAAAACTGGATTAATGAAGAAAAATTAAGTTACCTTTGATTTGCCTGCCGAGATTGTCACATGGGGCGCGATCCAGAGCGCACAAAAGCTGTTTCTCCACATAAACGTTGCCGTTCAAAATCTGTCCCTGGACAAGGGCGAGCAGGAGTAGAAGCGCACCAAACTGGAGCCAAGATTGGGGGAAAGGGGCCATTTTTGGGTTCCACTTTAGGCCAAGATCGTACTAAGACTGGCGCCAAGTTCGGGCACCATTCCCAAGGAATGTTATTAAGAAGTAATGAGCACCTTTCACGGTACCACGTCCAGCAGGTAGGCAGGTAACCCATGTTTAGTCTAGGAGGGTTTTGCCTAATGGTTCATCTGAGTGATGGGGAATCACAGAAAACGTGGGAACCGTTAACAAGTGAATTATCAGGCGAAGCCTACTGGTCTAAGCTGCAACCAGGAAATGACTATCAGACACAATAAGAACTTCGGATTGTTTGGGTGATTACTTAATGGGTTCTCCCAATGAAAGGCACTTGTGGTAATCTTAATTTGCTGCTTTGATCAGTTTTGAGGTAGAGTGAGGTTGAAACTGGTGAATTTTCGCGTCTTTAAAGCCCTGAAAAAAGTTTCAGTGGTGCTTTACTGTAGTGATGCCACAAACCAGTATTTTTCAGGCACAGGTTCCATGTGTGACTGTTCCAAGCTCGTACCTGTTCCAAGTGTCTGTTATTTTTTGTCACATGTTATTTTGGCCCATGATAAATATTGGTAAAAGATTATTATTAAGTTGTTCGGAAGGATGTCAGAATATTGAGACTATAGTTTGTGCTCGATTTCCGGCTGTCGAACATTGTTTATAGACAATTATTTATAAATAATTAAAGAAAGTGCGAAAGCCCGTTTTTGTGCATAATTGTTGAACCGTTGATGCTATTGAAAAAAAGTTTTATATTTTTTTCAAGTATTAATAATACCTATGATATCAGATAAACTACATTAAAATCCGTTCATTAGTTTACTCAAAAATAAAAAAAAGCCGTCGATTTCAGCGTTTTGTTAAGTTTCAATAACTAATTTAGTTTTGTTTCTAGAAAATGGTTCCATAACTTTTTTTGGCCAGTCAGTAATGAAATTTTCATTTACTGTACTTTGTAGTATAACTCTTTACCAGTAAAATACAGCCTCAGAGAAGTCTCTCCGACGTCTCAAGAAAAATGTATTTAGA
>NW_026018814.1:3389920-3403276 GCF_020466585.1 Dendroctonus ponderosae
CTGTTACTGCTGTTCCCGATATTTTTTGTTCATTGAATATTGCTATTTGCCGAATCATGGTGCACGTCCCACTCCCATACATACAAAACCTTACCGCTTCACGAGAATAAAATATCTCCTTTCCCTAAAACTCAGGCCAATTGACAACGCCGCGGGGAATCAAAGGGTATAAAGGCGGGTATTTGCCTTTTTGCTTTGTCGAAATATCGAAATCCCAGATGTTGACTGGTACTGAGCAGCATCGTAGGCGAGCCCTGTTATTTCAAATCACATGTTATTTTAAATATCGGTAACAGTTACCGACTGTTCCATATCGATATCTGTTCCAAAATATCTGTGACAAGTATTTCGCGTCATCCCTACTTTACTAGCAATATTCAATGGTTTATTCGCTCCTCCAATACCGTACAAAGATGTTTGTGGTTTGATCGGCTCAGCCACCTCTGGAGACGCGAGCCACTCGTGCCATCGAAACGTTTGAAAACCATTCATTCCCTACACGGCTTCAAACCCCGAAAAACTCAGCAAATCCTACCAATGGCTGCCTGTTCAGTTTTTTCTAAATAAAATTTTCCCAACTTCCCCACCCTGTATAAGTGTAGGAAACAATTGTCGGTGTGTTTGTATTGAAAGCGCGAACGCCATTGGTGGGGCTGCAATTGATTGTGAGATTCTTTGAATTGCTACATCGATATTGGCCGGGGTTTTGCCTTCCCATTAATTGGCTTAACAGCGGCCTTTGCGCTAAAACTCATTAATTTATAACAATTTCAGTGAGAACAAGATCAATTGCGGCTGATCTAGTGGGCTGGTTTGGGCTGTGTGCATATGAGTCTAGATTGTTTCAAGAACATGTCGGTGTCGCCGGTCAATCGAGCTGCAGAAGTAAGTAGTTTTTTCCGCAAAATTGACTAACAACAACAATTGCTTTGATAAGAGTTTTGATGTAATTTTTGCTCCCCCTGTATACAGAGTGATCAATTTAAAATTTTCCACCTTGGTCAAAGTCCTCCACTCATATATGGATGAAATGCTTTGTCCTCTATCTATGGCATTGATTGACCTGGATCTGAACAACGTATGTGACTCATTGCGTGACTGATCTCTTTGTGACCAAATGCGATAAAATTGTTATAACAATCGCGGATTTTGTTGATGTTTTTCATGTAGAAATCTGCCGGCGAGTTGCCCAACACCACGCCTGTTCCTTCCGGCCATTGTCTCCTCCGTCATGTTGCAACATGCTTTCGTGATTGGTAAATCACCGGCAAAGTCTTCAATTTATAAACTGCATTGCAATCTTTAGAGATAACTGGGCACTGCAAAGGACAAAGTGATCATCCATCATCGCCTTATCCGGATCCAGGCCACTTCAGTTTGCAGTTGGCATTAAAGAGACTGCGAAATTATCTTATCTAATTCCTTGTTTAGTCTCTGAAACACTTTTGTTTCCATCAGTGGAGGTTTTTTCATGTATTTGTGTGCTTCATTATGGCTGCGAGTGAAAAAGATGTGGAAGTTCCAGAAATCGAAACTGATGGGAACGTCATTGCCGTTGCAGCGGTGGCTGTGGTTTCAGTTCTTCAGGTGCGAAACGCACTGACTGGTTCGTGCAAACTGCCAAAAATCTTCTGCTAATGGGTTTTTCGATTTCCAGAAATCCTTGGATGTTAACAAATACGCCACAAAGAAAACCATCGCCCAAGGCCTGCTGGATGTGGCCCTTCTAACAGCGAATGCCTCCCAGTTGAAGTACGTTCTTCAGGTGGGAGAAAAGCACGAATTCTACTCGCTGATGTTGAGCCTGATTAGCCTCTCCATTGTTCTGCAGGTTGGTAGTTACCGATTGTCAAAGAAGCCCGGATTGGAGGCATTTTTTTAAAGGTCCTGATCGGCATTTTATGCCTCAGCCTCCACCTGCTCTCAGATTGCAGGCTGCACCTCAAGAGCTACCATTCCATGGCTTTCTATCTCAACTACACCACTACCGTGTTTTCGTTTGTTATTACCGCATTGAATTTGATCGTTTCCTGTTTTGACCCCACGGTGGCTCGATACGCGATCTTTGAGCCTCCTGATGTGTCCTCTCTGGGAGTGTAGGGAGGAAGGGAGAGCCTCATTTGCTTGATTTGCTCTTTACACTCTTTGCCACTATTTGCTTTGTTGTGATGTGTGGCATTTTTTTTCAGTTGATTGTGGCGATACTTTTTGTGATAATCGGCGGGCTGAACATAAACAAGAGCCAAAACCACCGGGCAGCCATCGTTCTGAATGATTCCATACTGATTTTCATTTTTCTCATTTCCGTCATCAACGTTATCATTTCCGGCTTTGGTTTGGAGTACTCCAATCAGCCGCTGCGGCTCATAACGCAGCCGGAAACGGCCAATAAGATTAGATAAAAGCTGGCTGATGGTTTTTTATCTTTCTGCAGGTGACTGCCGGTTTGCTGTCCGTTTTAATCGGCATTCTCAAAAGCTACGACAGCACCCAAATCGACGTCATCATTCCCATTCTAAACCAAATCGCGCTGGGATTTGTTACAGGCGCCTTGTTCTGTGATATAATCAAAATGAACTTTGGCCTCGACCCCGCCCTGCCCGTAAACTCCTCCCTACCTCATTAGAACTTGCAGAAAGATGAAACGCCAAAGTTTTATCGGATTTTGTTTTTGGTTTTATTTATTTTTTCTTCTCAAAGATTGCACAAGCGTGCCTGTGCGTGCTGCTCGGTTCCACATTGAACATCAACAAAGAAGATCACTGTCCCAATGCAAATAAGGCAAACAACACCATTATGTGCATCAACATTGTGATAATGGCCATCAATGTGTTGATTAGTTCATTTGAAATGAAGGAAGGATCCGATGTTTTGGCCCTGTTGATCGGAAATCGGACCCAACTATCCAGCCCATAGAGGGAAACAGAGGCTACTTTAGTGAAAATGAATTCGATTTTGTGGCACTTTTTTAATTTATGACTCTCTGGAACTAGCTACGATGGTTCCATTTAATGATAGGAAGTATGTAATATAATTTTTATATTTATCTGCTGTTCGTTTTCTTCATTTGTTTGCCCTACAGAGTTTTAAGATTGTCAGAATGGCACACTTTAAAGAAAAATGCATTTAATGCTGAAAAACATCAGCGTTAGTCAAACCGTTTCAAAACGTTATCCAATTTTTTGCATAAACACTGTCATTAACATTAACTCTCACAGTTAAGCCCAAATAAATAAACAACATTCCAAGCAGTCCAGCAAAAAGAATGTACTTCTTATTGCTACTCCCTCGTATCACTCGTATTTACCGACTGTTGCGGTGAAGTGCCCCTGGTACGCGCCGTTTCCATACCAACCGGCCATAAACAGGTAAACAATCAACAACCAGCTGAGTTGATCCTTCGATCTTAGGTTAAGATGTCAGACAGTGTCAAACAATAACCCCCTGGGAAGCAGCTTGCAATATGCGCAAGTGTAGCAGGAATTTCGAGCAGGACAAAGTACTGCAGTGGAGCGGTGATTAGCCGAATAATCTCCCAAAAAACACTTGAATTTATCAGTGAAACCTGCTATTGGTCACCAGTGTTTGGCGATTGAATCGGCCCATTCAACTGATTGTAAAATGAGCCCCAAATCCGTGTTCTGTCCTCACTACGCGGTGATTTTCTAGTGAACAGTTACAGCGAAGGCCTGGTGTTTGGATTGAGGGTAAGTTCACTTAATTGATTGTCGCCTAATTAGGACCAAGTGCTTAGTGTGTTTGTTTATGGATGTTGTACGAACAAAGCAGCAAATGTGATTAATTGCCTGTTTTATTGTTGAAACAAGGCCTTGGCTCGCTTTGTGCATAATTTTGCTAGTTCTGTGAAGCTTGCCATTCCACATTTCACCCCCATTGAGTGGTGTAAACCATCATCTTAAAGGTAAGGTTGGGCTTTCAGTTGATTGCATGAATTTTCACTTATTGTCCATCGACATTTTTTTGCGAGCAACGTTTTGTGCTTTATTGGCATAACAATTTATTTATTATTTGACTGGCATTGGGAAATTGTTATTTTTCACCAAACGCGATAGCGCAATGGTCAAATTAAGCAACTAGTGCGCTCTGGGTGCTTGAAACTGCTAATATTTGGATGCTGTACTTGTACTAGTAATTGATAAATATTTGGCATATTGAGCATAAATATTTACGTTTTAAGTCATTAGCAAGCTTGCAAACGATCCTTAATAACAGGCAGTAGTTTTCAGGCAATGGACACTTTAAGAAACAGATTCACTGCGCAAAAATCGAGCTCCCAAAGATACTCCGATGATGATGAGTCGAAGTTCCACAAGCCGATGCCCTCCGGGCACTTTATGGCCATCTTGGGGCTGATATTGGTGACGTTTTCCCTGGTCATCTACATCGAGAAGCAACTGCCCAAAGGCGTGACCATAGCGGAGGAGCATCTGCATCCTAACGGTTTCATTGCGGAACGCGCCTATAATATATTGAAAAATCTCACCCAAATCGGTAGGAATTGCACATCCATCTTAGCCAGAGGCTGAAGAACTGCCTTTTTCAGGCCCCCGCACTGCGGGTAGTTACGAAAACGAAGTGTTGGCTGTTCAAGTGATCACCAAAGAGATTGAGGGGATTTTAGCGACTGCCCATCCCAATCATGTAGTGGAAATGGATGTGCAAAAGGCGTCCGGGGCCTTTAACTTGGCTTTTCTCGATGGCATGACCAACGTCTACCAGGACGTGCAGAACATTGTGGTGAAAGTTGGCTCCAAGATCAACTCCCCACACAGTTTGCTGATTAACTGCCACTTTGATACCGTGTTGGACAGCCCAGGTAGGCCCGGATATTTGAAACGGGCAGAGTTTTTCAACGTTCCATTAATTCTAGGGGCTAGTGATGACGGGGCTGGATGTGCAGTGATGCTGGAAATCTTAAGAGCCCTAGTTCACTCTGACAAAATTCTCCGGCACAACATCATCTTTTTGCTGAATGGCGGCGAGGAGAACTTCCTGCCGGCCTCTCACGGGTTTATCACCCAGCACAAATGGGCCAAAGAGGTGAGACGCCATTCAAGCAAAAAACAACGAAAATTGAGCGACTTTTGCAGGTTCGAGCCTTTATAAACTTGGAGGCCTGCGGCGCAGGCGGCAGGGAAGTGCTGTTTCAGGCCGGCCCCAACCATCCCTGGATTTTAGAGACCTACTCGGAGGAAGTGCCTTATCCCTATGCGTCTTCGCTCGCTCAGGAAATATTCCAAAGCGGCGTTATACCTGGCGACACGGACTACAGGATATTTAGGGATTTTGGAAACATTTCGGGTGAGGACTAATTGATTTGCTTTTCCCTTTTAAGAATCTTACCGGTGAAACGTTTGTGTTAAATCCAGGGCTGGATTTTGCCTGGTCGTCTAACGGCTACGTTTACCACACGAAATTCGATTCAATCGACAACGTGCCTTTGGGTTCATTGCAAAGAACTGGCGACAACATCCTGGCTCTGGCCAAGGGGATGGCGCAAGGCCATCAGCTTTCCAATGTCGAACAATACCGCCCTGGCAATTTAGTGTTTTTCGACTTTTTGGGCGCTTTTGTAATCCGCTGGACTATGCCGGTATCGGATCTCATCAACGCTCTGTCTGTGATAGTGTCGCTTTATTGCATTTACTCCAATGCTGAAGAAGCCCGCAAATACACCGGTAAGTTTAGCCGCAGCCAAACAGTTTTTTAGTACTAATTCGTTTTTCCTTAGGTGTCAGCAAAAGAACGTACATCAAGAAACTGGGCAATATCATCGGGTTGATCGTATTGTCGCTGCTTCTTTGCATGCTGTTCGCGCTGGGTACGGCCGCCTGCTTGATGGGGCTCGGCCGTACCATGAGCTGGTATGCGCGGCCCTTCTGGGCCTTCTTCATCTATGTGATACCCACGCTTGTGATTTCCTTGGTTGCCATTTTAATGCATGCGAACCACTTCACTAAGGTATGTTAGGTTGATAGTCTATCGAATTGCGCTGATGACTGATGTTTTTTGCAGGAAATAGCCATGTTCCCCTGGACAGTTTTCCAGCTGTACTACGATGCGTACCAGCTGCTGTGGACCATTGTGCTTCTAGTGGGGATTCCCTTGAGAATTCGCTCTAGCTTCATTGCCCTTACGTGGGTTGTTTTTGCCTCGATCGGAAACCTGTTGAAATCGCACTTGTTTGGACAGTGGCGCAGTAAGTCACTAAGCGAAGAGTAAGTTTGGAGATGATATGTGAATTTTGCAGGCAGAAACTGGATCTTTCTGCACATTTTCACCGTGGGACTGCCGTTTGTGCAGGATTTCTACCTGATGATCGGCGCTTTGTATTTGTTCATTCCCATAATGGGTCGAGCGGGCGCCGGTAAGTTTCCGTCTACTAAGTTCGTTTGCCTTCTTCAATATGTCGTTATTTTTTAGGCAGCCACGCCGAATACCTGATGGCGGCAATGATGAGCTTGCTCTTCGGCAAACTTTTCTGCTTCGTTACTCCGCTCATCCTCCTGGTTCGGAAAGTGGATCGCATCTTCAGCTTCTTAACGGCAATTTTTCTGATGTCGCTGGCCGTACTGCTGCTTACCCCCCTTGGGTTCCCCTATTCGCACAGTTCCGGGCTTTTGGCACCTCAAAGGTTTATGATCGCGGTAAGTGTGAAAATATATCATCCTGAGCGGTTGGGGGCATTTGATCGGGTTCCAGCACACTCAGCGGACCTTCCATGGGCCGTCCTTGGCCACCACGAATGTCTCCAGCGGATACTGGCTGGTGGACATGGACATCAACAGTCCTCACACGGTGGACAGCCATGTACCAGCCATCCGTGACGCCCAATTGGTCGACAAAGAATGCAGGGATTATTTGTACTGCGGCCTGCCCTACCTGGTGCCGGTTCTCACTATGATATGGAAGACTCATTGGGTTCCAGGGCCTCAACCGGTGCTCCTCAAGCCCGTTAATATGACGATAACCGCGCGAACTCCCATTGAGGGTGGCGAGCGGTTCAGCTTTACGGTTAGCGGTAAGTTGAGTGGGAAGTAGGGAAGAAATGGGTCAAAATGGGGTGTTTTAGGCCCGGCGCATATTGGGGTGCTGCTGTCGCCCATGAAGGGCGTTGAGATTAGCCGCTGGAGTATCCCTACTCCCGAGCCACTGCCTGGGCCCTTGTGGAATGGCAGAAATACTTATTTTATTTACTACGCCCATGGGTTGGAGCCCGTTCCTTTCCAGTTCTGGATAGACTTCCAGGTAACCAGGACCAAAAAAGGACAACTAGTCAGGCTATGTATTTTTATGTGCTTCAGATTCCTCCTGATCACCATGAAGCTGTGATGGACTTTGCCGTCACCTCCCACTATCTATTTGGTGAAGGGAAAGCATCCGAAGACTTAAAACAGTTGGTTGATCAGTTCCCCGACTGGACGGCCGTCAACTTTTGGACAGCCACCTACGAGTCTTGGATCATTCGGTAAAAGCTATCGGGGGCGAAAAATTCAATGTGATACTTATCTGTTATTGGTTGAAGACGGCGAGGCCCTAGAATTGTACATAATAGTCTAGGTATATATAACTATTTATTACTTTAACGCATTCAATTGTATTTTGGCTGTTTATCGCAAGACTGTTAATGTTTACTTTCCAAATATTTGATTTGATTTTCTGTTGCTTATTAATTGTTTAGCAAAAGACGCAAATCGAATGGTCTTCCCAAAATTATAATTGTGTTCTGTTCTGTATTCTGAAATGTTGCTTTCTCATCTGTGATAGACAAATGTTTGAAGGAAAACGAAGTATTTTTCGGTTCAAACGTCGTTGAAGTAATGAATGCCGTAGTGTTTGCTTAGTTGGAAAATTGCCTGAAGACCAAAGCGTTCAACTTCAAGCTGAACTTTAAACATGAATTTAATAAATTTTAGCAAACTTCGTACTCTCCTGCTTAGTTCCTTGGTAGATGTGCCTTTTTCCTTCTCCTTAACGCTTCTAGGCTACTTTCTTGCCGCCGTTGAAACTGTTTAAAAAATTTCCATGCTGATATTAAGGGTGTTTCTTGGGTATTTGCGAAACTGTTGTAGTATTTTGCAATGTAATCGGGGAGTTTTGGTTACGTGTTCCGTAATGCCTCCACTAAAATCCCAATTAGTTGAACTAGGCTGTAGTAGTTACGAAACACCCTGCAAATAATTAAGCCGCCCAATCAGTTGTTCAGGGGTTGGGAGACCTTTAGAGTTCTCTTTGGAAACTGTTTAGCTTCTACTAGAAACCTAGAGCGATTTTCACTTTAGCTAGGTTTCGTTGAACCCTTGTTACCATTCTAGAAAGTTCTTCTTGTCCAATTGTTATGTACGGATAGGGGGCTATCCGTAAGTTAGGACTGAAATAAACTTGTGATAAATATTCCGCTGTTGTTATTATGATGATTACGACAATTCCAATGTAGCGTGTGTGCATGGGTGGTACCCCGATTATGTCGCCACAACTTAATTTAGAGTTATAAGATTTCGGCAGCCCGCGACTGAGCATTAAAATTGCTAAGTAGTTCTGCAAAATGGTGAAAATTAAATTAACATTCATGAGGTGTTAATGGAATTTTACAGTGTGTGTCACTCACATCACTTCTGATCGGGCCGTGTAGAACATGAAAGGTGTAAGGTGGCTTGATGAGACACAGCCGAAAATCAAATACATTCAGCTATGCCGACATCTTGCCTGCTCAGCCTTTCTA
Organism: Dendroctonus ponderosae; assembly: GCF_020466585.1. Taxonomy (NCBI): domain Eukaryota; kingdom Metazoa; phylum Arthropoda; class Insecta; order Coleoptera; family Curculionidae; genus Dendroctonus; species Dendroctonus ponderosae. The sequence continues at coordinate 3,398,664 of NW_026018814.1, forward strand.
ATCTGCGCCTCTATTTAGCACCTCATCGGGGCCGCTATTCCATCAACCTGTGCGCTTGTTAGAACCTTTTTAAAACCGTTTTAAACTGAAACGGCACACAATTTCGTGAAGCGAACTGTAGGATGTGATGACTGAACTCACACAAGCTAAGTTGGGGGTGTTTTATGAACTGAGGAGGTGATCCACGTTTTTGCTGGGGTTTTCAGTGGTCAACCTCAATTTTTTCCAGCAAAGTTTGTAGTCCATCTAAGATATCACTGTCTGGTAGTTGAATCTAACTCGTTGACTTACCTGCAGTTTAACCGCGCTTCAAGAAAAGACAAATTTGAATCGGTGAAGAGCGACGCTTTTTTTCTGGGAAATATCTGCAAATTGAAATCAATCAGACTCACCCAATGGTAAGGCCGAATCCTTAAGCACAAAACGTGGTCACTTCGACTTCCAACCTGCTGGTAGCGAGGCGCGGTACGCACTGAAGTTGCGACTTTCGACCCTTTTCACTACTTCCAACGGCCACTGCATCACTTCCTCCAAAGCACGTGCTCACCTGGTACCTGTACGGTACCGCCTTGGAACCAATCTCACGTACTGTTCAAACTGTCCCCACCCACACTCGTTGCGTGTGTTTCGTCTTGGCTATACTGGGTGATGGAAACAAAGCAAGTAGCCAGAAACTGGCTCGTTATCAGTCTGCTGACTAGTCATTGGATTAATCCAGATTTTATCAGCGGAATTTCCTATTGTGGCATTTCTTGGATGCGATTAGGAACTGGAGATTATGCGTCATTGTTCAGGGGTTTCTCTTGATGAAGTTTAGGCGATGTTGGGCTTGGTTCGACGATTTTGCTGATTTTTTCCAGGTTTTATCATGGATGGAGAATTTTTGTGCGGACGCGAGGCGCTGTTCTCCATAGGGAATGAGCGGAATATTCCAGTGTTTTCCATCACTTTTATGTGGAGATTTCTTCATTTTTTGTGTCTAATTTACTGTCGGGTTCAATATTCGAACGAGCGTTTGTTTTCGCGTTTTTTTGCGCTTAATATAAAATAAGTAACAACGCGCTTTGGACGCTTTGCTGTTCGATGCGGCATTTTTAGTTAACTAAAATGGGATTCAAATTGGAGATTTTGCGGAACATTAAGGAGGTTTAACTGATGAAAAGTCGCGCATTTTGTAAAGATTCGATATTTCACCCAACTTATTCAAATTATGCCCATACTGGGTGGTTCTCGTGTGTGTAACTGAATGTTTTTCGACTTTGCGGCTTAACTTCCTCAACTTGGGGGGTTTTTAACTTTGATAACTACAATTTCTTGTAGTTTCCTGCTATTGCTTGATGTTTCCTGCTATCGCAAAAGTACCGTTCTTTGGAACTTTATGAACTGCCAGTATTTAGGGCTAAATAACACTGAAAGATCTAAATGGAAAACTGAAATCATTGATTGCTTCCGTGCTTTTCACCGTATTTAAACACCCCGAATTTTGGCAAGGGAGAATTTTTGAACAAAAACTGTTGATTTTCGTGTTTTAGATCGTCGTCGATAGGAATTTAATCCGTGCTAGCGAAACGTCAGGATTAAATTCCTATCGACGACGATCTAAAACACGAAAATCGCTATTCCTAGGCTGCTGAAATGTTAACTATAAACATTGTTAAGATTGTAAAAGAGAAAAAGTTGAATAATTTCTATTTGAATCAGCACTAGTGACCACATTCTTTGGAACAGGCACTGATCGGTCACCATCGGCCACTTAGCATTCAAGCGGCGTGTTCATCGGCACTCCACATTGTTTTCTACAATCAATGCTTCGCACATCTTCGTTGCTGCCAGAGGAAATGGGCAGCTACGTGACCAACATTTGGAAACTTAATGGGCGACCATTGTGGTCCGTCTGTTTGCATATAAATCGGCCGTACTCGCCGCGATGGACAAATTTGGTCTGCCTTTATAAGCGACAAAATTGCCTTTGATATATCATAATGGCGCTGCAAAAGGAAGTGGAGGACGTGATGGGTGCCAGGCCTTTCCTGTTCCAATCGGCTCATCAGCAGCTAGAAAATAGGCGCTGTTGATTTCCTGCTGAGCGCTGAATTTTATTCGAAATTTCCTTTTTACAAAATCTGGTTTAATCAAATGTTTACTGTCGGTTTTATGGCACAACAATCGATGTTTTTGTTTACCCGCCACGTAGAGGAGGCAAACATTTATTCGGGCCAAATTGGGTTAGCAAGTGGCGATATAAAATGCGAACAAATAACTCATAAAAACATAGGAAAAAACCATATAAACAACCGGGTTTTAGCGTATATACCAGCGTTTTCTTTGGTCAAGCTTTCAATAGGCACTAGGAGGAAAATAAACGGGAATAACGGAACTTCTCGTATAGAAAAGATGACGACAACCGTTCTCATTTGTTGCTCAAATAGAATTCATTTTTCCGCCCGATTATTCCGACCTGTTGTTGGGTGTTAATGGGCTTTGCAATTACACTTCATTACCAGAGAGCGATTGTGTTTACCTTGTCCATGCAAGTGAGCAACGGATGTGTATTTAAACAGGCATTGCTTTACTTGTGGTTAATGTGCGTGAGCTTTTCCAAAACCCCAGATCGTTGCTCATTTATTTGCAACCGCACACTTGTTTTAATTTATTCAACGTCTCCAGTTAAAAATGAATTGAATATTCTGGACAAAATGACGATGTATTTTTTTGGTTAAGAATCGTGGACAGAATGGTGGATGCCATTTATTTTAGTCACTTTATTGAAGAATTTTCGCACGTTGTGCGACTGTTGCATTTAGCGTTATAATGGTGATTATCTGGATAACTGTGTATATAACTGTCATTTGCGAACCTCCCTGGGTGGATTACTGTTCGCATTTAGTGGGAATTCCTATGAAGATTCCCACTAGAAAAGACCGGTGTTTTCTGTCACAAATGACACTCATCTGTCTCCCTTGGCAGCATGTAAATGACACCTTGATTTAGTTACGTAGATTTACACCATGCGCGAGTTCAACTACCGAACGTGGCGCTGCGAAACGTCAAATTACTCGTTGTCGAGTGACAGTTGAGACTTGTCAGACTTGTTTCTTTATTAGACTTGATGACATTTATTATTATTTTTACATTACTTTTCGATCTGTTTCTATTTCTTTACAAGCTTGCAAAAGTTGATTAGACCAAAACGAATCACAACCAGATGTAAACACCAATGTGACACCGACGTCAACAAAACAAGTGTCAATTTACCACTTAACTTGTAGTTATAATTTTAGCCATCAGGGGGAGTCCGGACTGTTGAACTCGCGTGCCCGTGCCATATACAGGGTGATTGGGAAAAATATCCCTTTGTATGCGCGTTGGACACCTTGTACACTCTGGCCCGCAATGTTTCATAATTTACACCCCCTGAACATGTTGCGTGAGGTCAGTTCAGTTTGAATGGCTGTTTACTTGTAATCCAGATCGCAATCCGGATAATTACACAGTGGCTTAAACTGTGCGTTTTCCCGCGAGTTTTCCTTTCGGGGAAAATCGATAGGACCGAGGACAAAAGGCGCCAGTGTAATGCAGCACGCCGTGCAATTCGCGTGGGACACTTCGGTGTCCCTTTTAACCTCACTTTGACGACTTCTCGCAAACTGGCATTGCCAAAGCTGCCCAAACAGGCTAACATGTGCCTAAACCATCACTGACTTTGGGCTGCTGTTTCGGCTTGAAATTTACCGAAAATGATTCCGTCTGATAACTGTGATCAACGTTCCAGCAGTAAGCTATAGTGCTAACAAATACTTGCTGCTTGCTCAGATTTGCGCTATTTCATCTCTGCTCTGAGCTATCTGATCTTGGTTGGTTTGAGGCGTTGCATGACTTGGCTAACTGTGCTTTTGAGACGTTCACTAAAAGATAAAAATAATGTATTGAATGGTCTCTTTTTGAGTATGATATAAAGACTATATAAAGACTATATACTTTATAAAGTCTGTAATTTTTGTTTGTACATTTCTGCAAAAATAGATGTTATTTATGTAGTTTTGAGGATCACAAAAGGACTCCCAGATATGATTAGGAACTTGGCGTGATTGTAGAAAATTCGACACTTTTTTGTCATTTTAGAAATGGTTGGAACAGCATTAGTGTCTACAGTAGAATACGTTTCACCTAAATCGTCATCTTTCTCATTATCGCTTAAAGCTGTAGATGAGGTTACGGAGTCTATAATTTGCTCATCGATCAACATTTCTCTTGTAAGAATGCCATTATCAATGCTCACATATTCGAAGAAATCGAAATCACTCAATTTGGTTTTAACTTGTTCTTCGACAACATTAAGACATCTTCGTCTGTGTCATACTCGTAGTCAGAGTCTTTATACTTTTCTAACCATTCGTTAAGTGGAATTTCATCGTCTCGTTCATAATCATTTTCTTTTCTTATAAATCCCCCATGCTTAAAGCAATTTGCAATGGTTTTTCGGCTAACTTTTTGCCAAGCTCTATGAATGAAATTGTCTGCATCTAAGAGATTTATAGAAAATGTTTCATTTTTATCGATCGCCTCTAACGTTTTCATAAGAAGAATTTTTCACCGGCAGACTCTCCAACAAT
>NW_026018814.1:3404275-3409129 GCF_020466585.1 Dendroctonus ponderosae
GAAGTTTTAGATTTGCGTGGTTTTTTTGAGTTGCAAAATCCACTTGAACATGACGCTGCTTTTTTCGAAGTTTCTCAAGAACCATTCGAGCCACAAAATTCGTTTTGGAAGCGTTGGATAGAGAATTCCGGATCCTGGATCCGCCCTTGGTTCGGAACACCTTTGTAGAAGCACTTTTTCTAGTCTAGCTAGAAGAACTTAGTGCATTTCTTTCAGGGCCTGACACTTAGGTAGATTTGGAATGCTGAAAAACCATTCTCAAGTCGCATCTGCATCGGACGGGGGCTGACCATTTCTTCCCGTTGAGTGACTTGGCAATTACTCAAAGAACTGGTCGCAAAAAGCTTTTGTTTAAAACTGTAATAATCGATTAATTGCTCGACTTAAGTGGTCCAATTCACCTCAAAATGCTGTTGCTGTTGCTACTTATTAGCAACTATGAACTTGCACATATAATTTTGCGTGTAATCCGTCATGTCAATTGGTGCTTTGGATGACACCTAATTGGGGGTCCTGCTCATTTAATGCACTCAATTAGGTGATAGCTTAATTGCTACGTGCTTACGCGTGCTATAAACGCCTCAGGGAAAATGATCTTGAAATCTTTGTGCCATCTAGAAAACTGTTAAATGTCCTGCTGGCTGCCCTGAACATCATTGAATTACGTAAATGGTCAATTAATGTCGGAAATTCGACAATTACTCGAGATGATTAGACCGGGTGGCAGGCTGATGAAATTAGACCCTCAGTCCCATCTGTCCAACCCGTTTGACGTGCAATATGAACATTTGGCCCACTCTGTAGCGAAACTTGAGGTCATAGTTTCTCTATGTCGGTTTTTTTCCTTCACCTTTAATTGCTTCCAGGTGGAAAAACTCATGTCCCAGAATGCAACCTTAAGGCTGGCGCTATAAAAAAGAATTAGATAGTGTTAGTTCCGAATGTCCCTTGACCAATAGAAAACTGGTCGTCCGCCCTGAATTGGATGGCAATTAGATGTCGAGGAACAATTTACATTCGGTTTAATTGTGTTAAGAGTGTTTGCATGTTCGTTAATGTTTTTTGGCAAAGTTCAATTAAAAGTTTGAGTCGTCAAGGCGGTTGAGGGTTTAGTTGCGATTGCTTGCGCTCACAATGCGGAAACATTTCTTCTTGTGAGACTCTAATATTTAAATGAGAGCGAAAAAATGTCGCATTCAGTGGTTTACTCGTTTCACCACAACAACAACAACAACAACAGCAAGTGTTTGAATAATAACAGTGTCGCGAAGGGCAAAAAGCATGGTAAGAAGTTGAGGTTTGCGGGTAAAATTGTTCTGAACCCAATTTTGGCAGTTTCAATATTGATTAAATGGTGTTTGTCCCTCAAAAGGGACACTTTGGGCAGTCGATTAGCATTTTAAAGCTGATTAGAGTCAGCGAAGTCAGCTCGCTCTGAAAAGGGTATTAGAGTAGAGTTAACGAGTCGGAAGAGCAGTTAAGGACGATTTAATCTCATTAGGAAACTGTTTTATTGCGCATTACTAACAGAGACTTTTTGTGATTTTCTTGTTTTGCTTGGCGGTTTTCATAGGTTAACAATTTCTCGCCAAGCTGCTAGTCAGAAACACAGTTACATATAACTGAGAGTTTCAACCGTTTCTTGGCTACGCTCTTTTAAACTTTCACGAGCTCTGGATGGTTGAAATTTTTGCTCCATTTTTTTTAAGTTAGAATTTTGCCTAAAATGAGAATTTGCCAAATTTACTCTTTTTTGCAGTTTTTTTTAAATAAATGTTCTTCTTGTGGCATATGGAATGTCTTGGGCAAAATTTTAGACCGGAAAATGTAGCCGGCAGGATCTCAAACACTGAGAATTTTGAGCGGTTTTCACATTAAAATTTTTCCAGAAGGAAATGTTTAATCGAAAAAAGTCATTCTCTATGAAATGCGCTGGCTAAAAAGTGGGTTTTCAAAACGATATCAAGTGTGTTTGAGCAATATCTTTTGAATTTGTCAAAAATTACTAAGAAACTGGCGTCTACAATAGAAGTGAGTTTCCTCTATAAAATCACATAAGAAGTAGAGACATAAGAGAATTGGTTCCCGCGGAATTCATTACTGAACCGAATCGGGTAAAATGGTCGAAGCAGAAAAACGAATTTAAGTCAGACACTTGAAAATGTTTTCAAAATTTCACAAAAAAGCAATACAAATGAAACTTTCAACAATAATAGCGACCTCCTTTCCCTATAAAAGAGTACAAGAATCAACGTTCAAAATTAAACAGTTTCCGAGAAATTAATTATTGAACTAGAGCTTGTAAAATGGGCTGCTGCAGAAAAGCGACTTTGAGTAAGACTTGAAAATTCGTTAAACGTTTTCAAAAATATGCATGCGGACGAAACTGTCACAGTTACCAGCTTGAGGAATTAACTAAAAGTCTTACAAATGAAATTTTTAAGAATAATAGCGTTTACTCTTTTGCTCACAGAAAAGATGGATTTCTTCCAAAGCGATTAATAAGCGAACCATTGGCGATTTCGACTTAATTTGTTGTGTTCCTGAACTTATTTAGAACGCATCAAGCCAGCTCATTAAGAAAATATATAAGTTAATTGAGGAGTGTATGTGTCATGCCAATTGCAACATGGCGTGTTTGTTTTGCGGAGTGTCGTCATTAAATTACGCAAAGGTGTGTTGGAAAATCGACCTTGCAACACCCAGTTTTCCGGGAACATTCTGGCGATGACTGGTGAGGGCACGAAACTGTCCTGTCCTTCCAGGCCTCATTATCTAATCCTTTTTATTATATTTATGCTAATAATCCATCCATTGTGAACGCGTTTCTGAAATGTAATTGACTAAAACATTCTTATGAAAGGAAGGTCTAATTTAATCAGGCAAATACGTTTGTTTCGACGTTCAAAGCAACAAGCTGGTAAATAGAAGCGAACTTGCCAGCATGCAAACGAGGTTGCAGAACTTTGCAATTCCCTTGCCAACTTAACAACTTCGTGGCATGCAAATCGACTCATTTCCCTCGTCTTCCCCCGGATTGGGTCCACTAATTCGGTTGATGCCCCTTTTTCCCGTTAATTTCATGCGTGTTGTTTCAGTAGATTCTCCTCTCAGTAGAACTTGCGGGGACACCACAAGCTCCCCAGGGGGATCGCCAAAACCTCGAGCGCCCACTCCAGGGGTTCTGGCAGGACTGGACCTGTTGCCGGTCAGTATAAACACTTTATTGCGCTTTTCCAAGCCAATAATGCAACTACTTTAGCTGACTTCGAGCGATGAAATCAGCAGGCGCAGAGAACATGCCCTTCGCCAACACTCGTTTTTCCAACTCAGGATTTACCTTCGCAGAGGACACGGGCTGGTAGCGATGGATAAAAATGGTAGGACATTGAAATGGTGCAAACCGTCCGGGCCCAAGCGGTGTAGCGTCACAAATGCGAAGTGTTTCCATGGAAACCAGCTCGTTTTCTTTGTAATCACGCGGGCTAAAAGGGGACGCAGACTGATAGCACCACGGTTTATAATTGAGTTTCTCTAATGCAGTTTGGGTTTTTAGGTTTGAGTGACCCTTATGTAAAATTCAAAGTCGGCGGGCGGCTAATTTATAAATCGCGCACGATATACAGGGACCTGAATCCGGTCTGGGACGAAAGTTTTACTGTGCCCATCGAAGACCCGTTTCTTCCAATTTCCATTAAGGTGTTTGACTACGACTGGGGCTTGCAGGTATTTGCGAAAATTCCCAGTGAAAACTAGTTTGATTGCTGTTGGAATCGGCCTTTTTAGGATGATTTTATGGGATCCGCCACTCTGGACTTGAGCACTTTAGATATAGGCCGCAACAACGACTTAACACTCGCTTTACAAGATCCGTCCCGTCCGGAGATTTGCCTTGGCGAGATCTACATTACCGCCACACTCTATCCGAAAACTCAAGAGGACAAAGAGCAAGTGAGTGGTGGTGGTTTGCAGCAGGAATGGCATCGAAGACGTAATTTGCTTCTAGTATTTCCAGAAAAACAGTCGCATTCAAGACGTGAATAAGCGACTGAAATCGCAAATCTGGAGCTCGGTGGTGACGATTGTTCTCATCGAGGGCAAAAACCTGCTGGCCTGCGATCCGGAAACCGGAACTTCAGATCCTTACGTCAAGTTTAGGTAAGTCGATTTAATAGTTTCGCACTTTCCTGCTTAGTTGCGCTTTTTTAGATTAGGCAATGAGAAGTATAAGAGCCGGATTATTTGGCGATCGCTGAATCCGCGATGGCTGGAGCAGCTGGATCTTCATCTGTACGATGATGGAGATCAACAGCTGGAAATCACCGTGTGGGACAAGGATAGGACTAGGGATGATTATATCGGGAGGTGAGTTTTTTACGGCGTATTAATTGCTGAAGGTGGAGGGGTTTTCGGGATTTTAGGGAGGATCTCACCAGTTTCAATAAATCGCCGCTAAAGCCGTACTCTTTTTGATCATTAAGGGTTTCATTCAATTTTGCTGTTTCGATACTTCAGTCAACGTGTTCTCTAATACAAGTATTTTGTCAATAAACCGCTCCAATTTCGCACGATTGTTTACCCTAAGAATTTCCGCATGCAACTCTTCTATACAGGGTTATTTACGCTATACGGCACGGACGTTTGCGGCTAGCCCGTTTGTTTTTGGCTTTATCTTGAAAATAACATTCCATCTAATAAAATGTTCATGTCTTTTTTTATTTTATCGTATTCGGTTACTAAGTTTGTTACTAAGTTGTAACTAGCCCGTTTGTTTTTTGCAAAGTATTATTTGATGAATCCACAGACGCCTATCGGGTGCATATTTTAAAAATAATTTTGTAATGTACAGAGTGT
>NW_026018814.1:3410128-3417612 GCF_020466585.1 Dendroctonus ponderosae
ATATTATATCTTGTTACACTTCACTATAAATTACGCTTACATAACTTAAATACTTCTAAAGTATTTGAAACGTGAAAATTAGTTTAGATTTTGATTAAATTCGTATTATTTAAAAAAACCTTAAGATTTAGGTATTATAAACCTTATTAAAACAGACACTTATTTTGTTCAGCGAATTCGAAAATGTAATAATATACAGGACATTCCATTAAAAAAAACGCAACTTTGATACCTTTAGAGCCTTTGGGACACCCTGTACATTACAAAAATATTTTTTAAATGGGCGCTCGATAGGCGTCGCACAATTCATAAAATAATACTTTTTAAAAATCAAACGGTTTAGCCGCACTTCCGTGCCGTATAGCGTGAATAACCCTGTATATGTAGCTTAATTGGGCTGTTCGCCATGGCTTCGCTTGACTATAAAACATAATGAACCCACAAAGCGTCCACACTGACGATGGCTTTATAAAAGCCCCGATTTCCTATAATGTTTATCTCCTTGAGAAAGGCCAATTTCGTCATAAAATTAATCTCCTTCATTCCAATAATGTGCAAAAAAGTGTTTTTTTGCGGAAAAAGTGTCTACACCCTTCATTGGCGACGCTTAAAGTGCGTTTCTTGATAACATTTACTCTTGCTCCAGATGCGTAATAAATTTAATGGAAATGGAGCGGGAACGAACGTACAATTTATGGCAGGAGCTGGAAGACGGCGCCGGATCGCTCCATTTATTACTCACCATTAGTGGCACCACGGCATCCGAGACTATTTCCGACTTGACCACCTACGAGCAAAACTACAGGGAGAAGGAGAACCTTCTGAATCGATATGTGAGCGTCCCTGCTGATTTATTGGCGAAAAAATGTATTAACCTGCTTCCAATTCGCTTCAGGTCTGGCATCGGACATTTCACAATCTCAAAGACGTGGGCCATCTCACTGTTAAAGTCTTCAAAGCGAACGGCCTAGCGGCCGCTGATATCGGTGGCAAAAGCGACCCATTTTGCGTATTGGAGCTGGGAAATGCCCGTCTTCAGACCCAAACCGAGTACAAGACCCTCACGCCGCAATGGAACAAGATTTTCACTTTTAACGTGAAGGATATCAATAATGTGCTGGAAATCATCGTTTTCGACGAAGATCGTGATCACAAAGTGGAGTTTCTTGGTAAGTGTCTAGTTAAATTTGCAACAGCGGCTAACTGCGCGGGTTGGCTCCAGGCAAAGTCGCGATCCCTCTGTTGCGAATCCGCAACGGGGAAAAACGTTGGTACGCCCTCAAGGACAAAAAGCTACGCAGCAGAGCGAAAGGAAACTCGCCGCAGATTTTATTGGAGTTGAGTATCATTTGGAACCCGATAAGGGCGTGCATTCGCACCCTGAACCCCAAAGAGGAGAAGTTCATGCAGACCGAAATGAAGTTTAAGCGGCAGGTTTTTGTACGCAACGTGCTCCGTTTGAAGGTGTTTTTGATGCACTTTTTGGAAATCGGCAAATTCTTCCAGTAAGTGAACATTTGGATTCGGGTTGTGCAATCAGTCCTATCCCCGTTTCTTAGCGAGTTTTTGTAGCAAAACAACCACGGTTGTCATGGAAACCTACGAAAAATCCTCTAGGGATAGGTCTGTGCGCATTATAGGCCGCTTGATTTTATAAATTGTTGAAGATGAGGGTCAGACTGGGGATTTTTCAGGGATTGTTTCGAGTGGGAGTCAACTGTTCAAAGCTTCGCCGCTCTTGTGGTCTGGCTGATCTTGTGCTACTACTTCCAGCCCTGGATGTTGCCAGTTGGCGGCCTGCTGATTTTCCTCAAACAGTACGTGATTTGCCAGTTATCCGGCACCCCCCAAGTGCCGTGGGACGAACTTGCCGACTCGGATATCGACGAAGAAGACGAAGATGACAAGGTGAGGGTTTTTACGTCGGAATGCCCGAAGGTTCTTCTAGTAAAGCGTTCACATTGCTACAGGAAAAGGAGGAAAAGAAAAGCTTGAAGGAGCGACTGCTGGCCATCCAGGAAGTGACCCAAGGGGTGCAAAACGCAATAGGGAAAATTGCCTCACTGCTCGAGAGCATTAAAAAGTACTGATTTTCCCAGTGAGGTCTGAAGAATAATGTTGAAAAGTTCACATTTTCCAGCATGTTCAATTTCGCCGTTCCCTATCTGTCTTGGATAGCGATTTCCTTGCTGCTAATCGCCACCTGTGTACTTTATCTGATCCCCATCAAGTACCTGCTGATGCTGTGGGCGACCAACAAGTTTCTGAGGCGCATTTTCCGGCCTCATGTGGTTCCAAACAACGAAGTCCTCGACTTGCTCTCCCGCATCCCCGACGACGAGATGCTGGTGAGTGACGGCATGTTATTGCTTCTAGTGACTTGATTTGTTGGAAATTTTCATCGGTTTTGCCATTAAACTGGGTTGATTGGCTCAGCTTGCCATGTGTATTCTTTTTTGTACTTCACGCGAAGAGTTTGTACTTCACGGGCCGTTGGTGCATTCACTTTTGTTTCACCTGCGCATTTTGTGTTAGTTTTTGGCAAGTTTGTGTCCTGCTTGCATCCGGCTGCACTAGTGTAGCAAATTCACTTTATATTCTTTGGTTACACTTTAGGTTAGTAGATGTTTTAGTCTCATTTGTGCAGTGTGTGGTAAGTCTTACACTGCGACTCATGCATTTATGTAAAGTCGATGGTTTAGTAGAGTTACCTATTTAAAATGTTGAGCCCTACATTGTTGCCTTCACTTCAATTTCACATAAAGCAAACCAGTCGACTTTATACCTACATATGTATGTGTATGTATATCTGAGTGCTTGGTAGCAAAAATTGTAAATCTGCCGGTGTCGAATCCGCAAAGTGCCTCTAACCCAAACCGCCCCCTCAAACTAACAAACTGGTGATGAATCAGCCCCATCAAGCGCCATCGTCATCAACTGTCCCATGGGAGAAGAATGCGATTAAACTAAAGAGCGCCGAATAACAGATTCATGACACCCGCAGACGTACATAAAATTATTGGGCGTGAGCCTGTCCACCCATCTGGGCCGACTCTCAGTCATACGCTGGTACTTGCAGCTGGACTACAAGGACCTGAAGCTGCTCTCTAGTCCAGATAGCGCTGACCGACGTCCCCACCCCAAGAAGAAGCACAAAGCTTCCTAGTGGAGCGACAAGGTGCTGGCGAACTTCCGCGATCGGTGGAAAGTCACATTTGAGAGGAGTCTTGATAAGTCTGATTAGTTTTATTCGGTTCTTGGTCGATTATTGGCGATCGGCCATTGTTTGCAATGGGAGGTCGATTGCTGATTGTCGGGAAAATATCAAATTTCTTGTATTATATAAGTGGGAACCTCAAAAAAATTTCTACACTATGGGAAACAACGAGTCTTTCGAGATTTGTCGTTCACTGTGTTGGTGGCTTTTTTGCGATTCCTCCCTGTTTGTGATAAATAGGAGTTTAACTCGGTGTTGGGTTGTTTAGGGCCCTTTCCAGCCCACTATCCCAGGGACAAATTGACTAAGTGAATAACGTTACTAGTTCCATTTCATTCACAGTTCGAACTCTTTCAATGGCACTTTTTGAGGTGTTGCGACTACCATTTGCACGTATTTAATCATCCAAATACTATGGTGATCTACCATGTCCCTTTAGTCCAAATTTAACCAGAAATAGTCCAACAGCATTGTAGATCACCCGGTTTAATTAAAACAGTTGTGACAGTCAGTCAATGTTTTCATATTTATATCAAGTAGAAACTAAGAAACCTTCTTTGCGTTTAAGCTATTGGTGGATATAACAACAATTTTCTCTTGCTAGTTTTCCAATTGGTGCTTGACTTTTTAGGTATAAGGATACATAGTTTTTACTGAAGGTTTGCGGTTGAAGCGCAAGCGAGCGGAACAAGGCCAGTGCGTTAATGCCTGCATCGGAGTGAGAAGGAGAATCCCCTCATGTCCCGTTCTATCACAGGCGTTGCACGCCTTGCCTTGTCGCACTCGCTTATTCTTCAACTACCAAACTTGTTTTGAGCAGCTCCGTTGAATTGATTCCATAACTCTTAGCTTTACGTTGTTTTGTCTTGCCCGTAAATTGTTACTGTAAATAAAATATTTATAAATAAAATGATCGCCGTCTTTAAAGCGCATAAAGCACTCATATTAATGCACAGCGTGATTTTTCCTAATGTAAATTGCCAATTATCAAAGTGATATCGATGTAAGATTTCTAATAAACTTATGTACATAACTCAAAGTTGGTCACTTTATTTGGAGGCTCGGGATAGAAAAACCGCTCAATTAACATCCAAATATACGCCATTTTATTGAATAGCACTAACAAATGATTCAAAAAAACTATAATACAAAACACTACCAGTCACTACTTACATTTTCCTTTATACACAACAAATACGGTTCAAATCAAGCCGGGTACTTCCTACCTGAAAGGGTTTAGGTAATTACAAAGTGAGGCCGAAAGAAGTTTCAGAGCGGTGCCATCTAACTAAGTGTTCCTATTTACAAATTGTTAGCAATCAGGCAGATTTTATTTTATTTTTTAAAATACGAATCAGTACCACCAAAACTCGTTCAAGCCATAAAACAAAAACTAACGAATCAGCCCTACAGTCTTAGATTAAGTTTTAAGGAACGTTTTGGGTTAATGCTGGTGAATGTACAGGATAGTTTAAGAGTGCGGTTTATACAATTTTCACTGCGAATCGTTGGTTGATTTAACGTTAAGTTGGGCGGAAAATTTAACAGTTTTCAACCAAACCACCCAGTAGTTCGAGCGCAATTCTAGAAACAAATGCGAGCGATTTTTACCAGCTACTTCCAGCTGGTTTCGCTTAATATGGTAGTCCTAAGGGGCAGCAGAAAGGATATGCTTTAGTGATATAAACGTTTGTTTTTAACAGTCTTATAATCAAGGGCGGATCCAGCTCGATCGAAGCTTTTCATTTACCATCGAAAAGTCTTTTCCGCTTCATGACTGGAGTGTCTCCATCCAGGAATCCATAGCTCGAAAAATATTCAGATTTCTAATTTTTGTTACACGACTTGCCACCAATATTTTAGCATGTTTGGACTTTTGAACTCGCACGTGTGAGCATTTTTCATAGTCCCAGTGGATCGGTGTCTGAAACAGTGGAGCATTTTCAAAATACTCAGATTTCGAACTTTTATTACATCACTTTCTACCATTATTTTAGCCTTAAGTACCCTTAAAAATTTCCTAACGCATTTCCGAACACCCGGTATAGTGTTTTTTTATTAGCTACCGTTACCCAGAAAACCCGTAAGTTGACATTTACATTTGACATTTGATTTGACATAAATAAATCGTAGTCGCGAGGTACCGATTGGTTCGGTAAAACCCGATTTGTAATTGCTTTTTTCTCTTTCCACCTCAGAGCCTTTTATGTCTTCGCCTTGTTGCACTCATTGGAATTCTGCGCAGAAAACTTTAGCTGCCACACGTACTCGGCCAGGTGGCAACTTGCTAGAAAACTCAGTCTCAAACTTGCTCTCAATTGTCTAGCCATTTGTTTCTGGAAGAGCGTTGCGATTAAATTAACCAGCCGATTCACCGTAACTGATGTGAACGTTGAAAACGAACATTTTCGAATTGTTAGTGCGTTATTTCTTTAAATATGTTACAACCTTAACCACTAAATAAATTGACCTAGACCGTCCTAGAGAGAAGTGAGAATTTTAGTTGAAAGTTGGGAACGTTACACACTAATGGCTTTAATAACAAAACGCTTTATATTATCCCCCATAGTCTTCTATATCCGTCTTATTGGTTATTTCTCTAAAAATAGGTGGAATTTATAGCTAGTGTTGGTGTGTAGCAATAAGGGCCGAAGCACCCACGTCCAATCGACTCCCCAGTGTGTACACAATGAAACGAAGCAATTAGAAAAACCTAACAATTAAAATATCACTTTGCTCTAAACAAATAACCCGCCCGCACAAGACGCGCTCGGATTGGCTCGGAGTCACCAAAGTACCACACCTCCCACCCCCGCCCCGCTTACACGTACCACTCTTTGATGTCTTTACTGTCCCGTTTCTTCTGTTTCTGTTGCATCTGCGCCTTGTCGCCGTTCCGCAGCGCCCCATTGAGCTGGTACTGGGCCTGGCTAGTGGTGCTGGATGCGGTGTTGCCGAGCAGTGCAGCGCCAGGCCCATGCGGGTACTCTTTGCTATCATCCACCTTAAACGATCGATCGTTGCGCCACTTGAACTTCACAATGACCAAAATGACCAGCACCACTGCGATCAAGGCACCAGCGATGATGCCGATGATCAGAGCCACCGCTTCCGATTCCTCTGAGTTGATCCTCTGGGTGGGGGGCACTCTGCTATGGATACCGGGGATGTAGATGTTGTCGGGGGGCAAGAAGTCGGGGGGCTGTCGCGGACTGGGCATCTCAGTCTGAGCGGTGTCGGTGGTGGGGTTGGGAATGGAGCTGGAGGGGATGGTCGTGAGCAGCCCCATGGTGGGACTCATTCCTCCAGGCTCCGTAGAGCTGAGATTTGGGTAGGTGCCAGTGGTGTGTGGAGCCGCGATTGTGGTAGGGTCTGGTTCGATGGTGGTTACTGTAGTGGCCGCTACTGTGGTGTAGTCGGTTGTGTCCGGGAAAATTCCTGTAATGGGAAAAACCGCCAAGTTCCCACCTTGGTCAACGGGCGCTGTGCACGAACCTGTCGGCCGGCTTGTGAAGGGTTCCTCGGTGATTTCGCCCGATCCGGATCCTTCCGCGCAGTCCTCATCGTCGCACGGAGTTGGGCTGAGCGTGAGGTTCTTCGGCTTGGCGGTGGGGGGAGGCCGCGTGGGCGGAATATAAACCGGAGTGATCAGATCATCGTCACCGGAACCGACGTCGGGCAGCGGCGGGCATTCGTCCTCATCGTCACCGTTGCACCCGGAACCGGCGCCACTGAAAATCAGATCGTCCTCCACTCCTGGAAAACCCGATGCTGGCGTCTGCAATTCAAAATACATTGAACCAAAGCAGGGTGCAAGACAAGAACAATGCTGTATGCCTTGTACATTGTAGGAGTAAAAATCATTTGCAAAGACGTGAATTTTGAAACCAACCGAACAAAGTGTTGTATCACTGAAATCGCAATAAATTGCTATTTAATAAACGTATAATCAAATAGGGTTGCTATTAAAACAACACACGTTTATGTCATATGTCAAAAATGACAGTTACTTTGTAAAAATGTCTTATGTCATTTTATTTCAAATGTAATTTTGTAATATTTTCTATTTTAACGATTTCTGGAGAGATTAATATTAAATGATGTTGTGGTTAATTAGTGACCGTGATGATAATCAGTAATTATTTAGGTTTGTCGGTTTTCCGGTCAATAGATGGATGATGATAGATGTCAATAAAACACTACCCAGATAGCATTTGATATTCTATGAATATCTCAGAATGTTCAAAAAATATACAGAACATTGCGG
>NW_026018814.1:3418611-3421847 GCF_020466585.1 Dendroctonus ponderosae
AGCTTCGCTTATTTTGAAAGGTAGCTTTTTCTTCACAATGCTCTGCGATACCAACTTATAATCAAACGTATTCCAGTCCTGTCCCCAAATATTGACCGTTCCATGGTTTTTCTAAATTTAAAAAAATTAATTTAGATTTTTAGTCCGTAGTTATAAGTTATATTTTAATTTATTTATTATCCATTTAATTAGTTTTAGATTAGTTGCAAGTAACTCTTGTTGTTGAAAAATTACATCAGTAAATACCTAAACATGTGAATAAACTAATAAGAGGAAATCAAGTATCGTTTTTCTTTCGTTACATATATGTATGTATATTCCCTGAACATGACTCTGACAGATTCCTGGGACATGCATGGACTGTTCATAATGTAACTCATGTATGTCCCAGGAATATGCATGTACATCACATGAATGTTCCAGGCATATTCTGGGAATATCATTTTGCTATGTGGGTACACTGTCAGTTCTTTGGAAAGACGAAAGAATAAAGCATTTTTTCGCACAGAATAAACTAATAAGATGAAATAAAGGATCGTTTTTCTTTCGTTACATATATGTATGTATATTCCCTGAACATACCATATACATTCATTGAACATACACATGTACATTCACTGAACACACCATGTACATTCCCAGAAAATACACATGGAATGTTCATAATGTGACTCATGTATGTCCCAGGAATATGCATGTACATCACATGAATGTCCCAGGTATATTCTGGGAATATCATTTTGCTATGTGGGTAGTTTTTCATGGGCCGACGTTTAAGATATTTAAGTCATCCTCAGGGCTCTAAAAAGGAAAACGTTAGCCTTGAGGCTTAAGCTCAAGGCTAAAACCCTCTGTTTTCTTGCCTATTTAACCTTCTTCGCATCCGGTGTAGTTTCCAAGTTTCCCCATACTAGTCATCGACAAAAACCCACCCCATAGAAAAAGAAAGCTCGAAAATGTACCTGCTGCATCTTCTGCAAATGATCGTGCCGTTCCAGTATGCCTTGAATAAGAGCGACGTCGCCGCGGATCGATGCATGCACATCCTTCTCGGCCGCCAAGTCCAAAACATGCAAAGTGTTGACCACCACGCCGGAAATAATTCCAGAAAACGGCCGGTCGATTCGCTTCTTGCCGCGGCTCCATTTCCCCCCAATTTGGATCTGCGATTGGGTGTTAAACACTTGCAGCTGATTGCCTGAAACTCGAACTTTCAGTCAATTAGCCCAAGACGGGGCTCGATCGGTTTTACCGCCCGGGAAGCTGGACTGCACGTTGTAGTCGTCCACTTGTAGCGTCGAATTGTAGCCTTGTCGATGGAACTTGATCACGTGGTATTGGTTGTCATTGACTTTCACCGATATTTCGCCCAATGGGTGATCGTTCGTGCCCATGTTGTACACGGCAAACACGTTCCCTTCCACCTACAAAAATTTACATTCATTTTGTTGGGCTCACACTGCATTTCAATCGACTTCTTGGTGGCCTTGTGGTGCACACAGGCCTGGCCCTAGAGGACATTTGCCCAGTTTCCAAGGCAACTGTCGTTGTTTCACTACAATGCCTCGATAGAAAACGGGGATCAGACGGATTGCACCACGGAGCAACGGCCTTTTCGACCCATGTAGCATCATATATCGGGCATATATTTATACAATATTGGCAATTATTAGCCAATATTACTCCAATATTAGAATAGTTTTTTGACCAATATTGATGTATCTACAAATACAATATTGGCAAAATATTTTTAATTTTCAGTATTGCTTGAAGATTAACATGCAATATTGCATAGCAATACTATGCCAATTAAACGATTTCGATATAATTAATATCATATCATAGAATATTGTCTTAGTAGGTAATAATTATTAATAATATCTTACGGCGTGATTTATAATCAAAGTTAAATTGTTAGAGAAAAATAGAAACAAAAAACCGGTTGCAAATCTAATTGCGGCGTCTAAGGCTTATTTGTTATTATAGTTATAGTGATGTGTATCTTTTTGCCTACTCTTTTTAATATAATAAGTTCACAACTAAATAGTATATGTAAATACATGCTTTCATGTATATACATGAGGGCATGCATTTATAAACCTCTGAGCTTTATTCGAGTTTTGCTAATTTTGTAAGGTAAAATGAGGTTCCACCGCACCAATGCCGGGTCTTATTTGAACTGCTTTGAAACTAGTTACAAACTGTTATTCTAAAGCTTATTAAACATAATCTTTATATTTAAACTCGCACAATCCTAAAAATAAATAATTATGTAAATAAGATTTGTTGTATGCTACAATAACGAATGTAATCTAACAACTTACATAGAAAATTAAGTATAATCTCCATTTTTAGATAGTTTTGTTCTTTTTCTGTAAAAATATATACGTACTTGTAGAACATATACAAAGTCCGAATATTGTAGCACAATGTAATATCATTTTCAGGTCATCAAGATCGAAAAAATCGATGTATATAAAAAGGCAACTTGAGAAAGAAGTTAACAACTTTAACTCCAGCTATTGCTAAAAAGCATAAACCCAATTTTGGCAATTGTGAAAACACTAATTCTGAAAGCTTTGGGTTAGAACTTCAGAGTGATGAAGCTTCTAATGATGCCTTATATGTTAACCGGCCTAGATATCAGGAAATATATCGGATTTTCTCTGGCTAGTGCTGGAGATAGAGAGGATGGAAGAAAGTCCAGGCCGGTGAGTTTTTTTTCGTCTAATAATGGTTTCATACAAGTAGACAAATAGCCATTATTTGTTTTGTAATTTTAGTAAAATCTAACTGAGTTTATTTTATTTCTAGGAACCGATATCAGGACAAAAATAAGATGTGCGTGTGATAAAAAATGTTTGTTATTTAATTAATATATGTGGGTATTGTTCAATTAATATGTGCATTATTTAATATTCTGATTCCTCACAAAAAATAATTGAAAATAATATGTCATTGTTAGGGTTCCGCCAATATTGAAATGTGAATGTATGTATTTATTTTTAATTAAAATCGGATAATAAGATATAATAATGTTCTTATTATCCGATTTTAATTAAAAAGAAATATATACAGGGTTATTCACGGCACGGAAGTTTGCGGCTAAACCGTTCGATTTTTAAAAAGTATTATTTTATGAATTGTCCGACGCCTACCGAGCGCACATTTTACAAATATTTTTGTAATGTACAGGGTGTCCCAAAGGCTCTAAAGGTATCAAAGTTGCGTTTTTT
>NW_026018814.1:3421947-3425782 GCF_020466585.1 Dendroctonus ponderosae
CCCCCCCCCCCTGAATTTGAAGCTGGATCCGCCCCTGTTCCGAACACCATAGCGTCTAAATGGCTAGCGGTAGGCAAAAAATGAAAATACCGTGTTTCCTTCATTTTACCATCTGCATTTGCTGCAGATGTTTCCAAGTATACAGGGTGTCTCATTAAAGCACCAGCGGCATCAAATTTGTTTACCTGAATAGCACACGCAAGAATGATCTTAATTTTTGAATATTTGCAAATGTAGATCGGAATATGACGAAAACACTACTACATTATACTAATGGTCCACCCTGTATATTATGGTTGCTGCTAAAAAAACCTATTTGCCTAGAATAAAAGTATGTAAAAAACTATGGTTTTCAGCCTAGAATAGTATAAGGCAGTTCAGTTTCAACTAAATGCTGTGATTGAAAACGAGACAAGCGACTAAAACTCGCCTTTTCTGCTAAATATCCATCGCTTGTAGTTCGCTAAAAACACCCAAACATTAACACTTCCTTGTTAAGATTACTTATGTTTGCGTAATATACAGAGCGATGAAAAAACGCGGAGTTTCTCTGCAGGATCCGATCTCTCTCAGAGGTGGAAAATCCAGAGCAAATCGCGCACTTTTTGACCATCTGGTATCATATGAGTCAGTTCTTTGCTCAGTTAAATAGAAATGAAAATGTGGACTGTTCTTGACAAACTTTGTGGGAAAAAATCGCTTACCAGTTCGATTGCAGGCTCGATGTCTTGGACTAGCGGTACTTGGAGTGCTGTGCTCGCTTGAAAGATCAGCAGCGTAGTCTGAGGACTCTTGCCGACCGGGCGATTTGTGTCTTCGCTCGCGTTTGCTGTGTCCTAAACGCGTCTGGAACAGAGATGGCCGTTGAAGCAACTGAAACTGGATCGCGCACTATTTTGCGCCGATTCCACACACTTTAGCGCTCAACGTTTCTCCAGAAAAATCATCCTTGGACTCATTTTCCATGCAAATGCGCCCATTCAAAAAAAACGAACTCTTCCTATTGTTTTATAGGTTCAAATACGTTTAAATTAATTCTTTAGAACGGCCATAATCGTGAGAAACGCCCATTAAGACCGGGTAATAAAGAGAAGCGCATAACCTCCAATTGTCAGTGAAATTGTCGAACTTTTCGAATCACTTAATGCGGCCTACAACACGTTTACCGACTTCAAATTAGCACAAAAATGACTGGTAGGTCGCGCACTTTGAGAAACCGCACAATATTCACGAGTATTGAGTAAAAACGACCAAAAAAAATTTTTAAGTTTCTGTCGCACTGTGACAGAATCAACCATTTATCCGTCACGCGCACAGAACATCCCCTGATGGATGGGGGATGTTCTGTGGCCACACCCCGCTAAATGACACTAAACATAGGCGTGGTTCATATGAATGACCCTGTATTTTATGGCCATTTTCAACAGACATTTTAAAATCCCTTAAAACCGCTGTTCTATGCACAATGTCCATTTTGCATATTTTATATTAAAAAATCTTACCTTTAATTGAGCAAAGAAAGTATGCGCTTTCTGGTAGACGCTAATATGAGAATGTTCGGGCGGGGCCGCAGAGCGTGGCCGCGCCTCAGGCATCTCCCTGGGGCTGCTCAGTTCTGAGGCCGATTTGCTCAGATGCCGATTCGCCAGGCTCGATGCAATCGCCCCAAATTCCTCTATTTCTAGGGCACGTTCTGAAACAAACGCACATAAGGGCAAGGCGATTCTTTGGGGACCCAGCGAACCATCAAAGCTAATTGAACTATCAGCATGCACCTGCTTCCTGCTCTATTAATTAATTTGATTGGAATATGAACTCATTACGTTGGAACATTGATGAAATGATACCGCCAAACCTTTAATTGATTCTAAATAATTCATTAAAACACTCATTAGTGTACAGGGTGGCTGATTGGCAACGAGAAACTAGTGGGTTCCAGACGCGGCCTAAATGGAATGGCCATTGATCTTTTGCCACGAACGAATGTTATTTATTGCTTATTGTTATCGATTAATCCTTGAACTTCGGACGCTGAATGGTTTAAACAGTGGCCATCGAAGATGCCACTGTTTAAAGTTCAAAAACCTGCACAGTCAAAACAAATCTTCTTGAAGACGCAATGTGGATGAAGGGCGTCAACCCAAACCAGCCGAAATGGAAAACAGGCACCCAAGGCATACCCAGGTAGTTGTTGTTATCCTCCACTAACGCATAAGCATCGTCGGCCTTTTTCCTGCTCTTCCTCACTTGGTTCCTGCCTCCGACTTGATCGTACTCCGCCTGCTGGAAACAATGCTCAGCCTCATCCATGCAGCAGAGCAACAGTCCACAAAAGAGGCACTCTTTGTGCTCCCTCCGGAATGGAACCGGCACACACGAATGGAACCAATCGAACCTCGAGGACCGCATTATGAGCGCCGGGATCCGTTTACTACCCGCAAGAACCCAACTAATGCACATAACGTTTGATGAATTCAGATACTTCCTTATATCGAGACGGACGATTGACGCCAATTAGGTGATATATCTAATTGTCGTTAATATGCATTTAATATAGGTACATTTTATTAAATTTTATTAAATTTTATTTATTATTAGGCTGAATCTTCCCTTAAAAACGGTTGTTTTTCTGGGCTTTAAACCTTTTTGGCCTACAGTTCAAGCGGAAAGTTTTGATGGAAGATTTGGCGAAAATGCGATCTTTCAATCAACAATCCACTTAGCATGAACCGTTTTCCTTGGACCGTAAAAACCGGCTAATAGTCGTGGTTCAAGGAGCAAATCGGGGAAAAATTAATATCTTGCAAAACAAGTCGCAAATCGATTATTTATTGCTGATTTAATTTGCGGCCCGTTACGTAGTGGTAAATTGCCAATCGAGCTCAAACTATCAACTCAACTGCTCAACAAAATTGGCGTTACACAGACGAATTTCGACTCATTTT
This sequence comes from Dendroctonus ponderosae, assembly GCF_020466585.1. Taxonomy (NCBI): domain Eukaryota; kingdom Metazoa; phylum Arthropoda; class Insecta; order Coleoptera; family Curculionidae; genus Dendroctonus; species Dendroctonus ponderosae. The sequence goes on from NW_026018814.1 coordinate 3,424,893, forward strand.
GGAAGTGGATAGATTCTGATTGAGCGGGCGAATTTACTTCTGTTTGAAGCGTTATTTAATGGAGTTCTTTTTCCATTAGTGCGTGTTTGCAAAAAAAATGGTCCGTTGGATCAGGTGTCTATAGGGTGGCAAATAAAATACAGTAAAGTCCGCTTATAATGAACATGGTTATAGTGAACTTTCGGTTAAAACGAACTTTTTTCCTTTAATTGAAACGTCGTCCGTAAATACCAACGTATTTTTTTACTGGTTATAACGAACCCGTTTATAACAAACTTCCGGATATAACGATCACTTTTTAGGATAGTTGTATATTCACTTTCCGTTTATAACGAACTTCTACGCTCAGCAACACCAATCCTGCGGAGTTGCTTATATTAGTGAGAGCGAGCGACAGGCAGTGACTTGTTGTTTTTTGCCACGTTATGTATGTAAATCGTTTTAGAATGGAAAAACAAAAACGCAAAGCTTTTTCACTAAATGAAAAGTACGATATTATTAACAAAATAAAAAGTAGAGTAAAACAGAGTGACATTTGTAAGGAATTAGCACTTGGAAAGTCTACTGTTGCAACAATATGGAAAAACAGAGAAAACATTTTATCAGCGTATGACAAAACAAGTGTTAGATGTAGGAAGTTAAAATTATCTGCACATGAAAAGGTTGACAAAGAACTTATTAAGTGGTTTACTCAAAAAGACAAGAAAACGTTCCCGTAAGTGGCAGTGTTTTGCAAGAAAATGCTAGTGAAATGGTGAGTAATATCAAAAACAAAGAGTTTGCTTGTTCTAACAGTTGGGAAGAGCGTTTCAAGAAGAGGCATAATATCAGTAGCGGAAAAATTGTTGGAGAGTCTGCCGGTGAAAAATTCTTCTTATGAAAACGTTAGA
>NW_026018814.1:3425882-3426957 GCF_020466585.1 Dendroctonus ponderosae
AAAGCCCTAAAAGTATCAAAGTTGTGTTTTTCTAAATGAAATACCCTATATATTATTGCATTTTTGGATTCTCTGAGCAAAATAAGTGTTTGTTTTAATAAGATTTATAATGTCTAAATCTCAAGGTTTTTTAAATAGCTCGAATTTTATCAAAATCTAAACTAATTTTCACGTTTCAAATACTTTAGAAGTATTTAAGTTATGTAAGCGTAATTTATAGTGAAGTGTAACAAGATATAATATTTTATATCCCAATGATAATAAACTTACCATGTTATACAGGGTGCCCACAAATTTAAATTAATCAAATAAGAACTTTAAGCGGCTCTAACTTGATTAATTTAAATACAACCCCATATTTTTTAACTTACCAGGAAATGCCTTTCTTCATCTTCAGTGGCAGATTTCCTTGTAATGCGTTTTTATAATTGACACCCAGTTTCCTCAAATTGGTGTAATAAGCGCTTAAAAACTGTTGCCTTAGGATGATTTCTTTCAGGAAACTTTTGAGCATAAACTCGAGAAGCCAATAAACAATTTTTACGACATTCTCCAAGGGTCAAAATCATGTCAATACGCTCTTCTCTTGGATAAATCTTCATTTTAACTTAGCAACACAATAATAATATTAAAATAACCACCAACGGGTCTACAATTACAAAAAACAATACCACTCTAGCTATCAAAAAGAGACTTTGCAGTCTAAACTGACAAATAAAATAAATGATTTGACATGTGTAAATGGCATAGCCAACTTAGATACATTTGAACCTTAAATTAAACACCACCAAATGGTGCACAGAACGACTATTTGACGTATTTTGTAAAAAGGCAAAAACTTGACTATTAACATCCTAATACCATTCGATAGATAATTAAAAATTGCATTTCCTGGTAAGTTAAAAAATATGGGGTTGTATTTAAATTAATCAAGTTAGAGCCACTTAAAGATCTTATTTGATTAATTTAAATTTGTGGGCACCCTGTATAACATGGTAAGTTTATTATCATTGGGATATAAAATATTATATCTTGTTACACTTCACTATAAATTACGCTTACATAACTTAAATAC
>NW_026018814.1:3427057-3428503 GCF_020466585.1 Dendroctonus ponderosae
CAAGTGGATCCATTTTTTTGGAGAAAATGGGAAAAATGCAAAATAGTGATTTGCGATTTTCTAAACCCTAATTCGGGTCAATTTAATGAACATCCCACTCGAAGCAGTGACGACCGTCAACAGTGAAAATTAAGTTTGCTTTCCCAACACCATTTAAGTCCCAATAATGCCAAAAACACAACGAGAATTGGAGCTTTCGTTTTTTATTCCTGAACCACCAGAGCCATTGCTAGAAAATGAAAACTGAGCAAATTTGCCATAATTTCCAATTTACAAGACAGGCGCCCAACTAAAATACTACTGACGGACACATTTCCCGAAAATCCAGACTAACTTGGGGAATCTCACCAGGGAATTTTCGTGCCACTTCAAGACGATACGTGACCGAAATATTGATACTTTGTCTTATTAAATAACCATTACTCGGTGTAATGCTCGGCCCATTCAAATATTAGCAGGAAAATTTATGGGCGGCGTGAATCTGGCAACGGAATAAAAATGGCCGGTTTAGGTTTGAGACAAGGAAAAAATGGGCGAACAAACGGGATGTGAGCGCTATTTGTCTTGTATATGGCACTAGATCTGGCTGGATGAAGAAAGGGGGGCGCTAAATTGCACCTTTATGCCAACTACTTCTCCTTATTTTTGCAAAATTGGCAACATCTACTGTTTTCTTTCTCTATTCCCTCGAACTCATAATGTGACATAAACGGGGTAATTGCCCCATATAAGACTTGTCTTCACTTTGTAACTTCGTACCAGGAACATAATTTATTTAGTTCTCAGGCCCATAATCATAAAACCGTCGGCTGATGTCGTTTTAAAATTTCCAAAAGCCAGTCCCCGAACTTTTGTTTTATTCGCGCTAATGTGATCCTTTTAGTTTATGGTGAGTTTATATCGTTGCATAATAAAAAGGGCAAATTGCTTCAGCGCCAGTTTGCCACAATTTACGATAGTTATTCGAGACAACAACTTTAAAAAACTCGTGGTCGAAACCAACTTGGCAGCGGATTTAATTAAAACTTATTCAATTTTATCAAGAGTGGCCGTTGATAACTGCAATCCACTGTTTCGAGGAAAAATGTTAATTTCGACATGATCCACTCTTAATGTTGCAACCACTTTTACAAACCGTTTCTGTGGATCATTTTAAGCAATTAATCGAACCAAAGGCGGATCCAGGGGGGGTCTAATGGTTCTTGAGAAACTTTGAAAAAAGCAGCGTCAGGTTCAAGTGGATTTTGCAACTCAAAAAGAAACCACGCAAACCTAAAACTTCTTGAATGACAATCATTTTTTGAAAAAACTGTCTACATTTCCTTATCGATGGTTCACGTTCTAAAACAGTCATTTATTTCTCTCTAGAATGATGTACAAATGAGCGTTCTTGCTCATTTTGCCTCCGAGATATGAGCAAAAACGGGACGGAAAACATGAAATTTT
>NW_026018814.1:3428603-3430337 GCF_020466585.1 Dendroctonus ponderosae
ATTTGGAATAGTTCACAATGTGTTGGGCAAATTGGAGAAGCATATAAATTTCCGTCAAACCAGACCTCAAAAGCTAATTTATTAAATGCGTTTGCGTCTGTTTGGAGCGAATACAACTTCATAACACTTTGAGTTGTCTGGATGTTGACCGGTCATAATATCAACATGAAGTCAATTAATTTATTGGAAACACGAGCTGAAATGCGGAAATGAGCCGCTGGATCTTGAACTAAAAAACGTCTGAGACGCGCCAGCAAACACTTAGTTTATGAAAAAAACACCAATCGATGTGTGCGAAGCACAAAATCTGTGAGAAAATTAATAAACTTAAATGTACTAATAGAAAAATGTGCAATACAGCTCACGCCAATAGCGATAAATTGTGCGGAAAGCGTTTTCATTAAGGAAAAGATATAAATTAACGGAAAAATGTCATGATTCCTAATTCGAAGTTGCCTGCCGAGTAAATTATCGAGGCAAAAGTCCGCCTGCACTAAATTACGGACGAAAGAAGTTCTCTTATAATTTTTCTTTTGACATGACACGAATGCGATATTTTAAAAGATCTAGAGGATTTTTCACAATTTCCTCACATTTGCAGCTCCGGACTTTGTCGGATCAATGACCCAGGGGGACTTTGTCTATTTCTTCTTCAGGGAAACGGCAGTGGAGTACATCAATTGTGGAAAGGTAATATTTACTCGACTCGATATGTGTAATCGTTTTAAGCATGCAATTTGTCCAATCCGCCCCAACGTACATACGATTTCAACCACTATTATAAAGCAATTTGGATTTTATCGAATACTCCTAACAAAACATACTTTTGTTGTTTCAAATCATTGACAATTACCCACTAATTTAAAAAACGAGCAGAGAGCAAAAAGAGAACATCTTGTTCCTCAATGAGCTGAAGTCTCTTTGTAAATAAAGCAACTGGTGGCCAGTGATTAAGGTGGCTGTTAAGGTGTTTTTTTGTTAATTTCAGGCTGTGTATTCTCGAGTGGCCCGCGTCTGCAAAAACGATCGAGGAGGTCCGCATAGATTTAGGAACCGATGGACGTCCTTCTTGAAATCCCGTCTAAACTGTTCGGTCACCGGGGAATTTCCGTTCTATTTTAACGAAATACGTGAGTATATTGTTAAGTTGCTTGAGGGGCAGGTACTCAATAATACACCAATGCTTTGTTTGCCAATAGTTCAACGGCAACTTTGCGCATTGATCGCTTCCCATTAAATCAATGCCAGTTTCACTATGAAAACGAAAACCTTCTTCAAACGATTTAGAAGCTTCGTCTGCGAGCCGGCTCGGTTAATAAAACTTCCAGTATTATTTAATAGCAAACATCAGTTTACTTTTATTACTTTCGAAAGTTCAAAGTTTCCGAATAAGGCAACCGTTTCATATTTTGTAAAGGCTCGCTTGTGATGCGAACGCGGCCCGAAGACCCCGTCCGAGCTTTACAAGTTTGATAATCTTTTCCGCAGAAACTTATATTACTTCACTCTTGTGTCTGCCGCTTTCTGGTGGCTAGATTGTTAAATTCGTTTATTGGATTAAATTGCGGTTTTAAGCGGGCATTAATAACTTACGAGCTATTAAATATCAGCCAGCTCAGCCCGTAAGGGCACAAAGCGCACGGCTTTTAAGCAAACCTGAAATTGCATTAGTGGGGAAATGCGCATACAGGAAGAAATCTATTCTTGTGGGAAATACGTGCATTTTCTTTGGAA
>NW_026018814.1:3430437-3432608 GCF_020466585.1 Dendroctonus ponderosae
TACCCTCTAGGTGATAGTTCTTGATTACTTTTTGATAAATAATTCGTTCTTATTGCGAAATAGGAGCACTATCTATCAATCTGTAATAAAAGACGGGACGAAATTCTGTCTTTTTTAAAGACAAAAATTTTTGAGGCGAATTACCCAAAAAGAAGTTTGTAAAAAATGAATCCGCCTCAACAATATAGAACTTATCTACAAATCTATACTTGATAGACTGGCCCAATTGGAAAACTTGCAAAGCCGTCGATCAAACCTTAATGGTAAGAGATTTGCGAATACTTGAGTGGAATACAAATGGACTTTTTACAGTACAAATGTATATCAAAATAAACGGATACCAAATCATCATGCACTGCACCCGCACAACACTGCAAGAGGCGGAGCAGCCGTAATAATAAAACAAAATATAATTCACTATGAAAGACAGAGCTATGAAACTGAGAAAATACAGGCTACGAGTGTGAGCATCAAAACGAAAAAATATGAAATCACGGTAGCAGCTATGTATTCACCTCCACGGCATAATATTGACAGAAATTAGTATTTTTTCTTCTTTAATACGTTAGGAGAAAGAGTTAGATGCCAAATAGCACTTAACTGGAAAACCTATCTATTGGCCAACAGATATCAATAAAGTTTCAGATCTCCTGGATTTTTTCGTCTCAAGAAAACTAGGGGTAAGTCATGTACATATTGAAGAAAAACAGGGACCATCGTCTGATCATTCACCGATCTTACTACCGATCAGTGAAAATGTCATAACTAAACAATCAAATCCGACCCTAACAAATAAAAAAACTGTCTGGGAATGTTTTAAACTGGAAATTAACGAAAGAATTAAGTTGAATGTGCTTATCAAGTCAGTAGATCATTTAAGATTTGAATCAAGAAAATTTATTAATGATGTTCAGCAAGCAGCATGGAACAACACCCCAAAAATAAGGAGAAGAACCGCTGGAATAAACAACCTCAAGGAAATACGAGAACTTATTAAAGAGAAGAGGAGAGCTAGAAAAGAGTGGCAAAAATCCAGAACGAGAGAAAACAAAACCGTACTAWACAACCTGACCCAAYRACTAAAAAGGGAAATTYAAGAAATTAAAAATGAGTCAATAAMCTGAGGGAACTAACTGATGATCAGAGCTCAGATTATTCACTCTGGAAAGCCACCAGGAGATTAAACCGACAAATCAAACCAATACCTCCAATTCGAGAAAAAAGTGGCACTTGGGCTAGAGACAACAAACAAAAGGCTGCTTTATTTGCCACATACCTAGAAAATATTTTTCAACCAAACGAGAAGCAGGCAGAATGTCCTCAAATAGAAATAACACAAAAAAACTCAGAAATAAACTTAGTTACACCAAAAGAAGTAATTAGAGTAATAAAAGCAAACATAAATTCCAAAAAAGCTCCAGGCTATGATTTAGTTACGGGAGACATACTCAAACAACTCCCAAAAAAAGAGATTGTTAAAATTACCCATTTAATTAATGCATCGTTTCGCTTAAAACACGTTCATATGTTGTGGAAAAGGGCAGATGCAATTATGATACCAAAACCCGGCAAAACTGTAAACGAAGCAAAATCTTACAGGCCCATTTCTTTTCTGCCTGTGTAATCAAAATTATTTGAGAAACTTTTTCATAGAAGGATGGAGAAGTTAATTGATGAGGGACAGATGGTTCCCGACCATCAGTTTGGCTTTCGCAATAAACATTCTACAGTTGATCAAGTACATAGAATAACAGAAGTAATAGAAAAGTGCATAGAAAAGAAGAAGATATGCTCCGCCGTTTTTCTAGACGTCGCCCAGGCGTTTGATAAAGTTTGACATGATGGCCTCATCAAGAAACTAAAAGTACTCTTTCCATTGCAGTATGCACAGCTATTGGAATCATATTTAAATCATCAAACCTTCAGAATCAAACAAGGGAACGCAAACTCGGAGTTGAAATTGATAAAAGCTGGAGTCCCCCAGGGCAGTGTGTTTGGACCAGTGCTGCACTTATTATATACTTGCGACACACCTGTAACAGATAACATAGAACTAGCAACATTTGCTGATGATATTGCAGTTCTAGCAGTAGGAAATTCTATAGAAGAGACAACTGCCAATCTTCAATGTGCAATAAACGCCATAGACGCTTGGACCGCACAGTGGCGTA
>NW_026018814.1:3432708-3435059 GCF_020466585.1 Dendroctonus ponderosae
TAGAATGTTTATTGCGAAAGCCAAACTGATGGTCAGGAACCATCTGTCCCTCATCAATTAACTTCTTCAGCCTTCTATGGAAAAGTTTCTCAAATAATTTTGATAACACAGGCAGACGAGAAATGGGCCTGTAAGCCTTTCTCGCTTCGTTTACAGTTTTGTCGGGTTTTGGTATCATAATTACATCTGCCGTTTTCCACAACTTAGGAACGTGTTTTAAGCGAAACGATGCATTAATTAAATGGGCAATTTTAATAATCCCTTTTCTTGGGAGTTGTTTGAGTATGTCTCCCGTAACTAAATCATAGCCTGGAGCTTTTTTGGAATTTACGTTTGCTTTTATTTCTCTAATTACTTCTTTTGGTGTAACTAAGTTTATTTCTGAGTTTTTTTGTGTTATTTCTATTTGAGGACATTCTGACTATTTCTCGTTTGGTTGAAAAATACTTTCTAGGTATGTGGCAAATAAAGCAGCCTTTTGTTTGTTGTCTCTAGCCCAGGTGCCACTTTCTTCTTGAATTGGAGGTATTGGTTTTATTTGTCGGTTTAATCTCCTGGTGGCTTTCCAGAGTGAATAATCTGAGCTCTGATCATGAGTTAGTTCCCTCAGGTACTTGTTTATTGACTCATTTTTAATTTCTTGAATTTCCCTTTTTAGTTGTTGGGTTGGGCTCTTTTCTAGCTCTCCTCTTCTCTTTAATAAGTTCTCCTATTTTCTTGGCGTAGTTTATCCCAGCGGTTCTTCTCCTTATTTCTTCACCTTCCAGACCCTACTTTTCATGTTATTCCCGGTAGTCTCCCAGGAGCGGATCCAGCTTGCGAGTCAAGGGGGGGTCAAGTAGTAGAAATTCAGACTTTTGTTGTGTATAAAATTAGAAAAATTAACAGTGGAAGCGTTCAAGCAAACCACCTCTGAAGATGCAAGCCACTCGTGCTTGAGAAACGTCTGGAAGAAATTCTATTGTACGACGGCCTAAAAACCCACTAGTTTCACTGTTAAAAAGTTTGTATTTTCGGTATAACAAGCCACCAACCTGAAAAAGTCCGGTTCCACATTTTAAGGGTGATGTCGCTGCCGTCCCTAATGTCGCCCCCTTCCCATAGAGTCTCGTTAAGGGCCATGCCCAGCAGGAAAACGCCATCATAGAAAGCCCCAATGACGAAGTTTACCTGCAATTGACCCAAAATTTTGGACTGCCGGATTGGACTGGGGATTGGGTTACCTCCTCCCCTTCGCTGATCGTGTAATTGTAGTCCCTAAGAGACCTTTCCTTGACCTTGTCGGCAAAGTCCTGGAACTTGTCGCTGGTTGGTTGCAAGAGGGACACTCTGAGCAGGGCCTCGTAGGCCTTGCGCGCTTTGTAGTCTTCTGAGTCGCCGGCCTTCCAGTCGTGGTCGCCCCAATAGGAGCCCTGAGTTGATTAGGATCAGACGGGTTTTTTCCGATTCCGGTTGGGTCTACCTGGAATATTTCCACGTCCAAAAAGATCCAGTCCCCTTTGGTCATGCCCAGAGCGTGCGCTGCCAGCATGAACTTCCTAACCAGCGCCCCCCGGACGCTCAGAATGACCACTAAACATCAGAACGGGTTTCGATTGGAGGTGGGAGGGCTGGGAAAGGGTCTTAGGGTACCTCTAGCATACATGCTGGCATCGCGAAGGTAGTTGTCCAGGGAGTCGTTTTCGTTGCCGTCCAACTCGCGCACGAATGAGAGAAGTCCTGCTTTTTTCAGCCCGTGCTCCAAGTTTTTGCCTGGAAAATTCATAATTTAATGGCAAAGTGTTCAGTTGTGACCTTTGAATTTTTGAATTTGTGGACTGCTTTCGAATCGCAAAAGTTCCTTTATTTTGATTGGCTTGTCGGAAAAATTAGCAGTGGGCAAGTTTTGTTCAATTGGTTGATTTAGTTGGGCAGTGTAGGTTTTATCCCGGTTTTTAACTCGGACTGAGGGTAATTCACACATCGCCTCGGTAGCGCAGTAGGCAGCGCGTAAGTCTCATAATCTTAAGGTCGTGAGTTCGATCCTCACCCGGGGCATATTCTTTTATTGATGCTTTTTGAAAATCTTTTCGCATTTTTCGTCCGTGTGCGTCTCTCAATTTGCTAATTTTTTAAGTTTCTGATTCAATTTACGCAATTTGGAAATTTAATCAAACTAAATTTTCAGTTTTTTATTAGTTAGAGAAGAACTACGTTTGGAAAGTTTGAGGATGTGTCAGGATGGCCGAGCGGTCTAAGGCGCCAGACTCAAGGTTTCCTTGCCTGTCAATTGCGGGTTCTGAGCATTCTGGTCCTCTTTGAGGGCGTGGGTTCGAATCCCACTTCTGACAAAACTTTTTAAATTTGCCGCT
>NW_026018814.1:3435159-3437051 GCF_020466585.1 Dendroctonus ponderosae
AACCCTGTATATATATTCACATTTCAATATTGGCGCTATAATTATTAACGATATTGAGCCATCCAGTATGTTGCATATAGCCAATATTGTACGAATATATTTTGCTTCCTGGGATATGTATCCCAATATTTACTGAATATTGGAGTAACATATTTCACCAATATGTAATAATGTTCACATTTCAATATCGGCGCAATATTTATTAACAATATTGAGCCATCCAGTATGTTGCATATAGCCAATATTGTACGAATATATTTTGCTACCTGTTGATACTTACAATATGAATTTCGATGTAGTCGTTCGAAGTCCCGCTGACAATTTTCAGCAAGACTGCGTCGGATTTGGTCGTAATGAAGCCGAGGGCGATGGAGTCTTCTTGCATTTCCGGCCGATGGTCTTCTGGGAACGTGTATGTTATTATGCCAGGGTTGGGGCCGAATTCGTACGAAACCGACTCTGCAACAAACCAGTTTTAGCGGATTCTAATCAATGGTTTGGGATAAAACTACCGTCTGAGCATGTGGGGCCTGTGAATGACGTCAAATCACAGTCGCAGCTGTAGGAGTTCCACTGCTGGACGCAGATGCCTGCATTGGCACACACGTTGTGGCTGCACTTGGCTGATTGGCCTGCAACCGCACCAATCAGACGCCAAAGGGACAATGCAATGAATCGCTGCTACCTTCACAACCGGCTGTAACCAGCGAACTGTGCACGACTGCGTCCTCCATAATGTTCGGAGACTCGCCGTTGAGGTCCAGGCCGGCGATGCAGCCCTCAAATCCATGCCGCGACTTGACCTCCTCTTGAGGCAGTTGAGCGTAGAGGTCTTTGTAAACGCCGCCCAAGTACAAAATGCCCTCCAGTTCGAGATTGCCTGTGCCATAGTTTGTGGCTATCACGATGTTGTCGTCCACCATCAGCGTGTGCTGACGGGCCGAAGGTCTTCGGATGCCCACCGTGTGCCATCTGTTGTCATTCAAATGCGCCCTAAATCCCAGCAATGGAAATTTAGGTATCGCTTTGGCTATCGAACGGTGAACCACAGATTACAGAGTATAGATTGGACAGTTTTGCTTTCTCGCCAAAATGATTTTGCTAAATGCAACCACAGAGAGGCGTCGGCCAAAAATCCAGAGGATCAGCTGATTGTTTACATGCGTTTGTTTTGCACATATGTCCCTAAGAGGACTCTGCACATACAGTATTTTACAGTTAAGATTATTCCGTCAATTTTCAATCTTTCATGCCCGGTTTCCGAACTCCAACATATCGGTTACATAAGCTTATGAGCCTCATAAACTACCAAAATCACGTCTGTTGGGTTTCTCAACGTCTGTGTAAAGCTTATTGGTTCCATAAGTTATCGAATAGATATCTACTCGAAGATGGATGGATATCGGCTTCATAACGTCTGACGCAAGCGTGTAGGGTTTGTTTTCATTTTTACAACAGAGCGATTCTAACCTAACATAACCTATTCTTATTACATAACAGCATTGCATAACAGTTTTGTTTTGTTTAACGTATAAAAATTTATTATCATTATTTAAAATGGATAATTCGAGTTCATCTTCTGATGACGAAATTATTGAACTTCTAAGTTATATTGAACGCCCAAGACATACATTGAAACACTGTTTCAATGTATTATTGAACCTTATTGGGGACTACCTTCAAACATATACTGTGAGAAGGAATTAATTGTCCGTTAGTGAACAGTTATGCTGAATTCAGATAAAAACCCGAGAGCTTTTACATCAAATGTGTGGCTGTTTTTTGAAACATCTTCAAACCATATGTTTAGCGACCGATCAAAATGAGTTTTTTTGTGGCGTCATCTAGCTTGCGATGCACAATAGTGAAAGTTCTTTACTATCCGCTTCTTT
>NW_026018814.1:3437151-3439003 GCF_020466585.1 Dendroctonus ponderosae
TTTTTTGCACTTAAACTGCTTTAGTGTGTATAATTGTGTGTGTACTTTAATTGAAAATTTAAAAGAAGGCGAAACTCGAATAGGCATTTAGTACATGAACACCCTTAACCTAGTATTTGCAGTATCTGCAGCTTCTCCCTTGCTATTTGTTGATTCATTGTTATCAGCGTTATAAAATGAACTGCGCAATGTGTGTTTGAGAAGTTTACCAGATCTACAGATGCACCCGCACTAAGAGAAAAATTTCGAATTCAAAGTGCGTATGTGCGTCCCAAGCCTCAGGCGCGAAGAGACCGGAGTGGGAGCCGGCGTGATCGAGAAAAATCGGTTCACCCTCCCATAAAAAGTTATCACATCAAAAACCTATTCTGTGTAGGGTTCAAATTGCGCAGATTTCCGCCGGTTTAATCCCACATGCAAGCAGGTAGAAGCCATTAAGACGACACAGTTTCACCTCTTTGAGTCTATTCCCTAATCAAAGTGCTCGTTTATCAAACGACGGGCTTAAGACAATCTCGAAATGCTTCGCGATCTGCGCGCTTTTGTTCTGTTTCCGGTGTCAGGGCTGACAAGTGGAATATATGCGCTAATAAATGAGACGTTCAACTAATATTGAGTGCCATGATAAATTACGCGAATGCATTTGCGTATATTATTACGCTTCTGTGCTCGATTAAAATTCGAATTTCTATCATCGGTTGCAGTTTTATGGCCGCCGCTCGTTCACTTGCCGAGAATTATTGTTAAATAATTTGGATAAATGTAAAGGGGATCGCTTTCGCTCCACACAATGGGCCTTTATCGGCCTTCTAGCGTTGCGGAACTGTTTTAGAGTCGCTCAACGTATCATTTGGGCCACAAAGTAGACGCGAAAGCTTTTCTAGCCCTCCATTGTGTGATACAATATCGAAAATGTATGTTGCCAGCTTATTTTTATTGTTGTTTCCACAGGGTGTGCCCATAATTGTGTGAGACTATCGAAAATGTAGTTTTACCCGCTTTATTTCCCCGCTAAATTGGTTCCTGAATTAGCAGAATTGCATTCAGATAGATGTACAGGGTGGGCCACTAAGAGAGGTGGTCGGCCATATCTTACAAACTATTAGTCGTATCGATTTCAAGTAAAAAAATATATAAGTAAAGTGGCACTGGAAATAACTGGCAAGTTTGCAAAATGGCCGCAAGAGGGCGAAATTGCAATAGTAAATTTTGAATACGGATTTTTAGCAGTATAGGACAGGCTAAGGTAGGTTGCAAATACCTTAATTCTATTCTTGACAAACTTTCAGTTATTTCTTGTGGGAGTGTTATTGTTCTAGCTAGTCAAATAAAGTGGTGGGGGAAAATTAAATAACGGTTCAAAAAGTTGCTAATAGCTCCGTATTGGCTTAACCAAATTCAACGCTTAAATTGCAATTGAATAGCTCTTGATTTACATTAACACCTACTATAAAATATTGCCCGATATGATTGCCACTTTAACCGCTAGAAGGCGCGCTATAAAAAGTCGTCAAACTTTTTGGATTTTCTTAAATTTTTTTAATGAAATGACATGTAATTTTTTAGCTGCTTAGAAAAAGTATAAAAAAATAAGCAAAATAGTGAAAACCACACACCGATATATTTGTCATAACCGAAGATATAAGCAATTTGACAATAATGATATTGTTGGGTTATTGACAAAACAATCGGTTCTGAGAAGAACTGATTGTTTTATTTAACCCATTATGAGTATTCACAATGAAGTGCACCCTTGCGATTCAAGCCTGCTTAGATGCTCAAAATGTTTTCGGTCATTTCGAATGGATTGCTCAAGCCTGTCTCTTGTAGATAAAACAGCACTCTCTACTTC
>NW_026018814.1:3439103-3441676 GCF_020466585.1 Dendroctonus ponderosae
CCCCACACGCTTGCGTCAGACGTTATGAAGCCGATATCCATCCATCTTCGAGTAGATATCTATTGGATAACTTATGGAACCAATAAGCTTTAAACAGACGTTGAGAAACCCAACAGTCGCGATTTTGGTAGTTTATGAGACTCATAAGCTTATGTAACCGATATGTTGGAGTTCGGAAACCGGGCATTAATCAAGTAAATGTTTGGAAAACTCGTCACCCTCATCGCTCTGAGGAGTCTTTAATTTTGTTCAAAATTGCGGTTGGCTTTTTCCGTTTTTAGCCCATGAGTTAAAACTTTTTAGCTCAGCTAGCAACAGCTCAAAAGCGCAACTCAACACAGTGTTAACTAGTGTCCATTTGCAACTTTCACTTCTACCATCATTCCATCAATTTTCCATTCAAAAATTGGTCTGCCTGCCTAGAAAACACCTTGCAAAGCTTCAAGTACGGAAAATAAGTTGTATAAATCCAAACCAAAAGATTCTTTTTCCAGCAACAAAGCGTCCACATTTTGGAGAATGGGCTGGAGGCGCTAATAAACCCACCCCCAGCCCTCCACTCCCGAGCCTCTCTTTCCATTACATGGAAAAGGAATAGAGCCCTCCGATGCCGGGGATTTGACCAGAGGGACGAGTCCGTATCGTTTGAATTTTATGCTTATTTCCTTTATTAGATGCACTTTTTCAGGGTGTTTTTGTCCCAGCCAACCCACTCGCTTTCAAGTGGGAGTAAACGTCAACATTTTCGTTGTTTGCTTGTATGCCAATGAACCATTCATCCTTCATGTATCTTAGCGTTTTATCACCGACTGTTTATCAACTCTTTTATTAATTAATTTTGAGTACTTTCGTCCTTGCCAAGACGCCGTTTCTCTGCTCAAGATCCGGCCGGCCGAGTCATTAAAATGAATCTTTCAGCAAAGTGGTGAATTATTAAACTGAAAAGTTTCTCTGTCCCAGTTCCGCTTTCTGGTCTATTGTTTTAATCGTCGGCGCAATTCTTATCGGAAAAGCGCTCCGTGCATCGAGTCGTCTTTAATTTAAATTTTGCCCACACTCACACGTCCACATCCACGATCCATTAAACTTGCGAAAACTTTAAAGTTTTCCCATAAATTTTGCCCTCATATGGCGTCGCTTTATCCTTATTAATATTAATTTCGGCTCTGGAACGCGGTAAGTGGAATTGGGGTCACATATAGGTATAACAAGCAAATGTTGCGAAAAAAACAGTTTTTTTTTCAACAAACCTCTTAACAAAAGAGATAGATTTTCGAAGCCATTCTTTGGAACTAATGAGTTTTTCGGGTTTTTAGGCCGTCGTTCGGTAGAATTTCTTCCTGACGTTTCGTAAGCACGAGTGGCTTGGCATCTTCAGAAGTGGTTTGCTTGTGGAAGCAAGCTTGCGAAACGTCAGGAAGAAATTCTACCGAACGACGGCCTAAAACCCGAAAAACCCATTAGTTTCAAACCTCTTAACGCCGTAAGTTATCATAAACAGTTTTTAATTAAACTTTGCCGACGAGACGATTAATTTACTCACTGGGAATCGGTGGGGCTTTGCTTGTGGATGCAAACCACTTCTGAAGATGCGAGGCACTCGTTCTTGCGAAACGTCAGGAAGAAATTATACCGAACGACGGCCTAAAAACCCATTAGTTTCAAACCTCTTAACGTCTTAAGTTATCATAAACAGTTTTTAATTAAACTTTGCCGCCGTTTTGAAAATGTATTTAAAATCAAAGCAGATCAGATTGAAGAGCGCTTTTTAGAGCAGTAAATAGAGCAAGCTTCATTCTGTTTCGTGAAAGTTTAATTATTCTGCCGGTGCGGATCGAATTTTCAGAATTACTCAAAGTGACACTTAAACAACTTTTGCGATCAATTTACCCGCCGTTTTGAAAAATTATTTGAAATCAAACCAGATCAGATTGCAGGGCGCTTTTTAGAGCAATAAATAGAGCAAGCTTCACCATATGCTTCGTGAAAGTTTAATTATTCTGCCGGTGCGGATCGAATTTTCAGAATTACTCAAAGTGACACTTAAACAACTTTTGCGATCAATTTACCCGCCGTTTTGAAAAATTATTTAAAATCAAATCAGATCAGATTGAAGAGCGCTTTTTAGACCAGTAACTAGAGCAAGCTTCACCATATGATTCATTAAAGCTTTATTTTCCTGCCGGTCCGGACGAAAGTTATCTTTGCTTGTGGATGCAAACCACTTCTGAAGATGCAAGCCACTCGTACTTGCGAAACGTCAGGAAGAAATTCTACCGAACGACGGCCTAAAACCCGAAAAACCCATTAGTTTCAAACCTCTTAACGTCTTAAGTTATCATAAACAATTTTTAATTAAACTTTGCCGACGAGAGTATTAATTTACTCACTGAGAATCGGTGGGGCTTTGGACCGAAAAAGACGGTTTCAATTAACAGAAAACTTAAAACTATTCGCCGCAGGATTTTTATTAAAAAAGCAAATATTATGACTCGGTTGTAATTGCAAGGAAAGCCCAACTGAAGAGCTGAGTTTTCGATTGAAAACTTTAGCGATCAGAAGAATTAGTCACT
>NW_026018814.1:3441776-3446990 GCF_020466585.1 Dendroctonus ponderosae
ATCTCTTTAGAGGTTAACAATTTATGATAAGAGCAAATGAGACAAAGAAAGTCCTAGAGACGTTCTATCGGAAAGGTTATTAAAGCTGTACAGATATGTTCAACCGTTTGGGAGATATACATGAAAGTRTGCAAAAATTTTMAGAATTTTACGTCTATCGCTTTTGAGGTTAACGATTTATGATGAGACCAAATGAGAGGAGACGTTTCATCGGAAAGRTCATTRAGGWTSTTWAGACGYWTTTTCARMCGYTTCGGAGWTATACGTGRRAMGGTGCMCAAAGTTTTAAAATTTTATGTCTATCTCWTTWGAGGTTAACAATTTATGATWWGACCAAATGAGACGAAGGAAGTCCTAGAGWYKTKCTWTMGAAAATCTCATTAGGGCGAAAGCCTACAATTGTTTAYRCCCGAAAGGGCGACARAAATGGAGTTTCCGACTGTTTTCGACTTGCAAATTTTTAAATTGAGATGCCCTTAAAGGGATCAACCGCCTCCACTATTTGCASAAAAATGCCAGATAAAACGTTTTAATTGACYAGAAATCCCGAACTGGCGAACAAGTTCCAAGTGGAGAACGAGCCAAGAAAACCATGTAYACAAATTATGGATAGATGGRCCTGAAATGCGCATCTACTTATCCAGACTTAGAGTGGAAATTCCAGCATTTCCTCGCCAATCCCGGAAATTAACCTCGGGGCCACTAAATCATTTTCCTCCTTAATCCGTTCGCATTACTGCTTGCCAGTGAATTCCGAAATCTTGCCGCAGATAACGGGCCCCGAAAGTTGCCAGACAGTGGCTGGAAATCCCGTCCTGACATCCAGGTTTGGAATGTCCCGCTCCTGCTATCCCCTATCGGGCCTATCAGATTGCCGGGATGGCAAACTTTCAACTGAATTAATCGGGTTTTGATGCCTAAGCCAAATCACAAAACACCTCAAAATGTTCGAAAATTCCGCGCCGCCATCAGTCGGAAGGTTTCCATTTCGTCCTCATTGTCAAAAGTTCGTTATTCCGCTATTGATTCTGGGCTTATCTTTGTTTTGCTCGATGTCGACGTGCTGGTGTTTGACACAAAATGGATGAATGAAAAACGGAAATCCCCCACGTACGTGCTAATGGAGCACTTAATTCAGCGGTGAGCAGGAAAACGTTCCATTCTGGAACTGTTCTATTGATACTCCGCCCCTGATTTAAAGCGCTTCCAATTTCTGCAGCACGAGTTTTCCATTAAAGGTTCGAAAATGGCAAGAGCCCGTCAGAAAGGTCACGACACCGGACGTACGCAAAAAACACAAAAAACTCAAAATCCATTTACACCCGGTTGGTTATTAGTAGGAAAACCTCATGTTCATAACCGCAAACGAATAAAATTGAAACGAGCCGATCGAAATGCAGATGCGGAAAGCACGAAGCCAAGAGTGGGGTTAAGGTTGCCGGTTTATGGATATTTCGCGTGACTGTAGCGGGCGATAGAAAGAAAATCACTTTATATCGACTAATAAGAACAGAACATTTTGGGGACGCTGTCGTGTTCCGTGAGCTTAACGCTCTTTTTATGACACGTAGCCGTTGATTGGCCGCAAATTGTCTGCGCTTGTCTCACTGGCGAGCCAGCCACTGGACCCGAACATTGCCGACCACACTCGAGCCCAATCGGCCAATGTCAAATGATCACATTGCCAATGTAAATCAGCTTTGGCAAACTGTCTGACTTAACACTAGATGGCGGCCCTGATCAAGCCATCCGCTTATGCAACCCCTAATTAATCACCGATTTGAGCCGAAACGGGAACAGTCTACAGCAAATTGAGAACGGTTCCGCATTTATTCCCGATTCAAATCGGTACCTACGCAACATCAATGCCATTCACCTGTGAAATGTTCAAAGAACTTGCGGACTTTGAAATGAGGTCGCAGAAAAAGGAGCAAACCACCGAATCGTGTACATGGAAACTCCAGTTGTACGAGCGCCGGAAGCGGAACTTTCTCGCAAACCCATCTCGGGGATGTTAAATTCGATGGGATCCAAAGACGCTTTTAAAAAGAAATATTTTCCCGACTAAATTTAATTATGAAATGTACCTTTTCGCATCGAGGTAGTTTTGTGGATCGCTTTGATGGTCGTGAGGGCGCTCGAAAATGATTTTTCAATCAACATCTGAAGGAAATCGGTGAACCGAAACAGGCAATAATGGGCCTCATTTGTTTCGCAGTGAAAACCATCAGCTTGTCCTATTCGATATGCATATTTTATGGTGTTGCGCGACATTATAGTCTATTAAACACGATTATTTGCGTTCGATTTTTCAATCAAACCACCCTTTTACCTTTACCCGAACCACTGTTTTTCAGAAGGGGGCCGGGTTGCGATGCGGTAACAGTAGGCTGGTAACGCGATTTTTATGTAAAAAGTTTCATCAGAAAAGCTAATATTAAAGTTTGGAGATGATTTTTTATTCAAGTGTGGGCGTGTCGTGCGTTTTGAACGATAATCGACCTATTGATTGTGCCAAGAGACTTTTCCCATTTGGAGTTGAACTTTCTGGGATTTTGACGAGAATTACCAGGTTTTGGATTGAGAAGTTCAAAGTTTTTTTTGTAGAAACCTTTCGCTGATAACCGAGCGTACGACGCGGAAACTTTGAAAATGCGATTAAATTAGAGAAAAAATCGCTTTTGTTCGTGCGAACTCCGATACAAGGCACAATGAGAGTGAAGTAAAGCACTTTAAATTATGAGCGCCACGGCTGCGATAAAACTACCGAAAACGATTTAAAACATCATTTATTTGATGCCATTCAATTTGTTCAGAGAAACGATGCGTTTCCTTCTTTTGTTAGTGTCAGATAAGAGAATGCGGACGAATTCTTTCGTTCAGCACAGCACATTCAATAGTACCTAATTTGCCGTATTGTGTTTTCCTGCTCTGGTGGACCGCGGATTAATCAAAAAAAGTTGAAGTAGATTAAAGTTAAATGGCATTTTGCGAGTATCCAAAATTTAAAAATCTCCGTTGATTGATCATGTTCCGAAGTAGCCGGCTGCATGGTAAATAAGTGAACAGCGGCCACTAATTAAGGCGCATTTGCTTGCTGGGCAGGCAAATATCAGCGATATCACGCAAAAGGCAAATAGATATGGACATGTTGGTCAGCAAAGTCCATTATGAAGGTCCCATCAATTACATGCAATTGCTTGTGCTGATGTATTGAGCAGAGGAACTGTGGAGATTTGCAATTGCAATCGACGCTTGTGCTAGTAAAAAATGTATCAGCTTTGGAAATTTCCACTAAAGTCCCTGATGATGGTGCCCAATTGAAACGTTCGGGTTTATAAAAGAAATCCTGCTCGTTCCGAAAAAAAACGTTTTTAAGCCCCGGGCTTAATTCGGCCGGGAGACACGGATTTTTGAACTTAGATTTACAATTTTGCACATGAAAAATGAACGAGTTTCGAAAATTTCCTATGGAATCCCTGGCGATGCTGGAAAGGTGAAATTTGCAGAATTTATGACAGAAACCTCACGCTTTCCAATGCAGTTATCCCCAAGTTTGTCTCTATATTTCGTCTGGATAAACGAATTTTCAAACTTAACGATTTGAACTTTTTAAAATTTCTGATGACGCTCAAGTCTCTAATGACAGAGAAGAACTGAAAATTACCAAATTTATTAAAATAACTGCACTTTCCAAACAAACATTTCAGTAAGTTTGCAACAAAAATCGAAAATGACCGACATTTCCTCACGTGGAAAATTAACAAGTTTTGACCTTTTTCTCTAAAAAATCTAATGCAGGAGGCAGGTTGAAACTTACAGCATTGAAAAAAAGACCTTAATCTTTGCAAAAAAATATATTTAGGTTTCCCTCTCGAGTTCTGCCAGAGATGCGAATTTTCAAACATAGAGCGGGCATTTTTTCTCATAAAAAATGAACCGGTTTCAAAAATTGCCTCTCAAATCCCTGATGATGGGCGCCACCTGAAACTGCCAGGCGTTATAGAAGAGACTTGGCCCTTTCGTATACCTGCATGTTGAAGTTTCTTTTTCAATTTATCTTGGACCTGGAATTTTGTCCAATCGACACTTTTAGCCATGAAAAATTTGACAATTTTCAAGTTCTAGTTTCCGTTGAAAATTGAAGCTTTCACAAAGTATTAATAAAAGAGACTCGGGCGTTTTTCAAAGGCGTTCTCTTCCATTGTTCCACAGAATTTCTTCAGTAGTTGCTAATTTTCAAACATGGAACGCAGCATTTTAGCTTATGAAAAATAAGGCGCCTTCAATTTTTTTTAAGTCCCTAATGGCGGCAGCGAATTGAAACTTTAGAGTTTCATAGAACAGGCCTTGCTCTTTCGGGTAAAATGCTCTTGAAGGACCCTTCTCAATTCGAAGATACGAATTTCCAAACTTCGATAGACACATTTCCGCATTTAAAATATTTCGAAATTCCCTGATCAAGAAGGGAAACTAAAATTTACCGCATTAGCAAAATGGACCTTGCTCTTTCTACCGAAGAATATCATAAGTTTCGTTGTTAATTCGGTCCAGAAATGCGAATTTTCAAGATTAGATTGACACTTGCACATGAAATATTAATGAGGTTTGAAAATTTCGTCTGGACGTGCTGAAGTGGTGGTGAGTTGAAGCTCTCAGGATTATAAAGAGACTCTGATCTTACAAAAAATTGCATTGAATGTGCTCTAGGCATTCGCAATTTCAAATGTAGGCAGAGCAGCACCTGTGCGCATGAAACTTAACTGGAATTTGGAGTATTATAGATACTCCAAATGTATGCCAAGGCTTAAAGCAGCAACAACGCTACACGTAAAAACTGATGATGGTGGAAAAATACACCGAAACGTATTTTAATTGATAAATAAAGACAATAAATGACTGAAACCTAGGAATTAATTTTGAATATTATCAATATAAGTTCAGCCATATATTATGGACCACAGTGTATCATAAACCCATATTGCTTAGGCAAGCATAATTTTTGTTTATCGCGAGAGCAACCTTTTTAGTCGTCGTCAAATCGCTGCTGATACAGAATCGTTTTCGTGTTCGGAAATCTACTTTTGTACTGTGTTGTTCTTTATCACTTATCAATATACTTTTATTCATACATTAAAAGTGTGTCCACTTTATTTCACCAACAGAAATCCACTCACCCGCTGATCCTTAGGACGGGTTTCCTGCCTTCGAGCC
>NW_026018814.1:3447090-3448286 GCF_020466585.1 Dendroctonus ponderosae
AAAATACACATGTATATTCACTGAACATACCAGGTACATTGTCAGAACATACACATGTACATTCACTGAACATACCATGTACATTCCCAGAACATTCAGTGTATTAACTCTGACAGATTCCGGGGACATACATGGAATGTCCATAATGCAACTCATGTATGTCCCAGGAATATGCATGTACATCACATGAATGTTCCAGGTATATTCTGGAAATATCATTTTGGTATGTGGGTATTTTTGTGGGTTGAATGCTTACCGGTCACTTTCAGCACCACTAAAGGGTCGCGCATTGGAATGATGTTAGTGAGGTCCCTCATGGTAAAGTCCCCGGCGGGATGCACCTGATCGGAGCGGAATGTTCCGGAGTTTAAAATCACTAAGTCGGCGCCGGTGGCCGACAGAATCACGTCGCAAACCTTTTAGGAAACGAGATTTTTCAATTTGTTTGCTATTGGGGTCTTTGGTGCTCACCCAATTGCCTAGATTGGACTCCGATGTTCTAATTGAGGTGAACCGTCCATCCAGCGGGACTGCAAAGCAGCCCAGCACGTCATCCATTTTACTCTGGATAATGTCTAGAAAAATAGAGCGCACTTGTAATCCACGATCTGGCAGGGATGCGCGCTTACTAGTATATTTTTCCAGTTTCTCGCTCAAACCGGGATCCTCCTGGTACTGGGCGGTCACGTTCATCTCCTCGATGGAAACTTCCGGCCGAAGGCCGTTTTTCGCCTTTTCGAAATTGATCACGATTTTACTGAATTGTCGGAAATCCGTGCCGCTCTTGATCACGTACTTTCCATTGATCAGCTTCTGCTCGTAGACATGATCGTGACCCCCCAAAATCAAGTCAATTTCGTCGCAATTCTCCGCCAATTTCACGTCGTTTGGAGTACGCATATGAGTCAGCGCTATCACGTAGTCACATCCCTGAAAGGTAAGACAACAGCTGATGTTTCTCCGGGATGTTTGCAACAACCCAGATAGCCCAAAATATTACATACATATTTAGGAAATATTTATATTTTTTTGCTAAATATTTCAGATCAAAAGCAGATATTTCTTAAATATTATTTTAAAAATATTTGTTTCTTATATTTCATTAGCATGAAACAAATAAGTTATTAATAATTTTCTTATTACATAATACTTTTTGTACCTATATATAACAACCTTAACACCCAAAAAGTTACTAA
>NW_026018814.1:3448386-3450496 GCF_020466585.1 Dendroctonus ponderosae
CGGGAATAAACTGCCTCGTCCTATCTATCTATCACGATAAGCGTTGTCTAAAAATCGACGGACATTTACCGAGAAATGAGCCGGACACCCATCTTCTTGAAGAAACATGTTTATCTGCTTTCGCACCGGTATGTCTTCCAATAGTAATGGTAGTTGGTTTTGTAAAAAGTGTAAATAAATATTTCCGTTGAGCTTTTGTTCAAATATAAATTAAACGATAATTCGGCCCCCAATTATTCCGCACCAGATATTGACACTAAATCGCCCTTGATGCTCAACTTTCTGCATCCTGTGAGGGTTTGTTCTGGACCAATAATGAATATTATGCAAATTAACTCCCCCATTGCTGTTAAAAGTAGCTTCATATGTCCAAAATATATTTGTAAGAAACTGATGTTCTTCTCAGAACCGATTGTTTTGTCAACAACCCAACAATATCATTGCTATTGTCAAATTGCTTATATCTTCGGTTATAACAAATATATCGGTGTGTGGTTTTCACTATTTTGATTCATTTTTTATACTCCTTCTAAGCAGCTAAAAAGTTATATATCACTCCATTTAAAAAATGTTAGAAAATCGAAAAAGTTTGACGACTTTTTATAACGCGCCCTCTGGCGGCCAAAGTGGCAATCATATCGGCCAATATTTTATAGTAGGTGTTAATGTAAATCAGGAGCTATTTAATTGCAATTTAAGCGTTGAATTTGGTTAAGCCAATACGGAGCTATTAACAACTTTTAGAACCGTTATTTCATTTTCCCCCACCACTTTATTTGACTAGCTAGAACAATAATACTCCCACAAGAAATAACTGAAAAGTTTGTCAAGAATAGAATGAAGATACCCCCAACCTACCTTAGCCTATCTCAAACCGCTAAAAATACGTATTTAAACTTTGCTATTGCAATTTCGCCCTCTAGCGGCCATTTTGCAAACTTGAAAGTAATTTCCAGCCATTTCCCTGAGCTACTTTACTTACATATTTTTTTACTTGAAATCGATGCGACTAATAGTTTGTGAGATACGGCCGACCACCTCTCTTAGTGGCCCACCCTGTACAATCAGTTGATATTATATTCCGAACCATGGTGCACACAGACCTGTCCCCAGAGGAATTTTGCTTGGTATCCGTGGCAACCGGCGTTGTTTTGCTGCAATTACCCGTTAAGAAATAGGGATTGAACTGATTGCACGACCGAGTTTTTTCAATGTGTTTTTCAAACAATACAGAGTGTTTCGTATTGGCGTCGGAGTTGTAGGCAAATTAGCAGATTCTTACCAGAAATCGATTGTTCCGTGCTGAGAGCTCTGGCTAGTTCGATATACGGGATGTTATTGAAGTAGAATTGTTGAATTTCACCAACAAAGTTCGGAACGGTCGTCGACATGCTGATTTCCTCTTCGGCGTGGTGCAGGCCACCGATGTGCAGGGTGCGCCACTGCATCGTCGCGTACTTCCCCTCGAGTTCCGCTGCAAAGCAACAAGCGCCTTTTTTCTAAACTCTAATCAAATGTGCTTGGAAAGCGAAACAATTAAACTGTGAAGGGGGCAGACACCGATTTTAGAATCCACTTTAATCTTGCCCATGGAAAACGAGGCGGGCGGGGATTTATTTTAATGGGCTTTGTCCCATTTTCCAATCTACGCCAAAGAAACTGTTTTGTTTCGCTTTTTACGGCGGACGCAGCTTAAGCGGAAATTTGTCTAGTTGTGCCATTGGAATGGGGAGACGGATTTGGAGGGTAATTTTCGCCCTAAAAAACTGCAAACTGATATTGATGAGTTTTTCGGCACTGAAGGTATAGTGGAAAGAAATTTCTCCCGCGGGTTGCATCTTCGGAGGTGGTTGCTGCGCCCAACAACACACTTTATTTAACACTTGAGTAAAACTGAGTTGTTTTTCTATAAAAAAGAACTAGCTGACCCGGCAATATAAATTATTCCTAGGGTTTTTTTCATCTCGAGTGGGCGGTTTGCCCACTCGAGAGTTTCAGTAGGCCGTGTGTTGACAGTTTTTTTAGACTTAGCCAGTTAAGGCTTTTAGTCTTTAGTGCTGACCTATGAGTAAGCCTGGGTGAGGTAGGGGATTATTTGCCTGAGATTAGT
>NW_026018814.1:3451495-3454473 GCF_020466585.1 Dendroctonus ponderosae
TGAATTACTAATATCGCTATTAAAAGATAGGGGTTTATGGCAGCACCCATATCACTTAGGGGTATAAAAAATAGATAACAACCTATTCTCAGACCTACTGAATATATATATACAAAATTTTATCAAAATTGGTCAAGCCGTTTCGGAGGAGTATGGTAACTAAAACTGTGACACGAGAATTTTATATATATAGATGCATAGAGTAAGTAAAATAATTTATTTTACTTTCTCTATGTATAGATGGCTTACCTCGCACGGCCATTTGATTGTTGAGCTGCAGTTTCAAGTTGGCGCCTCGCCTGGAGAACCGGATCGTGTGCCACTCGTTGTCGTTCAGGTTCTGGCCCACCAGTAAAATCTGCACCGATCGAAAAGAAAAAGTTGACATCGTGAGCGAGCGGCATTTGAAACAGTCGGAAACCCTGATGAATTCGCACGTTGGCGCATCCCGGGCCATAAAATTAATAACGGCCAGTGCCGGAAAGCCTTACCGTATCTTTCTCCCTGTCTTCCTTCCGCTTCTCCTTAACATCGACTCTTAAGGCGAGCCGTATCCGGCCGGCGGCGACGGCCAATTCAATCCGGTCGCCCGTTTCCACCGTGCTGGAGATCAACAGTAATCCCAAAGGTTTGCTGGTCCTGAATCGCAAAATTATGTCTTCCGTTTGGGTCACCATTTCCTTGTCCATCCGGACCGTCATGTGCGCCGATCCGTTGAAGCTGGAATTGAATTAAATCGCCATCACATTCAGTTTTTTTTCATTCATCATTCTTTCCGCCCTTTTCTATAAGTCATGAGGATTTGCGACTGTTTTGGCCAGTAGGTACCTTAGAGTGGCCGCTTCCTTTCCACATGTCGGCCCGGTGAATGTTGTGTTGGTGCAGTCGCATACGAAGCGATTCCAGCCCTCCGTGCAGGTGCCGCCGTTAAGACAAGGCTGCGACGGGCACTGCTGAGGCTGAGTATGGCATAATGTTCGTATCGAGCCTAAAAATCAAATATTTCCGTTTTTACAAAGCAAAAATGGATTTTTTCATCCTTTGCAGGCTTTGCCTTGTCTGCTCCAAAGCTTCAATCATTTAGTGCTTATACAGAGAAACTTTTCTGGGGTTGCCAGACTTGAGATTAGCTATAAGCTATAAGAAGATTTGACGCTTTCAGATGTGGCAAGAAAGCAAACTTTATATGGAACAGGCGTGTACAGGGTGGGCCACTAAGAGAGGTGGTCGGCCATATCTCACAAACTATTAGTCGATTTCAAGTAAAAAAATATATTAGTAAAGGGGCTCAGGGAAATGGCTTGCAAGTCTGCAAAATGCCCGCAAGAGGGCGAAATTACAATATTAAATTTTGAATACGGATTTTTAGCAGTTTAGGACAGGCTAGGGCAGGTTGCAAATACCTTAATTCTATTCTTGACAAACTTTCAGTTATTTCTGGTGGGAGTATTATTGTTCTAGCTAGTCAAATAAAGTGGTGGTGGAAAGTCAAAAAACGGTTTAAAAAGTTAACGTTGATTTTTCGAGATGAAAATCACTTTTCAACTTTAACTCGACTTTTCAAAGTCAACCGACTATTGTAGGACATTCGATGTCATAAAATTTGCAAGCCTGATTATCCCTTTATCGAGCGATGTGCCAGCTTATTCGAATCATCCTTGGAATTTTGCAAAATTTTTGTTTGCGTAAATGCATGGAAAAGTCGAAAATGCTCGAACATTTTTTCGATTCATTTGATCAGCTAAAATCGGACACCAATGACTTCTCATTATAATACAAATAGGTCATTAGCCACATCTATTGGCTATGTTTTTTCCGTTGAGGTTTCGTTCAAATATAAATGGACCGATAATTCGATAATAATTTAATAATTTAATAATAATTAAAAGTATAAAGAAATCAAGCAAAATAGTGAAAACCACATACCGATATATTTGTCATAACCGAAGATATAAGCAATTTGACAATAACAATGATATTGTTGGGTTGTTGACAAAACAATCGGTTCTGAGAAGAACTGATTGTTTTGTTTAACCCATTATGAGTATTCTTTGAATGAAATGCACCCTTGCGATTCAAGCCTGCTTAGATGCTCAAGATGTTGCTCTAGCGGCCATTTTGCAAACTTGAAAATAATTTCCAGCCATTTCCCTGAGCTACTTTACTTACATATTTTTTTACTTGAAATCGATGCGACTAATAGTTTGTGAGATACGGCCACTTCTTTTAGTGGCCCACCCTGTACACACCCAGTTTTTTATGTAAATTTGTACATTTTAAAGCCCTAGCGAAATTTTGAAATAGAACTGTATTTAAGGCCTTGTAATCTTGTAAGTTTTACACACCTTCGGTACATCTATGTACCTAAGAAATAATTATTAATTTTGAAAACTTTTGCTGTAACTTGTAGTTACTTAATCAAACATTTCGACTTATTAGAAGCTCTTTTCAGGACAGAATTGCAGTTTTCTCTGCTCTACTTTGTTTTTTGTACATTTGAAAATTCTAGATGAGGGTTCTAGAAAATTGTAGACAATTTGCAAGTGAGCATCCAAAAGAGTTGTTTAGCTTCTACTATCCCAAAGAGAATTTATGGCACGGTTTTCATCACTAAGGTTCCTTAAGCATTTCTTCTATAAACGTCCATATTTTCAGATTTCTAGGTATGGCAAGTAATTCTAAAAAGTGAATGATTTTATGTGACTTATCAAGACTTTTCGAACAATTACGATTTTTTCTCAAGCAAATTCTTCAGAAGTTGTACAAAGTTCAGGGTTCTTCTATAAACTTTGTACATCTTTAGTTTGTATAAGTGGGCCAAACTCGAGATTATCTGTAAGCTTAGTATATTTCAAAACTCTAGATGTGGCAAAAAGTTAAAATGCTCTCTTAACTCTTGAACATTTGAAGTTCCTAGAAAAAATTATTAATTGTGGAAATCCTCACTTTAATTTAGAATTGTTTAATCAAACACTTGA
>NW_026018814.1:3455472-3462471 GCF_020466585.1 Dendroctonus ponderosae
AATCATATTTTATATCCCAATGATAATAAACTTACCATTTTATACAGGGTGTCCACATTGTACATTACAAAAATATTTTTAAAATGTGCGCTCGGTAGGCGTCGGACAATTCATAAAATTTCATTCATAAAATAATACTTTTTAAAAATCAAACGGTTTAGCCGCAAACTTCCGTGCCGTATAGCGTGAATAACCCTGTAGATTTTGTACAATTGCACTGTCGAGGCTGCGGCATTTGAATGCCACGGAATTTTTGATTATTCGCATGATCCGAATGTGTTTCAAATCTAGAGTCTCGTTCATTTCTTTATTGTTATGATTTGACTCATTTAATTTTTAATTTTAACATTTAATTTTTGTACATTTGCTTCAATTTCCAATTAGAAGTCAGCCATCAGTTTAGCTTCGCAACGGAGCAATTCAACTGAAAACGAGCTCGGAACGTCTTGAAACATTTCGGTTTTTCGGCCACAACAAAGAGCTTTTGTTCGCGAATGAGATCCGGCGAACGGTGCGCGCCTGATATTATTTAATATTCAACAAAAGACTCTGGCAAAGTTGTGGGGCCGCGCCAGACATTAAGACCGAGCCAGCGCTGACGACGCTAAAAAGCGCTGATATTGTTTGGGGCCGTGTGCCTCGCTCTTTTGCAGCGCAGCACTTAATTGCTCAGTTTTTCTCTGTTAGTTGCAATTGAGTTGATTCCAATCGGCACTCAATTATCAGAATCCTCCTTAGTGTTTCGGACCGATGTGGACCCAAAACCGGAACGGAACCGGAACGGAATAGTTTTCCGATTTGGTGCAACACACAATTCTCATCATGGCAACAGAGTAATTAGAGTGGCACTTACCAAAGTCCTGTTCGGTGGCAAAGCTGGCCACATCAATCGGCTCGTTATTCAGAACGAGATCCTTGAAACAGCCGACGAACCCTTGATGGAGCGCCGCTGTCCACAGGCCGGCCGGAACAGGAACGTCCGAAAAGGGGGGCCCCAAACCTCCAATGTACAAGTTGCTGTCCAGCTCTAAAGTGGCCGAACCCTCTACAAATCAGCCAAATTGAGCGCCATTGAGATTGAAATGTTGCGTTTGACTAAACATGCGCTATTTGGTGATATAAAACTCATAGACCCAGGATGAGATGAGTGGTGATTGGTCGAGCGAAAGCAGAGAGAGAGAGTTGAAAGTCACAGTATGTACAGAGTAACGAAAAGGAACCGGAACGGAAACAACAACCACACTACTAAAGGTATCTTCGGTACGGTTTGTCTCTGTTACTTACTTGAGTTCTTACCCATAGCTTTGAAATCGGTCTTCAACCCGTCAACGGACATCTGAGCATCGCGGCCCACTCTTCGGAACGTCACATTGTGCCAGGCGCCGTCGTTGATCCGTTTTTTGGAGCCGCGCTGCTTGGACGGTCCGGCCCCCAAATCTATCTGGATGTAGATCTGCCCATTGTAGATCTCTACAGCGAACAAATCCGTCTAGAAACGATAAGAGTGTCAGCATCGCTCATGCTAAGCGCCATTGTATTAGAAGCAGGAAACAGGGGAGTTTTTAGCCGCTTAAGGTCTAGCCATTGGGCGTTATTATGTAGGTACATTTACGTACGAGATATCTAAAAATGCCAGTGGCATTGCAACGTTTGCCGCCAATGATTCGAAACTGAAATACCTGGAAAAATTAAAGTTTCTGACTGAAACATTAGTTCGGGACTTACCCTGGGCGGTTTCCCGGAATTGAACAGAATCAGGCCGTAAGGCTCGTTGGTGCGGAATTTGAACGAAATGTTCCCGTCCTTTTTGGCGTTCCAGGTTGGCAGCACCTGGAATAAATGCGACCTTTACTTAGGGAATGGTTCCTTTGTCATGCCAATTGTACGCTTCCTTATTTTTGCTTCTACCTCTTTGGAGGTTAGGAATCAAGGAAAACCTCAAGTACAGCCAGCAACCTTTTCATCAGGACTAATTGGCCATAGCAAACTAATATAGACATAGCAAAAATAAGTTTGTGGGATATAAGGTGTTTTAATCATCAAAGGCTCCCAGTTTTTGACATGTTTGCTCCTATCGCTTTGGGGGTTAAGAATTACTGGAAAAGCTTCAGCAATAAAAAGCAGCTATCGAGTCGGGCTATCGAAAAGGTTCTGAAGATTGATTGTGTATTTCCAACCGTTTCAGAGATATGAAGTGTTTTTATCGTCGAATTCCTCCAAATGTTGGTATTTCTGCTTCCATCTCTATGGAGGTTGGGAATTTATGGAAAAACGTAAGTAATAAAAAACAGCTTTTAAGACGGCCTATCGAAAAGGTTCTGTAGGTTCATTGGTAAATTTCAATCGTTTCAGAGATATAGTGCTTTTAACGCTCGATTCTGTCTAATTTTTTGCATTTCTCTTTTTGGGAATTAAGAATTTGCAACAAAAAACAGCAGTAGCAGACAGCGCTACAGACGAGCTATCGAAACGGGTATAAAGCTTGATTGGACATTTTGCCCCTTTTCGGAGATAAGTGTGTTTAAACGCTGCTTTAACCAAATTTTTTCATTTTTGTTCCTATCTCTTTGGAGGTTAGGAATTTGCTTAAGAATTTCCGCAACAGAAAACAGCTTTTGAGACGGGCTATCGAAAACGTTCTGCAGATTGATTGTGTATTTCCAACCGTTTCAGAGATATGCAGTGTTTTAATCGTCGAATTCCTCCAAATGTTGGTATTTCTGCTTCTATCTCTATGAAGGTTGGAAATTTATGAAAAAACGTAAGTAATAAAAAACAGCGTTTAAGACAGGCTATCGAAATGTCCTGTAGGTTTATTGGTTATTTTCAATCGTTTCAGAGATATAGTGCTTTTAACGCTCGATTCTGCCTAATTTTTTGCATTTTTGCTTCTCTCTTTTTGGGAATTAACAATTTGCAACAAAAAGCAGCAGTAGCAGACAGCGCTAGAGACGAGCTATCGAAACGGGTATAAAACTTGATTGGACATTTTGCCCCTTTTCAGATATAAGTGTGTTTAAACGCTGCTTTAACCAATTTTTTTCATTTTTGCTCCTATCTCTTTGGAGGTTAGGAATTTGCTTAAGAACTTCCGCAACAGAAAACAGCTTTTGAGACGGGCTATCGAAAAGGTTCTGCAGAATGATTGTGTATTTCCAACCGTTTCAGAGATATGGAGTGTTTTAATCGTCGAATTCCTCCAAATGTTGGTATTTCTGCTTCCATCTCTATGGAGGTTAGGAATTTATGGAAAACGTAAGTAATAAAAGCAGCGTTTAAGACGGGCTATTGAAAAGGTTCTGTAGGTTCATTGGTTATTTTCAATCGTTTCAGAGATATAGTGCTTTTAACGCTCGATTCTGCCTATTTTTTTGCATTTTTGCTTCTCTCTTTTTGGGACTTAAGAATTTACAACAAAAATGAGCAGTAGCAGACAGTGCTAGAGACGAGCTATCGAAACGGGTATAAAGCTTGATTGGAGATTTTGCCCCTTTTCAGAGATAAGTGTGTTTAAACGCTGCTTTAACCAATTTTTTTCATTTTTGCTCCTATCTCTTTGGAGGTTAGGAATTTGCTTAAGAAACAGAAACAGCTTTTGAGACGGGCTATCGAAAAGGTTCTGAAGATTGATTGTGTATTTCCAACCGTTTCAGAGATATGGAGTGTTTTATCCGTCGAATTTCTCCAAATGTTGGTATTTCTGCTTCTATCTCCATGAAGGTTGGAAATTTATGAAAAAACGTAAGTAATAAAAAACAGCGTTTAAGACGGGCTATCGAAAAGGTCCTGTAGGTTTATTGGTTATTTTCATTCGTTTCAGAGATATAGTGCTTTTAACGCTCGATTCTGCCTAATTTTTTGCATTTTTGCTTCTCTCTTTTTGGGAATTAACAATTTGCAACAAAAAACAGCAGTACTAGATAGCGCTAGAGACGAGCTATCGAAACGGGTATAAAGCTTGATTGGACATTTTGCCCCTTTTCGGAGATAAGTGTGTTTAAACGCTGCTTTAACCAATTTTTTTCATTTTTGTTCCTATCTCTTTGGAGGTTAGGAATTTGCTTAAGAACTTCCGCAACAGAAAACAGCTTTTGAGACGGGCTATCGAAAAGGTTCTGAAGATTGATTGTGTATTTCCAACCGTTTCAGAGATATGAAGTGTTTTTATCGTCGAATTCCTCCAAATGTTGGTATTTCTGCTTCGATCTCTATGGGGGTTGGGAATTTATGGAAAAACGTAAGTAATAAAAAACAGCTTTTAAGACGGCCTATCGTAAAGGTTCTGTAGGTTCATTGGTTATTTTCAATCGTTTCAGAGATATAGTGCTTTTAACGATCGATTCTGCCTAATTTTTTGAATTTTTGCTTCTCTCTTTTTGGGAATTAAGAATTTGCAACAAAAAACAGCAGTAGCAGACAGCACTAGAGACAAGCTATCGAAGCGGGTATAAAGCTTGATTGGACATTTTGCCCCTTTTCAGAGATAAGTGTGTTTAAACGCTGCTTTAACCAATTTTTTTCATTTTTGCTCCTATATCTTTGGAGGTTAGGAATTTGCTTAAGAACTTCCGCAACAGAAAACAGCTTTTGAGACGGGCTATCGAAAAGGATCTAAAGATTTAATGGTTATTTCCAACCGTTTGAGAGATATAGTGTTTTTTACTATCGATTGTGTCCAATTTTTTAAAATTTTTGTTCCATATCTTTGACGATTAAGAATTTGCAACTTACTAAGACAGTACTGAATACTAGAAGACAGTAATTCTGAAGGTTGAATGGATATTTCCAGCCGTTGCAGAGGCAGGGTGTGTTAATCATCAAATCCCTCCAAATGTTGGCATTTTTGCTTCCATCTCTTTGCAGGTTAGAAATTTATGAATAAACTTAACCACAAAAAACACAAGTTGTTACGTTTGGTGGGGTATTGCCAACCATTCCAACCAACTAAGACATTCGAAGTGTGTTTCAACCTTGCTTTCATTTTTTTACGTTTTTACCTCTATTTTCTGGAGGTTAGTAATGTGTGAAAAACTTAACTAGCGGAATACAGTTCTTAAAAAGAGCCGTCGAAAAGCTGATTGCGATTGATCCAATATTTTCAAACATTTCGAAGATTTGAGGATTTGAACCATTCGGGACCGCACCTTAGAAGTGCGCCCAGTTTACACTTTTTTGCAAAATTTGCCTAGATGGTTCTACAAAACTGTAAACATTCTACTTCTAGTCATTCATTGCTGACAGTTGCATCAGTAGATAACTAATTCCAGTCGAATGACTGGAAGAATCAGGGGGAGCGAACAATCGATTTTCGCTGCTCAATGGATGGCTCCCCATAAAACTAATGAACTACGCGCGAAACTTATAATTACGTTTAATGGACAATTTAATCGATTACATCATTCAGGCCGGAATAATAATTTCGCAAATAGCGTGCTCCGGATTCGGCCCGATGGCGCACACAAAAGAGTTTTCGATGCACGCTTTTAGCAAAGGTAAAACAGGCCGAGTGAAACACTTACCAAATGCGACTCCCTCGTAGTGAARGAAATGGGATCGTGGGTYTCCCCAGTGGGGCATTTGTACTCCAATCGGCCCACCACTTGGATKAGATGGTTGCCAGCTCGGCCCAACTCCAGCAGGTTCAACCGCAATGTGTCGGCAACGAATTCAACCTGGGAACAATTCAGCTTGCAAATGTATTASATCTTTGGAAAAATAACTAAGAAACCGCACATAAATTGCACAGTGCGGACAAACTCTGTGGAAAAATCAGCATAAACCCGGCCAGGCTCATCAATTCGGACATTATTATTCCTGTCCCGTCGCCATCTGCTTTGTCGCCTGTATAATAAATAAATCCGCACCCTTTCCCCGTTCTACTTAATTTTAATTTCGCCGCCTAAGCCTTTGGATCTTGTCTCACGGAATCCATTAGCAAAATGTATCGTCCGTGACCGTGCGCCTGGATCGTTCCCAGTTGAGTCGCTCATCTTAAGAACAAGGCCTCAGTGCTCAACACGGCTGAAAATTGCGAAACACTGAAGAGTCTCTCTGAATCATGACTTGATTGACTGACAAAAATGTAATAACTCCAAATCTAGTCGTATTCTACACTGCAAAAAAATCATGCGTATTCAGCACCAAAACAGACATACTTTTACAAATTTCCTTGTAAATTAAATCATTCATTCGTGAGAAAAAATTAAATGCTGAAAAATCGGGGTTTTGTCATTTTGATGGTTAATTTGAGGTTATGTCAAAAAGTGTTAAATAGAAAAGTTTTAGACTTTTTTATTGTCTACAACACTGCCATTGAACGTTTTCCGCTAGGAGGTCGCATTTCCCCGCCAATAGCAAAAAACCGTCTACAACCCCCAAACTGCGCCCTCATTGTACCATTTCCAGTGTTTTGCGGCTTACATTTGATTTTTCCATAAAGTTGGAAACTCAACCACATTTTTCGCTTAATCTGACGTCTAGTCTTGAATCACTTTGTCTGATCAAATCATTTAATATAATATTCGAACCGAAGTATGGTGCACACAGACCTGTCCCCAGAGGAAATTTGCTCGGTATCCATGACAACCGGCGTTGTTTTGCTACAATTGCCCGTGAAGAAATGGGGATTGAACTGATTGCACTATCGGATTTTTTTAAATGTATTTTTCCAAATAATGGAAGCTGTCTGTTATTGGCACCCGAGATTTTTGCTTCAACATCCAGACAAATGAAGGCAAATTAGAACCTCAGCTTCAAAAATCTTATTTGCACTAAATTAAATCATTTGTGCCCAAGAACAAATTTAATTCTGAAAAATCGGGTTTCGGCCATTTTGATGGTTAATTTGAGGTTATGTCAAAAAGTGTTAAATAGAAACACTGCTTAGTCTACAACACCCCATTGAACGTTTTCCGCTAGGAGGTCGCGTTTCGCCGCCAATAGCAAAAAACCGTCTACAACCCCCAAACTGCGCCCCCATTGCACCATTTCCAGTGTTTT
>NW_026018814.1:3462521-3467821 GCF_020466585.1 Dendroctonus ponderosae
ATGGTTCACTTTCTAAAAAGGCCATTTACTTCTCTCTAGAATGATGTACAAATGAGCGTTCTTGCTCATTTTGCCTCCGAGATATGAGCAAAAACAGGACGGAAAACATGAAATGTTTGCATAACCTTGAACCTAAGTGTTTGATATTCAAATTTCGCTTTCTGGGTCAAAACTACTCGAATTTCCTCACTAACGTTGTTACGCCTGGATCGACTTTTCAATTCTCTATCCAACGAAGCCAAAACGAATTCTGTGGCTCGAATGGTTCTTGAAAAACTTCGAATAAAGTTCATTTAGTTATGTCTGGAATGATGTAAAAACGAGCGTTCTTGCTCATTTTGCTTCCGAGAAACTTGCAAAACGGCACGGAAAACAAGAAATTTTGCAATAATCTTGCGCCACCCTTGCACAAAACGACGATCATTTTTCTAATTTCATGGATAACAGAAGACCCCCCTGACTTTAAAGCCGGATCCGCCCCTGAATCAAATCAGTTGATATTCTATTCCGAACCGACGTATGGTGCACACAGACCTGTCCCCAGAGAAACGTTGCTCGGTATCCATGACAACCGGCGTTGTTTTCCTACAATTTCCCGTTAGGTAATGGGGATTGAACTGATTGCACCACCAAATATTATTAAATGTATTTTTTCGAACAATACAAGCTGTTTGGTATTGGCATCCGAGTTTTTTGCAAATTGGAACCCCAATCCCATTTTCCATCTGGTCTATTATTAATGTTTTTTTCTCAAAAAACTTATTTGCACTAGTCTATTAGGCAAAAACCGAAAACGAAAATTACGAACTTACTAACCGGAAACGAGCTTGATTGTTTTACTCCAAAGCGATGCGCTGTACGAAAAAATTGCAAAAGTGCTTTTTTGCTTCGACCTCAACAAGCAACGAAATGGTGTGGTTGACGACAATAAATTGCCCAATTAATTCACGGGAGGAGGCGATTTTCCAGCATTGTGCACCCCGAAATATTAAACCAAACTACGCCGCTGTCAGAGGATAACCGGGAAAGCCTTGAAAACAGTCAGGAATGGGGATTTTCGCCCCCAATGACTCCCACACATTCCAGACCTATCCCAACTCACCTTCCGCATACAGCCCACGAAATTGTTGTGCACTCGGGCCCCAGGCAGCGCTCTGGTATTTATGCTGCCTCCCACGTACAGCCTGCCTGATGAGAGCATGGTGAATTTTCCTGCAATGTGCGAATGGTCCGCATACACGCCATCGACCACTGCCGATAGCTGGAACAAAGCCAATCATTAGTGCATGTAGAGGGTGGCCCAACAACGGCTCCGACCAGTTTTAAGATCAGGCATTAAAATGCGTTTTCCCCAGTTGGCCACCCGGTAGAAGCATAGGACGCAGATGAAGATAAATTTCCATTGTCTGATAAAAATCACGGTGGCGCAGCGCGTCGCTTCAGTCGAGAACAATCCGGTAGATTTGGGCCAAACCACCCAGTTTCCAGTATTACAAGATTACTTTTTCCATTACGGCATTACCGGATCAGATCGGAGTCATATTAAAGATTCGAATCTCGCATTTAAATTAGGTAATAATCCTAAGTGTCTTCGAACATGGTGTGTGACAAATTTAATGCGACCTGCGGGAATATGCGGGGCGTCCCATCAAATTATTTCATTATTTTCATCCCGAGAAAGAAATCAGCTCGGACTCGCCAATTTTGATGTGTAAACCTTCCATTTAAGGTAACCGCTGAAAAAATCTATCGCAGTTAGGTCTGGCCATCTAGGAGGGCATTGAACAGCTCCTCTCCTTTAGTGTGAAAGAGAAAATAATTTTAGGCATGAAGCCCCACGAAAATCTAAGAGTGTACAAACGCGGCCAGAAGTAACATTAAAAAGCGATTTATAAAGCGAAAAAGGCCAGTTTAAAGCCTTACAGCAGGTCGGCGGCATCATTTTTCAAAAAACCACGTCCTTTCGCCGGAAATGATAAGAACCGTTAACGAGGGCTTATAGGCCGAAAACATTTTTCTTCGTTAAACACGCAGGATTTTTCCTAAACAAAAACCGCCCGAGGACGGTAATTGGCATAATAGGATTGGCTTCGGGTGTGTGCGGAGGCCGTGTTTTAAGTATGTGCGCCACGGTCTCTTTCATAGCAGGATTATTACTTTGCCGTTGCGCTCGTTATCGTCGTTTTTCCCTTTTCATTCCAACTTTAGTCGAGTTCGTCTTCATTCGAATGTTGCGCTGGAAAATTCACTGGTCAAGACCGATCCATTAATTTCAAGTCGAGCGCATTGTTTGCATATTTGAACGTTTCGAAGAGGCGTCTGTGTTCAAGGCGATGAATTTTGCATAAAATCTGGAAAGCGTCTGACCGCATCGAGTCCATTACCGCTCAAGTTCCAACTCGGCCCAATAATGAAATTCTCGTCCATTAAATACGCCCATCCGCAATTAGTTAATTATTATCAAGACCGGCGGAACTTTCCAAGCCCGGCAAGTTTCCGCACTTTCCGACCCGTTGGTCCAGTTCCCTTTTAATAACAGAAACGGATCTATTTCTTGTGCCTTTTACACATGGAAAATACTATTTGGAAACTGAAAAAGTTGCCAAAGTTATGGGCAAAAGCATATGAGCTGACAGTAAACACTTTACACACACTTTACAGCAGTTCGAGTTCAAAATTGATTATTTATGAAACCGCTGCAGATGTGAATTAAGACTGTCAAACCAAATCTATCACCCATATGTAAATTTATACCAAAAAGTTGTTTAAAACTTACAAAATTCCAAAAATTCACTGAGTTATTGGCAAAACACTGCGAGCCGACAGCAGATACATTGACTTTAGAGCTGCTGAAGTTCAATTTTGACTATGTCCCAAACGGCTGTAGGTTCGAATTAACAGTCTCCAACAGATTTTATAGGTAACTTAATGTGCTACCATAAAGTTTTTCAAAATTTTGAAAATATCAAAAATTGCCTGAGTTATAGGCAAAAGACTACGAGCTGATTGCAGACACACCGACTTTACAGCTGCTCGAATTCAAAATTTATTATTTCCTAAACGCTCGCAGAATCGGGCTAAAGTAAGAAAACGAAATCAATCGGCCTTTCAATTTGCTACTAAAATAATTCTTAAAATTTTGAAAATTGCAGAAATTGTCTAAGTTATCGGCAAAATACTGCGCGCCGATAGCAGCTGCTAACTTTACAGCTGCACGAGTTTAAAACTGAATATTTCCGAAACGACTACAGTTATAAGTCAAGGCTCTGAAACATCGCATGTAGAAGAAATAATTTTATTTCCACCGTATTTCTAAATTTTTAAAAATGTTGAAAGCTACCGGAGTTATGAGCAAAACAAGGAATCAAGAGCAAAATTTCTCACTTTACAGTTACTCGAGTTCAAAATTGATTATTTCCGAAACAGCTGCAGATTCGGATTAAAGTCATAGAATCAAATCTATCGGCATGTCAATTGGCTACAAAAATGGCACTTAAAATTTAGAAAATACGAAAAATTGCCGGAGTTATGGGCGGAACACTGCTAGCCAACACCAGATATACTGTCTTTACGGTTGCTCGAGTTCGAAATTTATCATGTCCCAAATGGCTACTGATTCGAATTAAGCTTCTCAAACACAATTTATCGGTAATTAACTTTTCAACCAAAAATTGTTTGAAAATTTAGAAAATATCAAAAATTGCCTGAGTTATAGGCAAAAGACTACAAGCTGACTGCAAACCTGGCGCCTTTACAACTGCTCAAATTCAAAATGTATTATTTCCGAAACCCGTCCAGATTCGAATTAAAGTACTAAAATCGAATGGGACTTTCAGTTTGCTACCAAGCGCTTTTCTCAAATTTCCAAAATGCCAAAATTGCCTGGTTTGTGGGCAAAAGACTGCGAGCCGAAAGCAGACAAACTGACTTCACGGCTGCTCTAATTCAGTTGATTATTTCGGAAATGACAAGATAGGACTTAAGCCTCTGAAATAAGAGCTATGAAGAAGTCAATTGGCTATAAAACCGTTGATTAAATATTGCAAAATATCGACAGTTAGATGAGTTATGAGCCAAATAGGGCGAGCAAACACTGGACACATTAACTTTACAGCTGTCCGAATTCAAAGTCGATTATCTCCGAAATGGCTGCAGATGCGACTTCCGCCCGTGAAGCAGATGTTCTAGCAGAAGCCATTAGCTATTGAACACTTTTCGAATTTTTGCAAAATATTGAAAATGGCAAGAGTTATGTAGAAAAGACTGCGAAAACTCGCTGAAAAGGATGCATTACCACACAAACTTACCCGACAAAAGCTGGTGATGGCTGATATCTGCAACCGGGAGAAAGAGCACGGTTTCAATGTGAGCTTTTCCAGACAGGAACATTAATA
The DNA here is from genome assembly GCF_020466585.1 of Dendroctonus ponderosae. Lineage (NCBI taxonomy): Eukaryota > Metazoa > Arthropoda > Insecta > Coleoptera > Curculionidae > Dendroctonus > Dendroctonus ponderosae. The sequence goes on from NW_026018814.1 coordinate 3,466,916, forward strand.
ATTACCTCTTGGATGCGTCGATGTACGCTCACTTTGTGCCATTGATTGTCGTCGAAGCGCACCTTGTTCGGCTTAATTTGCATCTCCTGCTTCCCGTTCGCCAGCCCCATCGTTAAACTGAGGCAGCCCTCCTTAATTGCCACATTGAGGTAGTCGCTTCCTTCACCTGCAAATGCCACTTTTTCAGAAAAAAATTACTGGGGCAAATCCATATGGGTAATAGTCCGAATGTTGCACTTGGAAGTGCAGGCTTTTGTCCAATTAAACAAATTGTAGACATGCATTTGAAAAATTACCAGAGGCCGAAAAGTTTGCCAATGGAATTTATGGGTTTGATTGAGGAAGCATCAGTGGCTGCAGGACAAAAGTTTAAGGGGCGGAACCTCCACTTTGGAAGCTAGTCTGCATTTGGGATTTGAAGTAAAATCTCAAAAGCCGCACAAGTTACAAAGGAAAACACTGATGGACCCATTTTCATCAAGCGATCTTTAAACGAACCAGTTTAACGTCTGAAACTCAGTTTGACGCGCGAAACGGATTTCACCAGAAGCTTAAACTTGGTTTGTGCTTAAACGCGTTTAAAGAAACGAACTGGCCGATTTTAGGCGTTTATAGCTTTAAACTCCGTTTAAAGACTTGATCTAACCTCACTGTGTAAAGAATTGTTGTTGTCGGTAGACCGAAAAATAATAAAATAGAAATGGCACGTAGGCCAGTTTATAACTTAATTTTCGAAGAAGTCTACGAACACTTGATTGTTACTTATGTACTTTGTCTGTCCTGTCTGTAATTGTGTCGCCGATAAGTCAACTTCTCGGTGCTTTGCGGTTTTATGTCACAGAATGCATGCAAATTTCTGCTAGAGATTTTAAGGGTTTCAGCACAACTACATCACATCCAATTGTA
>NW_026018814.1:3468820-3475311 GCF_020466585.1 Dendroctonus ponderosae
CATAACGGTTTTTTATTTTATTTTTTTGTCAGCAAATGTGTCCGAGTTTTTAGTATTTAGTTACAGTTCTGTTGGAGTTAGTTAAAATGTTTGTGACAACATTTTTTTTACGTCAATAAAGCTATTTTTTGTGAAGATAGAGTCGAATCAAAGAAGGTGGTTCATCTCTCCCGGAATTACTCTACAATAAAGGCTTTCACGTTGGATCGTCCTATTCGGGGGGTTTTTATGACGCTGCCTCCACTGAAGGGAGATGGAAGGCTTTTCATTAAGGCCAAGTGGAACGAAAGGATCGTCCCAGTGTAAGAAAGACAATTATTAAAGATTCTATCACTTACCCGTGTAGAAAAGGAGGCCATTCGGTTGTCGCGTCTTGAAATATAAGGTGATGGTGTCCTGGGCGCTAACAATGGGCTCGCCTCCCGTTTGGCTCAGATCGTACGATAAAAACTCAGTGCCGCGAAAAACGGCTTCTGATGGCGCTTTATCTGCAACAGACATTCCGACTTAATGGCCGCAATTGCCGGGAACAATCTGCTTTGCCTAGGGACTAATTGGCTTTCGGGTCCCTACCGTTCAACTTAATAAGGCATTGATTCCATGGCAAATAATAGTTAAAAAATATAAATAAATAAAATAAAAAAAACAGCATCTACACCCAGAAAACGATGGTCGATCAATGCGGGAGCACAACCAGAAAATCCCGTGAAATGCGCAAAAAAACCGCTGTTTTTACGGCTTAACTTTGCCTCAGCCCCCGAAATTGCGAGAAAACGCGCGCCTATTCGGCACGAAACCAAACTCGCCTCGTTTCGTAACATGAAATAATTTAATTTAAAATGTAAATTCTATAAAGGACGAAGCAGGGCTGCACAGTTGCCTTGGGAAATGCATTTCCATTACAACGTTTCCACTTGGCGAACGACCCACTCTTTAATCGGATACACTGATTTTTAATGCATTTCGCTTTTTATTAACATTCCTTGGCATTCTTTGGCACCAACTGTCGACTAGTAATGCAATGGTTTTTCTTCTTCGAGGTCTTATGAACTTTTCGTTGAAAGTCGTGTTCTTGCAGGCTGTTTCGATAATAAGTCGCCGACAAAATACGGCACGAACGCGATGACGGTTTATCCAGAACGAGCGTTCGTAAATCCTCCAGCAGTACTCATTAGTAAGTTTGAAGTGGAACTGGAAGTTATTATTGCAGGAAAACGAATCCAGACAGTTCAGTGGGCGGCCCATTTTACGTCCGCCTTAATTCCCCAACATCATTCGGAATTGGCTGGAATAAACCGCTGAAAATGAGTGTAGGCTTTCATGCGATTGATCCATCCAGAGCAGCGTCTTCTACTCACTATTTATTGTTATTGTTGGGAGACTGTGCCGCCGGCAAAATCAACCTAATTTAGTCAGATATTCATTAAAACTTCGCTTCCCCCCGGAGAAAATCTCCTGCTGGAAATTTGATATTCGGGTTTTCCCAACTTTTCCAGTTCGCTGTGTTGCTTTTGCTATTTATCATTTAGGTGGAGGAAAACACCCCCATCGCCAATGGTTAAAGCGATGAGCAACATGATGGATAACTGCTGAGTTTTTCAACTCGGAACAGAAAAAACGTTGATCGTGACGCTTCGCCCCAGTGGCTTGCATCTTTTGCTCGAAAGGTAACACTGTGAATCTCCAACTGTTTTGTTTGCCTGAAAACAACCCGCCCAATGCTCTAAGGGTTCGGAACAACCTACATCCACCATTCAGGCTAGTAGGCAGCAGGCAAATAATTATAAAAAAAATAATAACAGGCAATGACCAGGTGGAAAATGTTGGAAAAACTTTAAAGAAAAATTTAATTTAAACACGAAAACATTAAAAACGGGTTTTCGCCATTTTGACGGTTAATTGGAGGTTATGGCAAAAAGTGTTAAATAAAGTGTCCTGGGTAACTCAGCGAATTTTGAAGAATTGGCGCAGTACTAGCGCAATGCCTTGGTGCGTCAACTCAGCGCACCGGCGGACTAACTCGGTTCCGTTGCTGGTGACCATTTTTTAGTTGTTTTTAGATTTATGATTTAAAATATCAGAACTTTCCAGTTTTAGTCAAAAGTCACTCTTTCTTCAAATCGCTCAATTTTCTAAAGTTGCACCTAAAAAGGTTTGGTTTTGTAAAAAGTTTTAAAATCCGTTTCCCGGTTTGAATTTGGCACAAAATCTAATTTTTTTTAGCAAAAAATGAACAGAATAAGCGAAAGTGTATAATAAATGATTTGCAAAACTCGTCACCCCATTCCTCTGAAAACTGTAGAGTTTGTTAAAAAATGTGGTTTGTTAGTCTTGACTGAATTTTTTTCTTGCTTTACTGTCTACTCAAAAACGCTCTATTTTGTAGAGTTTCACTTAAAAATCCTGAAAGTGAAACTGAAAGTCTTTTACGCGAAAAATTCCAAGATTAATTTATAGCTTTGTAGATATTTTACAAAAAAGTTTTTCAGTGTCGAATTTGGAACAAAAACGGAAATAAATTTACTTATTTTTTTTCCGAAATTCCTTAAGTTTTCCTCAAAACCCGATTACAAAACTAAAAGGTTTTAATCAAAAGCTCAAAAAAACATTATTTTCTGATGCTTTTCTTCTGTCCTGACAATCATGGGATTTTTCACCCAAAAATTACAAAATTAATTTTGTTTGAAAATTCGCCTCATTTATCGCTTTGTAGGGAATTTTAGAAACCTCTTTTCAGCTTTGAATTTGGCACAAAACTAGATCATTTTATATAGTTTTTTACCGTAATATTTACACATACAATATTTACATATACGTATACATTTTATATAGTAATTAAGAATATCTTGAAAAAACGACCAGACAGCAAAGGTGACAAAAATATTTGGAAAATTCGTCTCCCTCGTCGCTCTGAAGTTTCGTTAAAATTTCAGGTTTTCCCAGTTTTAGTAGTTTTTTTACGCAATTCCGTGTACGCAAAAAACGCATTTTTTTCTAGTTTTAGTTAAAAACACTGACAATCTTTAGATATTTTCTGTCAAAAATTATAAAATCAATTTTATTGGAACAATCGCCTCCTTAACAGCTTTGTAAAAATTTGTCTACAACCTTTTGCAGCTTCGAATTTTAGACAAAACGTCAACAATGTTTTCTGGATTTTTTCCCAAAAATATTTCTCCGAAAAGAACCAGCGCAAGTTTAGATTCAATTATTTCTAAAGCTCGTCATCTTCGTCGCTGTGAATAATTTAGTTTGTTTAAAATTCTCGTTTTTTCCTAACGTTTTACTGTAAAGTCCTGGCAAGCTGAGTCTTTTATGCAAAAAAATAACGAGATCGATTTTACAAGAAAACTTGTCTTTTTAGTTTGGTCTTCTTTATCGTCTTTTTTGAATGCCTGTTTTACCTTTGAATTTAGGGCCAAACCTAAACAAAATTATCTTGTTTTTATTCGAAAAAAATATTTTTCCCAAAAGACGATCAGAGACATCATATAATCGACTCTTTGGAAAGCTCGTCATCCTCATCGCTCTGTATAATTTGCAAGTTTTTTCAAAATGTCCGGTTTTTCCCATTTTAGACCAAACATTTTCAATCAATCGTTTCTACAGAAAAGGTAACTCAGTGCATTTTTTGGAATTAACGCAGTGCTGCGCCAACCCAAGGCACCGGCGCATTAACTCAGTTCCATTGCTGGTAAAACGTTGCTCATAAAAAATGATGACTTTTTTATATGTTAAAATTCCAGCCTGGGTCATCGGTAAACGAGTTAAAACTCATTAACTCAGAGAGCGGCAACAACTCAAAAGCGCAACTCAACACAGTGTTACCCAGGCCGACTCTCAACCCACAAATCTGTTGATAGCGATGTTGTGCCGAGGATAGAAGCCCCTCGGCTTGCAAAATGTGATCATGCAGAAATTATTTATAAAGCCCCATTCTTTTGATTGATCACTATATAGTCAATAGGGGCCAGATCTGGCACTTTGGGAGGCAGCAATATCGCTCTTGCTAAAGACCCCCAATATATCGACTAGCAAACAATGAAGCTAAATTTGCTGTTTCTCTTGCTGACCTACAAACCGCTGGGTTATCGGCATCGAAAATTAAATATTTATTACTCCCCCTTTTAGTACTATAGAATATACTGATCGCAGTAATAAAGCGTATCCTAGCCGGCAGACCGTTAAACAGGCCCGAAATGGCCGAGTTTGGGCAGCATAAGAAATGCATGAAGCGATTGACACGCTATGCGCAACACTTTGAAAGTGTTGGCAAATTCCTGCAGCGCCAAGTTATGCTTCTAATTGATCCAGTGCTTTTAACGAAGGCACAAAATCCGGCACCATCTAATACCCAGCCCAGCCTGACCCGATGGGCTTTTTAATTAATTTTGTAATGTGCAGGCTGCCGCTTCCTGTCCGGTCAGCGACAGCTTCAGCGCATCGCTATCGAACCTATTAGCGCCCATTGGCTTAGCGACAATGCACAAGTTGGATGTGATTGGCAGATCATAACCCGTGCGGATATTAACACGAAATGCCAATTTCTGGATGCCATCAATCTGGCTCAAGGCGATTTTGAGCCTGGTTTGGCCGAGCCACGGTGGCCTGCAGAATGTCCAGATGTAAATCCTATGGAGTAGTTTGGTGATTGATTTTGGGGCTTGGAGATTCTCAGGGCTTTTGCAGGAGCAGACATTTTGGGGTGTTTAGATGTAGTTTGTATGATAGTCTTTTGGGCCACACACTCTCAAAAGCAAAAGTCTGTTGGCCATAAAACATCATATTGCTTTTTCGGGTTCGAAAAATTGGCGGTCGAGACCTGTGTGCATGTAAACAGGAGAATGTGCTGGCTCGAAAAGCGGCCGGGTCGACGGACCGTAAAGTTCGCTGCGAATTTATTCCTGTCGCTCAAGCGAAGGAAACGCTCCTGCTGAAAATAGGGGCTGCTCGTGCCGTTTCCCCAATAGCGACTAGTCAAACTGGCACTCACCTTTCTCGCAGAATTCGCCCTCGTAGTCCGAATTGCGACACTCGCAGATGGGGCCGCTATCGGTCGAAATGCATATGCCTCCATGTCGGCAGAGGTCCCGAACCTCGCAGGCGTCGCTGCTGTTCCCCCTTAATACCTGCAAGAAATATGTGTCCCGTTAATGCCGTTTTCCTATTTCGGTTTGAGAATTCAATTTGCTTTTTGCGGTTTCTCCCCCACGCGCTCAACGCCCTCCCGATACGGATTCATTCTTCTCCCGACAAACAACCGCCCTTTTTCCTATTTAATTGCCATACGTTTACGATTCCACTTTGTTTTCCTGGCTTTCCCTGTCTGGAAATCAATAACAGCTATAGTAAAAGTTCGGCTGCTATAATTTCTCCCAGTGTAAGTTAGGCAAATGAAGTGCCATCACATCTAAGCGAATAGAGTGGGGAGAAATGAGTAAATCCGCAATGTTTCACAACACTGTATGTACGTTTTCCCCGATTCCATTTTTCCTGTTTGGAAGGGAACCATACCACCTTTTGTGCGGATTACAGAGCTTACAGAGACTGCAACTCATAGAGTAAGTAAAATAATTTTACTTTCTCTATGCTGCAACTCTCGGCACGCTTGCAGCACGAAACGCTCGGCGCAACAACTCCATTAAACCGGACCGATATGGACCCAAAACGGTTCCGGAACCTCACTGAACCCATATTTTATTGAACACGCTGTTAAGGGCTGAACCGGACCCGAAATATTTTATTTTGGTTTTTTCAGCTACGGCTTGTAATGCTGCCTTGGACCGTAACCGGAACGGAACAGTTTCTTCGACTCGTTCCTTGCCATTAAACCCTTCTGGATCTCGAAATCTATTTGCTTATGTGTTTGTTGCGCCGAAGCCTTTAGGCTTCAGGTTGTAACGTTTCCATCCAAGCATCCTCCATATTTTTGTCGCAAGTTGTGGATTAAATGCCCAGTTCCGGACCCCGTTGTTGTCTTAAAAGCCCGCGATCGACATAAGTTCTTTTACATCGGCTTGACTTTCGCTCGCTTTGTCGATGGTGTGTCTAAAAGGTGCTTCAGTCACGAGCCACTGCTGATAAGGAACTCCATTGTTAGGGAGAAATCCGGCCTGTCGCTTCGCCCCCTTAAATGGGGGAGAGAAATGGATTCATTTAAGTTAAAAGGCAAACTATGCCTATTTAGATCTAACGCGGATATTGTTGCTTCGCAGTGTTTGGAAAACGGCTATATTTGTTCAAAAATGTCACTTATCGGACATTCGAATGCGTGGCATAGTGAAACTTTTCCTCGGGGCCGATCAATTATTTCGCGGAACGAGAGCCCTATTTAAGTAACTGGATTTATTTATACTCCAACGCTGGAAATCACACTCTATCACGCGATCTTTAATTCACAGACAAGTTATTTTGTTAACTGCTTCCAGTTCTTTGACTCCCCATTCAGCAGTAGACAAAATTGAGCCATTAGAAGCTTTCTAGAAATGCGG
>NW_026018814.1:3475391-3475637 GCF_020466585.1 Dendroctonus ponderosae
GGGGGGGGTATGTAGAAAAAATACAGTCTTCTGTTGTCTATGTAATTAGAAAAATTATCGTCGTTTTGTGCAAGGGTGGCGTAAGATTATTGCAAAATTTCCGTCCCGTTTTGCATGTTTCTCGGAAGCAAAATGAGCAAGAACGCTCATTTGTACATCATTGTAGACAGAAATAAATGACCTTTTTAGAAAGTGAACCATGGATGGGGAAATGTTGGCAGTTTTCTCAAAAAATGCTTGAATTCA
>NW_026018814.1:3476457-3483455 GCF_020466585.1 Dendroctonus ponderosae
GAAAACTCGATTCAGTCGTAACAACGTGAGTGAGGAAATTCGAATAGTTTTGGCCCAGAAAGCGAAATTTAAGTATCAGACACAGATATTTTCGGTTAATAAAAATTGCATTTGAAGATACACGCCACTAGTGCTACTGAAACATCCGGAATGCCATTTATTTTGCTAAACTTTCCGCCTTAAAATGCAAATTTTTTATTCGATTCAGGAAAACTGTATGAGAATGTCTTCAACATTCACTACAAAGTCTCCATTGCAATCATTGGCAGATCGTTGTTGTGTGCAGTTGCACTTCTAAGGAGAAAACTTTTGCATTTTTCCGAATGCGAGTAAGTTGGAAACTTGCTGGTTTATACACGAGCCGGAAAACTCCCGGCTGAACCTAGCAGGATTTAAAACAAATAGAATTTGCATAAATTGTTAATGGCAACGTCTTTCCTGGGCCAAGTTTCTCGGTGCGGTTCGAGACTGTTTCGCACATGTTAAATATAGCGGACATTAACAACATTGCAGCAAAACGGGATTACGCTGGTAAACACACCAAAGTCTCATTAATTAAAAGAACCGGCTCGATAATAAATTACGAAATAAATATGGCAATTTAGAAGGCGTCGAGTGAATTATGAAACGCGACGCCATTCTCTGGGGGGAGAAATGTGTCGTCATCGCGGTGACAGAGTGATGAAGCGGACGACGTTTAATTTCGTTTAGAGACATGCAGAATTCCTTCTATTGAATCACTCAAAATGTGCATCGATTTGTCATTGCTTCCATCGAAAAGTTGCCCTCATTATAGGCCGAAGAAGTCTAGCTGAATGCATCAATGTTGCCGCTTTCCACATAGAATCTCCAGTTCGCGTCCGTTCAATTTCCATTGTTATCGGGCCACTCTGGCTAAAAATCTGGATTTTTAATTCAAAAAGTCGAACTGTTATCGTGACGCCAGAGCAGACAAGGCGTAGTTTCTAATAGAAGTTTAAAACTTAAATTAGCAATTGGGCTGCAACCGCGCTTCGAATAAATCGTCGAATTTCTTTGGCAACTCTCCATAAAGGGGTCCCGATAAGTCCCGTTGGGAATAATAAACGGCTGGACGTTTGATAAGAACCGATTCCATATTTTCGTGCCATCCACCAGAAATGATGACGGTTATTGTCGCGGTTGATGGCACACATTGGCAGCCAAAGATTTTTGCTCTCACAGTGTAAGTTGACCTAAATCGCGTTAGAGATTCGAATGTTCCAGTAATGCCAGTCCGGACTCGATGCGGATAAGAATGTGAATCATTAGGGCGCAATTTTATGCGCGTTCMACATTCAAACCTACTTGTGGTTCGAATTTTTTTCAAAATTAGGAGATTTACGAAATTTGATTTGATTTGAAATCAGTCAGAGGTGAAGTAAGCTAGTGCAAATAAGATTTTTGAAGTTGAGGTTCTAATTTGCCTTCATTTGTCTGGATGTTGTAGCAGAAAACTCGGGTGCCAATAACAGACAGCTTCCATTATTTGCAAAAATACATTWAWAAAAAWTGGATAGTGCAATCAGTTCAATCCCCATTTCTTCACGGGCAATTGTAGCAAAACAACTCCGGTTGTCATGGATACCGAGCAAATTTCCTCTGGGGACAGGCCTGTGTGCACCATACTTCGGTTCGAATATTATATCAAAYGATTTGATCAGACAAAGTGATTCAAGACTAGACGTCAGATTAAGCGAAAAATGTGGTTGAGTTTCCAACTTTATGAAAAAATCAAATGTAAACCGCAAAACATTGRAAATGGTAAAATGGTGMGCCGTTTAGGAGTTGAAGCCGGTTTTGTGCGATTTCAGSCTAAACGTGACCTCCTAGCGGGAAATGTTMAATGGCAGCGTTGTAKATAATAAAAAAASCWAYRAYTTAWTKTAKWTGCCAMTWTTTGACATAACCTCCAGTTAACCGTSAWWWTKKYGGAAACCCGATTTTKCWGAATWAAMWTKRTTYTTKGKCACAAATGATTTAATKWAGAYGAAKMTTTSTARWWRKGTGACWTTTTTGGTGCTGAATAAAMATGAYTTTTTGGCASYTTAGAAGACGAAGTYTTCTWAWTATTTTTTCGTATTTCGAAGGTCTATAAGTGGTCTACAAGTTGCGAAGCAATTCCTTTARGGAGACTTTGAGGTTGTAAAAAAATCCCTTTCATTGKGCATCGATCAATTAAGGCGTTTCTACCCAGCCGCATCTAGATGACTAATTTTTGCCAAATAAAAYTGTTGATAAACCATCCTCRACGCGGTTGTGCGACCCTACACGAAAAGGCCCTTCTGGGTCAATAATTTATCCAGGTTTAGTCCCCCTTATTCCCATTCCGTCGCGGCCMTTTATTGAGCAGTAAATCCGTCGATTGGATGCAAAAGTACCAAGCAACTGAARCAACGCTCTTCTTGTTTGCGATACAATCAGCTGTGATTTCCCAACATATTCGCCCATCACGAGCATCGATCGTCGCCCTTTGAAGTTGAATCGGGCAATTGCGGCCAAGTTTCTTCGAGTTTCTGCAAGTTTACGTGTTAAGAGGCCCATCTGTCACAAAACCGATGCATTTAGGGCCTAAGCGGTCCCAAGCCAGTCGTAAGTTTGGCGGCTGCAGGAAAACCGCACATGAAATGCGCCCATTTAGAGGCAAGAGTGGGAAATTTGCAATTTTTCCTCGTTGCAAGTGTGCTGGAAACCTAATTGGCCTCCTTGAATCAGGCTTCTGCGTCTGCCGTTCCGACAAAATGCACTTTTGCTGTCAATCGGCTGGAAATACGGAAAATCGCGAACAATTCGAGCTGATTTTGATGTCATGTAGTTTTCGGGATTAACCGGGCAATTTTCCCCCCGAGCCTACCGAAAAGTTGTTGCAGATAAAACAGTGTTTCGCACAGTGGAAAACGCGGGTTTTCTGCTGGAAAATGGCCAGATAACACGATTCTATTGCGGCGGAATTAACAACTGGTTCGGATGGAAAAATGGAAAGTTTTAGAGGAATTTCAACAACGCTTTTGCGATCAGAAGTTCCAATCTATAGAAAGTTGAAAAAAGCTTCGTTGCTCGCCGGTTTCCACCTGAAGGAAATACTTGCACGATTTTTGCACTACAGACGCATAAATTGCATGTGGAACGAACAAGATTAGCCATCAGCCCAACAGCATTTCACGTCCCCCTGGGGCAAATAATACACACAACCTTATCGGCATATTGATTTATTCTGTCAAAGCCTTTAACGTACCTAATCGTAATTTGTTAGACTGATTTGTGACATTGTGTCCACCCAAATGCTGGACTCTTTCACAGCACCTCGTAGCAAAGCAAGCGCCATCCAGCCGAGTTGAACGCGATGGATGACGTTTGCTGCAGCGAGTGGGAGTGAGAGCTGCATACCAGTAACCACGGTAACCAGCTGGTCCGGTTATCGCTTTTCCAATATACCAGAGTTGATCGCAAAGATCCTTTGCCCAGAGGGTAGAATGCTTGTAGCTTCAATTCGTCATCAAGCCACTACTACAACTTGATTTAGCGCGATTCGTTCGACAGGAAGTTTCAAATACGCGACAGTTCAGCCAAACCGCAGTGAGAAAAAATGCTGCAGATTTTCGTGCCAAAGTGAGATCGATAGGGCCTGGGCGTGGCAAAAATCCACGTGCTCTTAACACGGAAACTGTCGCTTTTAAACAGCTGGTTAAATATTTTTTAACGCGACGAAGATGTTTGCTGGAAAGTTGAGTGTCGCTGTCGGTTTTTGAGAAGTCAATATTGAGCCCGGAGGAATTACCGTGCTGTCAAGTATCGCCGAGGAGCCAAAGATACATAAAACGTCTATCGACGATATTAAATTGTTCTTTAAATAGTTAACATGCTAATTTTCACGAAATTTTTGGATACAAAGTGTCTGTCTCGATGTAGTGTCGTCGCAAAACGGACCGCATCAAACAACCACGAAAACCACATAAAAATGACCATTAGACGGCTACGAAACGGTTGTTCTGCTTTACGGCATACTTATCACGTGTATAAATGGCTTTAATTGGTTCCAGGCACGGAACTGTGATCACTTTGGAGCTTACGGGTTTATTGCGCCCTCCTCAAAGTGGAAACTTATTTTCCGAGCGAAAATGATCATGCTGAGCCCCAAAAAGGGTTGATTAGCATCCTGGTACTAATGGAGCAGAAACTTCAATTTCTCTCATAGTGAGATAGAGGGAGCTCTATTTATATACAGTGATCTTGTTAAGAAAGGACAGATAAACTACATAAACCAATAAATTCGTTCGGCTGTTTTAATCTGGAACGTTCGGAACGCAAGCAAGCCAACCTCTATCTGCAGATAGTGCGATATTTTATGTGATCGCTACATGCTACTGACAACAGATGGAATTGACTCTATGGGATATTAAATTTTATTGGGCGCTTTTATAGGCGTGTCGGCTTCATTGTAACTGCTCAGATCCGGCTATTGCCATTATTAGAACAGAAAATACGGTTTAGACCGACAAGAGACGTAAAGATGCAAATGTTTCTCGATGTGGAACAACAATGTTTAGAAGATAATAGCAGGATTAGTTTTTTAGGGCTTTGGCTTGGAAATTGCAATTTTTTGAAAAAGCTTGCATTACGACAACATAATGATTTTTATTTGAACAAAAGATTTAGATTTTGAATCAGAATTTTTTAAGGGGTGCTTGCACTAAACAAACTTGTGATTTTTAACCGCAGTTTTGCGGAAAAAACGCAGGACGACTTAATGCATTTTCAATTTTTTTGGGACAAAGAACGGAGTTTTGGCTATAATTGTGCCAAATTTCGAGACCTTCACTACCTTGGAGTAAAAACGACGATTTTGCAAAATGTGACTTGCTTGGTGAAATTGCATATTTTTGGACATTTTTTACAGAACATTTACCACGGCAAAAACTCAACAGTTGCTACAGCGAGGCAGCTTTTAAGCCTCCATTAGCTTTAATTTGGAAAAGCAAACTTTCAGTTTTCGAACTTTCTTTAGCCGAGGTGGTTGCCATGCACTTTGCTTAGCGAGAACTTGAACAGTTTGCGCGGAACCCATCTGAACCACTGCAAGACATCAACAACATCTACAAGTGTGACTAAGGAGGAAGTTGGTGATTTGAAGCCAAGCATTCTTCTAGACTACTAGACTACACACTGACGCCTCTCTAGGTTCGCGATTGTTCTTCAACAAGCCATTGATGCTCCCCAATCAATACACCTTTTGTATTTTACTAAAGGGGAACAATTCAAAGAATCTCCCTAGAATGGCAGGGGATTGGAATCGACGCATCCAGCCATGCGAAAATACAAACGGTGTATCATAAGCGACCGGATTATGTACAATAGTCCATAGGCATTCTACAAATAGCATCACATTCTAGAACTCACCGGGAATGGGGGCACACAAATACTTTCAGTTCCGGCAACAATCGGTCCGTCACACTGCAAACAGTTAAAACATGTCTTCAGAATTTTGTGATTTTTTACGGTGATTTGTAAGGGACATCCACGAGTAGCTACACGAGTTCAGGGTGTTGTAGGGAAACGAACACAAACAAATTAGCGCACGAGCTTCATTAACCCCCCGGCGTCCAATTAAAAGGCGATTTTTCATTGAAAACCTTTCTCAATTACCAAGTGGAAACAGTAAAATTAATGCAAACATGTTGGGCGCGCACATTGTGTGTTCAACCGCAATTAAAGTCGATTCTTCAAACGGTTTATTGAATTGAAATCGATACCCGAAGGGCATGCAAGCGAAACGTGTCGTCTCACCGATTTGTTTGTTACTAATTTCCACTGCATGACCGCTAATTAAAAGTCGCGTGAGGTTGGACAAAACCCGCAGGCGAACAGGAGCAGATTGAACTAATGCCGATCTGATCCAATTATCTATTTAGCCAAGCGTCTGTATGTATTTCCGTTGCCGGCATAACTCTTCCCGTCCAATTATGGCAAGAATACGTAGAACAAAAGATGTTTGGTTGGTTCGGAGCGGCCTTTGTCCCCCGCTGAAATGGGGCAACGAGCTAGATGATTGAAAAAGTGGAACGGAAATAATTGAGGCTCTTTGGTTTTCCAATCTTTTCAATGGTCATGTGCCTGCTTGCGAAATAATGAGAGTCACGAAAGAGGCTAAAGCGCCAGCTCTACTGTAATAAAATATGAATTGCGAGTGTTGGTTTGACTGGATGGCTACAAAAAGCTTGCGGCTTCGAGCTGGCGCCATTTCAAACTTTCAAAGTTGGCGGCATTCTGTGAAGGTTTTTTATCAATGAAATTTTCATCAGGATCTTCAAATATTCAAGCATTTGGGGATAATTAATAAAGGAACAAAGAGTAGATCAGTTTTTTTCATCGGAAAAGTTTAAGAGACATTCTTTTGGACATTTTGGACTAAACCCTTTAAGGCTAAGATAGTGCTCGGGATTCTCTGTTGAAAAGGTCCTAATGATTTTTTATGTATATTGAGCCCATTTGTTAGAGATAGAGACTTGAACGTCCAGAGCTCATTGAAAATTGACATTTTTGTTTGTAGCTTTTCAAGGCTACGATCCTTAAATAAAGCCTTTGCAGTGTCAAACACTCGACCGTTTCGCAGGTATGCATGTACAGGGCCAAAAGTTTTCAAATTTTCGGTTTATCTCTTCAGAGGTTAGGAATTTACGATAGGAGTAAATGAGGAAAAGATCGTTCTTGAGACGCTCTATCGAAAAGCTCCTAACGATTTTTCACGTAAATGCAACCGTTTCTGAGATATAACGTTTTTAACTTCGACGCCCCGTTAGATTTTGGTCATTTTGCCTGTAGCTTTTGAACGGTTGGGAATTTCTAAATGAACCTTAGTGAGCAACGATAGTTCTTGAGACGTTCTATCGAAAAGGTCATTAAGGCTGTACAGATTTTTTCAACCGTTTCGGAGATGTACATGAAAATGTGGAAAAATTTTCAGAATTTACGTCTATCGCTTT
>NW_026018814.1:3483601-3499764 GCF_020466585.1 Dendroctonus ponderosae
AAAATTTTACTTATATCTCTTTATAGGTTAACAATTTATGATAAGACCAAATGAGAGGAGAAGTTTTATCGAAAAGGTCATTAAGGCTGTTCAGATATTTTCAACCGTTTCAGAGATATACATAAAAATGTGCACAAATTTAAAAAATTTTACGTCTATCTCTTTAGGGGTTAACAATTTATGATGAGACCACATGCGTCAAGACGTTTTATCGAAAAGGTCACTAAGGCTGTACAGATATTTTCAACCATTTCGGAGATACACATAAAAATGTGCAAAAATTTTCAGAATTTTACGTCTATCGCTTTTGAGGTTAACAATTTATGATAAGACCGAATGAGACAAAGGAAGTCCTAGAGACGTTCTAGCGAAAAGGTCATTAAGGCTGTACACATATTTTCAACAGTTTCGGAGATATACATAAAAATGTGCAAAAATTTTCAAAATTGTACGTATATCTCTTTATAGGTTGACAATTCATGATAAGACCAAATGAGGCAAAGGAAGTCCTAGAGACGTTCTATCGAAAAGGTCATTAAGGCCGGCAGATATTTTCAATCGTTTCGGAGATATGCGTGAAAATATGCAAACATTTTCAAAATTTTACGTCTCTCTCTTTAAAGGTTAACAATTTATGATGAGACCAAATGAGATAAGAAGTTTTATCGAAAAAGTAATTAAGGCTGTTCAGATATTTTCAACCGTTTCGGAGATATACATGAAAATATTCACAAATTTAAAAAATTTTACGTCTATCTCTTTAGAGGTAAACAATTTGTGATAAGACCAAATGAGACAAAGAAGGTCCTAGAGACGTTCTAGCGAAAAGGTCATTAAGGCTGTACAGATATGTTCAACCGTTTGGGAAACATACATGAAAATGTGCAAAAATTTTCAGAGTTTTACGTCTATCGCTTTTGAGGTTAACAATTTATGATAAGACCAAATGAGACAAAGGAAATCCTAGAGACGTTCTATCGAAAAGGTCATTAAGGCCGTACAGATATTTTCAATCGTTTCGGAGATATGCGTGAAAATATACAAACAATTTCAAAATTTTACGTCTATCTCTTTAGAGGTTAACAATTTATGATGAGACCAAATGAGAGGGCACGTTTCATCGGAAAGGTCATTAAGGATGTTCAGATATTTTCAACTGTTTCAAAGATATACATGAAAATGTGCACAAAGTTTTAAAATTTTACGTCTATCTCTTTAGAGGTTAACAATTTATGATAAGAGCAAATGAGACAAAGAAAGTCCTAGAGACGTTCTATCGGAAAGGTTATTAAAGCTGTACAGATATGTTCAACCGTTTGGGAGATATACATGAAAGTGTGCAAAAATTTTAAGAATTTTACGTCTATCGCTTTTGAGGTTAACGATTTATGATGAGACCAAATGGGAGATTTGGAGATATGAGGTTCTTAAGACGCTTTTTCAGACGCTTAGTTTGGGACGGTGCCCTGCTCTCATTTGAATTTGTTTGCCAATTAAAAGTTAGTTTTGCTTTAGAAGGGCGAAAGCCTACAATTGTTTATACCCGAAAGGGCGACAAAAATGGAGTTTCCGACTGTTTTCGCCTTGCAAATTTTTAAATTGAGATGCCCTTAAAGGGATCAACCGCCTCCACTATTTGCAGAAAAATGCCAGATAAAACGTTTTAATTGACCAGAAATCCCGAACTGGCGAACAAGTTCCAAGTGGAGAACGAGCCAAGAAAACCATGTATACAAATTATGGATAGATGGACCTGAAATGCGCATCTACTTATCCAGACTTAGAGTGGAAATTCCAGCATTTCCTCGCCAATCCCGGAAATTAACCTCGGGGCCACTAAATCATTTTCCTCCTTAATCCGTTCGCATTACTGCTTGCCAGTGAATTCCGAAATCTTGCCGCAGATAACGGGCCCCGAAAGTTGCCAGACAGTGGCTGGAAATCCCGTCCTGACATCCAGGTTTGGAATGTCCCGCTCCTGCTATCCCCTATCGGGCCTATCAGATTGCCGGGATGGCAAACTTTCAACTGAATTAATCGGGTTTTGATGCCTAAGCCAAATCACAAAACACCTCAAAATGTTCGAAAATTCCGCGCCGCCATCAGTCGGAAGGTTTCCATTTCGTCCTCATTGTCAAAAGTTCGTTATTCCGCTATTGATTCTGGGCTTATCTTTGTTTTGCTCGATGTCGACGTGCTGGTGTTTGACACAAAATGGATGAATGAAAAACGGAAATCCCCCACGTACGTGCTAATGGAGCACTTAATTCAGCGGTGAGCAGGAAAACGTTCCATTCTGGAACTGTTCTATTGATACTCCGCCCCTGATTTAAAGCGCTTCCAATTTCTGCAGCACGAGTTTTCCATTAAAGGTTCGAAAATGGCAAGAGCCCGTCAGAAAGGTCACGACACCGGACGTACGCAAAAAACACAAAAAACTCAAAATCCATTTACACCCGGTTGGTTATTAGTAGGAAAACCTCATGTTCATAACCGCAAACGAATAAAATTGAAACGAGCCGATCGAAATGCAGATGCGGAAAGCACGAAGCCAAGAGTGGGGTTAAGGTTGCCGGTTTATGGATATTTCGCGTGACTGTAGCGGGCGATAGAAAGAAAATCACTTTATATCGACTAATAAGAACAGAACATTTTGGGGACGCTGTCGTGTTCCGTGAGCTTAACGCTCTTTTTATGACACGTAGCCGTTGATTGGCCGCAAATTGTCTGCGCTTGTCTCACTGGCGAGCCAGCCACTGGACCCGAACATTGCCGACCACACTCGAGCCCAATCGGCCAATGTCAAATGATCACATTGCCAATGTAAATCAGCTTTGGCAAACTGTCTGACTTAACACTAGATGGCGGCCCTGATCAAGCCATCCGCTTATGCAACCCCTAATTAATCACCGATTTGAGCCGAAACGGGAACAGTCTACAGCAAATTGAGAACGGTTCCGCATTTATTCCCGATTCAAATCGGTACCTACGCAACATCAATGCCATTCACCTGTGAAATGTTCAAAGAACTTGCGGACTTTGAAATGAGGTCGCAGAAAAAGGAGCAAACCACCGAATCGTGTACATGGAAACTCCAGTTGTACGAGCGCCGGAAGCGGAACTTTCTCGCAAACCCATCTCGGGGATGTTAAATTCGATGGGATCCAAAGACGCTTTTAAAAAGAAATATTTTCCCGACTAAATTTAATTATGAAATGTACCTTTTCGCATCGAGGTAGTTTTGTGGATCGCTTTGATGGTCGTGAGGGCGCTCGAAAATGATTTTTCAATCAACATCTGAAGGAAATCGGTGAACCGAAACAGGCAATAATGGGCCTCATTTGTTTCGCAGTGAAAACCATCAGCTTGTCCTATTCGATATGCATATTTTATGGTGTTGCGCGACATTATAGTCTATTAAACACGATTATTTGCGTTCGATTTTTCAATCAAACCACCCTTTTACCTTTACCCGAACCACTGTTTTTCAGAAGGGGGCCGGGTTGCGATGCGGTAACAGTAGGCTGGTAACGCGATTTTTATGTAAAAAGTTTCATCAGAAAAGCTAATATTAAAGTTTGGAGATGATTTTTTATTCAAGTGTGGGCGTGTCGTGCGTTTTGAACGATAATCGACCTATTGATTGTGCCAAGAGACTTTTCCCATTTGGAGTTGAACTTTCTGGGATTTTGACGAGAATTACCAGGTTTTGGATTGAGAAGTTCAAAGTTTTTTTTGTAGAAACCTTTCGCTGATAACCGAGCGTACGACGCGGAAACTTTGAAAATGCGATTAAATTAGAGAAAAAATCGCTTTTGTTCGTGCGAACTCCGATACAAGGCACAATGAGAGTGAAGTAAAGCACTTTAAATTATGAGCGCCACGGCTGCGATAAAACTACCGAAAACGATTTAAAACATCATTTATTTGATGCCATTCAATTTGTTCAGAGAAACGATGCGTTTCCTTCTTTTGTTAGTGTCAGATAAGAGAATGCGGACGAATTCTTTCGTTCAGCACAGCACATTCAATAGTACCTAATTTGCCGTATTGTGTTTTCCTGCTCTGGTGGACCGCGGATTAATCAAAAAAAGTTGAAGTAGATTAAAGTTAAATGGCATTTTGCGAGTATCCAAAATTTAAAAATCTCCGTTGATTGATCATGTTCCGAAGTAGCCGGCTGCATGGTAAATAAGTGAACAGCGGCCACTAATTAAGGCGCATTTGCTTGCTGGGCAGGCAAATATCAGCGATATCACGCAAAAGGCAAATAGATATGGACATGTTGGTCAGCAAAGTCCATTATGAAGGTCCCATCAATTACATGCAATTGCTTGTGCTGATGTATTGAGCAGAGGAACTGTGGAGATTTGCAATTGCAATCGACGCTTGTGCTAGTAAAAAATGTATCAGCTTTGGAAATTTCCACTAAAGTCCCTGATGATGGTGCCCAATTGAAACGTTCGGGTTTATAAAAGAAATCCTGCTCGTTCCGAAAAAAAACGTTTTTAAGCCCCGGGCTTAATTCGGCCGGGAGACACGGATTTTTGAACTTAGATTTACAATTTTGCACATGAAAAATGAACGAGTTTCGAAAATTTCCTATGGAATCCCTGGCGATGCTGGAAAGGTGAAATTTGCAGAATTTATGACAGAAACCTCACGCTTTCCAATGCAGTTATCCCCAAGTTTGTCTCTATATTTCGTCTGGATAAACGAATTTTCAAACTTAACGATTTGAACTTTTTAAAATTTCTGATGACGCTCAAGTCTCTAATGACAGAGAAGAACTGAAAATTACCAAATTTATTAAAATAACTGCACTTTCCAAACAAACATTTCAGTAAGTTTGCAACAAAAATCGAAAATGACCGACATTTCCTCACGTGGAAAATTAACAAGTTTTGACCTTTTTCTCTAAAAAATCTAATGCAGGAGGCAGGTTGAAACTTACAGCATTGAAAAAAAGACCTTAATCTTTGCAAAAAAATATATTTAGGTTTCCCTCTCGAGTTCTGCCAGAGATGCGAATTTTCAAACATAGAGCGGGCATTTTTTCTCATAAAAAATGAACCGGTTTCAAAAATTGCCTCTCAAATCCCTGATGATGGGCGCCACCTGAAACTGCCAGGCGTTATAGAAGAGACTTGGCCCTTTCGTATACCTGCATGTTGAAGTTTCTTTTTCAATTTATCTTGGACCTGGAATTTTGTCCAATCGACACTTTTAGCCATGAAAAATTTGACAATTTTCAAGTTCAAGTTTCCGTTGAAAATTGAAGCTTTCACAAAGTATTAATAAAAGAGACTCAGGCGTTTTTCAAAAGCTTTCTCTTCCATTGTTACACGGAATTTTTTCAGTAGTTGCTAATTTTCAAACATGGAACGCAAAATTAGGCGCCGTTAAATTTTTTTAAAGTCCCTGATGGCGATAGCGAATTGAAACTTTGGGGTTTTATAGAACAGACTTTGCTCTTTCAAATACAATGCTCCTGAAGGACTTTTCGCAATTCAACTCGAAGCTACGAATTTCCAAACTTAGATCGACACATTTGCTCATTCTAAATTTATCAATTTAATCAGTTTTGAAAATTTCGTCGGGACGCGCTGAAGATGGTGGTGACTTGAAATTCTCAGGATTTATAAAGACTCTGATGTTGCAAAAAATTGCATTGAATGTGCTCTAGGCATTCGCAATTTCAAATGTAGATAGAGCAGCACCTGTGCGCATGAAACTTAACTGGATTAGCTGGATTCAAAAATTTCCTCTAAAATCCCGGATGACGATGGCCAACCGAAATTTGGCGAAGTCTCCTCATTCGCATAACGTTTTCCGCAAGCCTCTATCTCGATTCCGAGGGAAGTTACGAATTTTCGAACGTATATCAACATTCTACTCCTGAAGCAGTGAAACTGCTCGATGAGGGAGGAAAATTGAAACTTGGAGAATTGATAAGAGACTTTGGTCTTTCGTTGGAAAATGAGTCTAAGTTTCCCGTGTTGAACTTGCTCAAGCGAAACACATTTTTAAACTTGGTTCGGTACTTTTGCACATAAAAAAATAAGTAGATTTGAAAATTTCTCTGAAACTCCCGATAAAAGTGGCAGGTTGAAACTTGCGAGTTATTTAAAGGATGCTCTCGATCTTTTGCAAAAGTTTTTTTTGAAGTTTCCTTCCGAATTTGCGTCGAAGTTACGAATTTTCAAACATGGAGCGGGTTTCGGCAATTTCCTATGGAATCCCTGAAGAAGGTGACAGGTTTAAACTCTCAGGATTTATAAAAGAAACTCTTCTTTTTCTAATGCAACTATCTTCCAGTGGCCATGAGAAAACCCCGGCAATAATTATAAAGTTCCCCATTTCTCCAATAAACCGCAAAAGATAAATTTGACGTGCGCAAACAAATGTATCCTTTCTTTGCTTATCGCCCTGTGTACGATTCATTTTCACTGGGACTCACTGTAGGGTGTTGATCGAAAGAGATCGTCGATTAAAATGAGTGAAAATCTGTAAGGTCTTAAATTGTTACAATAAGACTATAATCAAAATGCTTTTAATATTATCAATATAAGTTCAGCCATATATTATAGACCACAGTGTATCATAAAGCCATATTGCTTAGCTTAGTGAAGCATAATTTTTGTTTATCGCGAGAGCAACCTTTTTTAGTTAGTCGTCGTCAAATCGCTGCTGATACAGAATCGTTTTCGTATGCGGAAATCTACTTTTGTACTGTGTTGTTCTTTATCACTTATCAATACACTTTTATTCATTCATTAAGAGTGGGTCCACTTTATTTAACCAACAGAAATCCACTCACCCGCTGATCCTTAGGACGGGTTTCCTGCCTTCGAGCCACGCCACCCTCCACGTCCGGATAAATGAGGTTTCTCACCGCTCCGATGAATCGCGGCTCGAAGAAGACGCTGGGCAGAGCGAGCAGCGCCAACTTCTTGTTGTACCACTTGGGCAGCCCGCCGACATACACGTCCGAGTTGGTCTCCAGCTTGCCGAAATGGAACTCTTTGCCATGCGAGGTGCGCATCTGCGAGACATTGTCCACCGTCAGGATGGTGCGCTCCTCGTGCCGCTGCAGCTGCACTTTGTGCCAATGCGCATCGTTCAGCTCTTTGCCGACGGTGATGATCTGCGCGCCGCTGCCCAAGTTGAAGCGCAGCCGGAGCGCTCCCTCCACCAGCTTGACTTCGAAGAAGTCGTAAGTGCCGCCATCGTCTGTGTACAAGAGCAGACCGTTCGGCTGGTCGGTCTTAAATTCGAATTCCAAGGTGCCGTTGGTGCCGCCGCCCCACTTGCGGAATTTCGCGTAGGACTCGGACGAGCCGTCTAGCACGAACCCGGTCACGCTCGTGCAGAAAACCGCCACCACGAGCACGAACTTCATCATGCGTTCGCAGCAACCGCTCGGTTCGTTAACAAAATGAGAGGCAAACGCGCGCTGTCGATCCATCCGCAGACGAAGAAACACACCACATGTCTTCCGAAGGATTAGGCTGCAGCGAATGTGATATGTGTTATTCCGGCGGACTGGAGCGAAAGCAGCTTAGGCCCTAATGTCTCTATTGATAAACCCGATAGTGTTTTTACTCCTGCGGTCTAAGCCGACATCCTGCTGGCTTCGAGGTCGCGCTCAAGCTTTACACGATCTGGAACAGAAATAAATCTTGTTAGGAATTAGGGAGCGCTCTCTTTTGTGCCCACCATTCACTCTTAATGGTGGTTGCAACTCCAACGGCACTT
Source organism: Dendroctonus ponderosae (assembly GCF_020466585.1). Taxonomy (NCBI): domain Eukaryota; kingdom Metazoa; phylum Arthropoda; class Insecta; order Coleoptera; family Curculionidae; genus Dendroctonus; species Dendroctonus ponderosae. Next base: position 3,491,360 of record NW_026018814.1, read on the forward strand.
TGCCTAAGCTATCGCGTCTGACCGCAACTAATGAATAATAATGTTGATGAATGGATTTCAGCGCAGTTTGCCCATCTCCAGATGGTTCCATGAACCAAAACGCGAAAATGTGCGAGTAGCCGTTAATTGTGTTGGACTATAATATATATTTTCTTTTGAATTCAAGCGCTAGTTCGAAAAAAATGTCTTTTTGCAGCCAAAGTGCACCCATTAACAACTTTAGTGGGAACATTTGCCGGTTAAAACCACTGGTGAACCATTTTTACTTTCAATCCCGAGCAGAGATAACCGATGGTCTCACCTTTTCCTCACTGTCAAAGACCCAGTCTAAAATATCAATTTTTGGGGGGATTTGCAACTTTTTGAAGCTGAAATTTAAAAAAGTCGATCGATTTTATCTGTTTTTATAAAAACTCTTTTTCATTTTCCTCTAGAAATGAAGACGAAACTGCGATTGATCTGCTAAGTGATTATTCCAATTTTTCCGAATGAAACCAGTGAAGATTGAAAAGCGATTTTCCGGCATTCAATAGAGCAAGTTTCACTCCATGTTTCTTGAAAGTTTTATTTGTCTACAGCTGCGGACCGAATTTTGTGAATTTCTCAAAACGACACTTAATCAACTTTTGTGATCAATTTACCCGCCGGTTTTGGAAAATTATTTGCGACCAAACCAGATCAGATTCAAGAGCTGTTTTGGAGCAGTAAATAGAGCAAACTTTGCTCTATATATGCTCAAAGTTTGATTTTCCTGCTGGATTAGGCTGAACTTTGAGAATTAATTTACCGCCGTTTTTCAGGACCAAACCAGATCAGAATAAAGAGCGCTTTTTACGGCAGTGACTAGAGCAGCTTCACTCTATGTTTCTTGAAAGTTTCATTGTCTTGCTGATCCGGAGCGAATTTTGAGAATTATTCAAAGTGACACTTGCAACGACTTTTACTATTAATTTACCCGCCGTTTTTGAAACATTCTTTGCGAACAAAGCAGATCAGACTAGAGAGCGCTTTTAAGAGCAGTAAATAGAGCACGCTTCATTCTGTTTCGTGAAAGTTTGATTTTCCTGGCAGTCCGGACGGAATTTTGAGAATTACTCAAAGTGACACTTAAACAACTTTTGCGATCAATTTACCCGCCGTTTTGAAAAATTATTTGAAATCAAACCAGATCAGATTGAAGAGCGCTTTTTAGATCAGTAAATAGAGCAAGCTTCATAATATGCTTCGTGAAAGTTTAATTCTCCTGCCGATGCGGATCGAATTTTCAGAATTACTGAAAGTGACACTTAAACAACTTTTGCGATCAATTTACCCGCCGTTTTTGAAAAATTATTTTCGACCAAACCAGATCAGATTGAAGAGCGCTTTTTAGAGCAGTAAATAGAGCAAGCTTCACCATATGCTTCGTGAAAGTTTAATTCTCCTGCCGATGCGGATCGAATTTTCAGAATTACTGAAAGTGACACTTAAACAACTTTTGCGATCAATTTACCCGCCGTTTTTGAAAAATTATTTTCGGCCAAACCAGATCAGATTGAAGACTGCTTTTTAGAGCAGTAAATAGAGCAAGCTTCACCATATGTTTCGTAAAAGTTTAATTCTCCTACCGGTGCGGATCGAATTTTCAGAATTACTCAAAGTGACATTTAAACAACTTTTGCGATCAATTTACCCGCCGTTTTGAAAAATTATTTGAAATCAAACCAGATCAGATTGAAGAGCGCTTTTTAGGGCAGTAAATAGAGCAAGCTTCATTCAGTTTTGTGAAAGTTTCATTTTCCTGGCAGTCCGGACGGAATTTTGAGAATTACTCAAAGTGACACTTAAACAACTTTTGCGATCAATTTACCCGCCGTTTTGAAAATTTATTTGAAAACAAACCACTTCAGATTGAAGAACGCTTTTTAGAGCAGTAAATAGAGCAAGCTTCATTCTGTTTTGTGAAAGAGTCATTTTCCTGGCAGTCCGCACGGAATTTTGAGAATTACTCAAAGTGACACTTAAACAACTTTTGCGATCAATTTACCAGCCGTTTTGAAAAATTATTTGAAATCAAACCAGATCAGATTGAAGAGCGCTTTTTAGAGCAGTAAATAGAGCAAGCTTCATTCTGTTTCGTAAAAGTTTAATTCTCCTGCCGGTGCGGATCGAATTTTCAGAATTACTCAAAGTGACATTTAAACAACTTTTGCGATCAATTTACTCGCCGTTTTGAAAAATTATTTAAAATCAAACCAGATGAGATTGAATAGCGCTTTTTAGAGCAGTAAATAGAGCAAGCTTCACCATATGTTTCGTTAAAGCTTTATTGTCCTGCCGGTCCGGACAAAATTTTGAAAGTTTCTTAAAATGACCCTTAAACAACTTATGCGATCAATTTAACCGCCGCTTTTAAAAAATTCTTTGCGACCAAACCAGATCAGATTGAAGAGAGCTTTTTTAGGGCAGTAGATAGAGCAAAATTTGCTCTATGTTTCTTCAAAGTTACATTTTCCTGCCGGATCAGGTTAAATTTTGAGAATTATTCAAAGTCACTCTTGAATAACTTCTGCGACCAAATTTATCCGGCGTTCTTTTAAAGAGTGAATTTAGTGGGTACAATCGTCAATTTTACTTTAAATTTTCGAGGAAAAACCGTGCGATTTTTAGGCAAAGAGATGAAACCAAGCTTGGACCTAAAAGTGAGGCCAATAATTATAAACGTGTCAATTTGGTGGAAATAATTGACATTTTTCAGTTTTTGCATAAAGTGAAGCCAAAACAGTTCAAACAATGCCGAGTTTGGCACTGAAAAGGGACAATTATTTCAACCAAATTGACAAGTTTTGAAGCTCTAAGACTAAAAGAGTGGCAATTTGGTAGAAACAATTAAGACTATTTCATCAGTTGCGGTTTTTTGGCGATTTTTGAAACAGTGCCGATTTCTGGGAACAAAATATTTAATGGAACAAAAGCAGATTCATTTAAAATGGGGAAAAGGATCTTTCCTTTTAAAAAACAATATCCCACTGTGACAGGCGCTAAATCCCTTCGTGCGAAACAAATTCTTCGGCTCATGAATAAGAAATGGGAGTTTGAATGAATAAGATCGACGAAAGCAATTTTGCCCCATATTCGAATGTCAACCGAAGTTCTTCCATATTCCCGGGCGCGGTTTTTTTGCTTTGTGCAAGCAAAATGATGCTTAATAGATATTTCGGACGCGTCGCGGTTATGCTAATTTATGCCAAGCGCGGCGTTTGGGCACTGTGAGAACGATATTTTTTGCGTTTTAGACAATTTATTCAACTGGCGGCCCCATTCGGGGCTCTTTCAATGGCCATTTTACCTTCCGAATGGTCATGGTTGGCTCGAAAACACCCACTTTGCAACGTCATTTCCCAAGCATCTACTTTCAACAAGAGTGTTTCACAATCCGGCCAAACTTGAAACTTGCAACCTTTTTATGACCGAGGGAGTTAGTCCATATTTAGAGCCTCTTTATGGAGAAGTTGCTTACCCCCTAGGATCAGGTGCGATTTACTCCAAGTGAATTTTTACACAGTTTTTTTGATATCGAACATTTTTTACGTTTTTTGGTGATTAGTGGCCCGATTATTTCACGAAAATCGACACCGAACATGCACTAAAGTGGTTCAGAGTACTAAGTAAAGAAAATTAACATAATTGGTACTAAATGCACATTTCTAAGCGTAATTTTGTTTATGGCACACATTGACCAGTTTACAAAGAAAATTACTTATGGGCTCGATATGGATGTGTTCCTGCTAATGGGTGCATGTAAGCCGATAATCTGCGGTTGTTTCGACGGTAAATTGCCTATCAATTATTGTCCCATGCAAATGAAAAAACGCATTTTGTATGCAACTACGAGGCCAGAATCCAACTGGTTTAAAGTGAGGGAAGATCAAAAAAATAATGCGCCGTTGGTTGGATGAAGTAAGAGGATTCCCTAGAAGCTAATCTCAGGAGAAAAATTACACAATTAAAACTCCCATTTTCCAGTGTTTGCGTCCCAACCGTCACACACTCGTTGATGAAATCGTAGCAATTTTGGCGCATCTCAAAATCCACGCTTCCACACAGAGTCAACCCGCTGCAAAATCCGGAAATTTCCCATTTTCCAAACAATGGCTCAATGAAGACGAATCGCGCCCGACTGTTCTTACGGTGCTTGAGCCACTTAGATGGAGTTTCAATGACAACGTTTCGCTCAACTAGGGGGCATCATCAGTGCTTACCTGGGGCATCGTGCATCGGCCAACAGCCGCACTAATGGGGATCGTGGGGGGCAGCAAAAGTCCACACTCGGATGTCACTAAATCGACGATTGATGGAATGGAAGAACCGCGTCCAGACGGTAAGTCGTGTGACTGCTGTCCTGCAGCGGTGACGTTGCCATTTGGGGTAGCAAAAGGGCGCAGGCGAGCCTGCGCCATTCCGGAGCTGGAATGCGAACCGCCAAAGAGCGTTGGGAGGTTCTCCAGGACGGGAAAGTTCCTGGATAAACCGTTTTGGTGATTTGTGGGAAAAACAAGTTTTCCCAAAAAACGATCAGAGAAAGCAAAAGCGTGTATGCCCGGTTTCTCAACATTTGCCCTGATTAGTACCTTTTTAATTCGACCGACAGAGGGAACTGCTTGATAGGGTATGTTCCATTTTTGACTGGTAGTACGGAAGGTGCAAAATCCCGGTAAAAAAGAAGCGGATAGTAAAGAACTTTCACTTTTGTGCATCGCAAGCTAGATGACGCCACAAAAAAACGCATTTTAATCGGTCGGTAAACATATGGTTTGAAGATGTTTCAAAAAACCGCCACAGATTTGGTATAAAAGCTCTCGGGTTTTTATCTGAATTCAGCATAACTGTTCACTAACGGACAATGAATTCCTTCTCACAGTATATGTTTTAAGGCAGTCCCCAATAAGGTCCAATAATACACTAAAACAGTGTTTCGTTAAACGAAACCTGTCGCGAAATTCAGAATCTCCATATTTGTTCATTTGGTCTTCTCGTTCAGGATACCGACTTGGCCGTTCAATATAACTTAGAAGTTCAATAATTTCATCATCAGAAAATGAACTCGAATTATCTATTTTAAATAACTATAATAAATTTTTATACGTTAAACAAAACAAAACTGTTATGCAATGCTGTTATGTAATAAGAATAGGTTATGTTAGGTTAGAATCGCTCTGTTGTAAAAATCAAAACAAACCCCACACGCTTGCGTCAGACGTTATGAAGCCGATATCCATCCATCTTCGAGTAGATATCTATTGGATAACTTATGGAACCAATAAGCTTTAAACAGACGTTGAGAAACCCAACAGTCGCGATTTTGGTAGTTTATGAGACTCATAAGCTTATGTAACCGATATGTTGGAGTTCGGAAACCGGGCATTAATCAAGTAAATGTTTGGAAAACTCGTCACCCTCATCGCTCTGAGGAGTCTTTAATTTTGTTCAAAATTGCGGTTGGCTTTTTCCGTTTTTAGCCCATGAGTTAAAACTTTTTAGCTCAGCTAGCAACAGCTCAAAAGCGCAACTCAACACAGTGTTAACTAGTGTCCATTTGCAACTTTCACTTCTACCATCATTCCATCAATTTTCCATTCAAAAATTGGTCTGCCTGCCTAGAAAACACCTTGCAAAGCTTCAAGTACGGAAAATAAGTTGTATAAATCCAAACCAAAAGATTCTTTTTCCAGCAACAAAGCGTCCACATTTTGGAGAATGGGCTGGAGGCGCTAATAAACCCACCCCCAGCCCTCCACTCCCGAGCCTCTCTTTCCATTACATGGAAAAGGAATAGAGCCCTCCGATGCCGGGGATTTGACCAGAGGGACGAGTCCGTATCGTTTGAATTTTATGCTTATTTCCTTTATTAGATGCACTTTTTCAGGGTGTTTTTGTCCCAGCCAACCCACTCGCTTTCAAGTGGGAGTAAACGTCAACATTTTCGTTGTTTGCTTGTATGCCAATGAACCATTCATCCTTCATGTATCTTAGCGTTTTATCACCGACTGTTTATCAACTCTTTTATTAATTAATTTTGAGTACTTTCGTCCTTGCCAAGACGCCGTTTCTCTGCTCAAGATCCGGCCGGCCGAGTCATTAAAATGAATCTTTCAGCAAAGTGGTGAATTATTAAACTGAAAAGTTTCTCTGTCCCAGTTCCGCTTTCTGGTCTATTGTTTTAATCGTCGGCGCAATTCTTATCGGAAAAGCGCTCCGTGCATCGAGTCGTCTTTAATTTAAATTTTGCCCACACTCACACGTCCACATCCACGATCCATTAAACTTGCGAAAACTTTAAAGTTTTCCCATAAATTTTGCCCTCATATGGCGTCGCTTTATCCTTATTAATATTAATTTCGGCTCTGGAACGCGGTAAGTGGAATTGGGGTCACATATAGGTATAACAAGCAAATGTTGCGAAAAAAACAGTTTTTTTTTCAACAAACCTCTTAACAAAAGAGATAGATTTTCGAAGCCATTCTTTGGAACTAATGAGTTTTTCGGGTTTTTAGGCCGTCGTTCGGTAGAATTTCTTCCTGACGTTTCGTAAGCACGAGTGGCTTGGCATCTTCAGAAGTGGTTTGCTTGTGGAAGCAAGCTTGCGAAACGTCAGGAAGAAATTCTACCGAACGACGGCCTAAAACCCGAAAAACCCATTAGTTTCAAACCTCTTAACGCCGTAAGTTATCATAAACAGTTTTTAATTAAACTTTGCCGACGAGACGATTAATTTACTCACTGGGAATCGGTGGGGCTTTGCTTGTGGATGCAAACCACTTCTGAAGATGCAAGCCACTCGTGCTTGCGAAACGTCAAGAAGAATATATACCGAACGACGGCCTAAAAACCCATTAGTTTCAAACCTCTTAACGTCTTAAGTTATCATAAACAGTTTTTAATTAAACTTTGCCGACGAGAGTATTAATTTACTCACTGGGAATCGATGGGGCTTTGGACCGAAAAAGACGGTTTCAATTAACAGAAAACTTAAAACTGTTCGCCGCAGGATTTTTATTAAAAAGGCAAATATTATGACTCGGTTGTAATTGCAAGGAAAGCCCAACTGAAGAGCTGAGTTTTCGATTGAAAACTTTAGCGATCAGAAGAATTAGTCACTGTTTCGGCCTATGAAGCTTTATTTTGATATTAAAAAAAATTGACGATTTTTTAAAGCTTTGCCCAATTCAGGTACCTGAGGTTGCAAATATCAGTAAAAAACATATAAAGGTAGGACCAATGTCATAATTTAAGTCCCTCGAACTACAAAACACGCTGTATTTCAAAAACGGTCAGAAATATTTGATCAGTCGTTGGGGTCTCTTCGATTGCTCTTTTGCAGCACTATACTTTACTAATAGGGTTTTATGGCAAATTTCTAGCCCTCAAAGGGGTAGAAGCGAAAATATGAGACCGATAAAAATATCAAATTAGTCGTTTTTTGGTTGCTACTTTTGTGCTTCAGACAATTTATGTTTTAGAAGCTGCTTAGTTAAATGAGCTGTTGTTTATTACTTTTCTGTACCCGGTTGTTACTTTTCGGTAGGTTTTTTTGCTTGATTACTTTACACCCATTGCTCTTCTCGTCTGTAGAACTATGAATAGTTTTTTGGGTCGTTTGATAATTTGCGTCTGCTCCGGTGTTTTTTAAGTTCTATTTGTCGTGCTTCGAACTGTTTCTGCTTTGTAATCTATTCAATTAAATTATCCTTGATTTATTTGTTTTCTTGTACAATTTTTGATGAACTACTGAACACGAATTGAATTATCGTGAAACCCGGGCAAAATTTCGCAGTAATAATGGAGACCTTTTCGGTTGAGGTTGTTGAGTGCTAGGTTTCTCTAATTAAACTTTCACTAAAGGTGGTTATAGTTTCCAAAACTTTTTCTTGGCCCAGTCTGTTAGCACGGCCTTTAATCAGTTTCAATATTGTGCTTGTTTTCCACTCTTGCATACAACTGAGAGACACGGAAAAGTCCTGATGGGATTTACGAAAGAGGATTGAGCCGCCCCATCCTCTCTCCGCTTATATAACAGAATTGCGTCAAAATTCCATTCCAGTTGGAACTTTTGCAAACTGAATAATCTAAGCTGTCCGGTTCACGTGCTGAAATATGGCGGTATAAATTGTAAGTCGCGTACAGCATACGAAAATCCAATTTCTCTTCGCAGTGACCTACAACTACGGCGCTGAATTATTATTACAAACTTTTACAACGATGGACCTGAAAAGGCTCTTTACTGGGAACGTGCCACTTTGTACAAGTTCGGGGCTCTAAAACCATCTGGACTTACAGATGGGACATCCTGTATATTTTCGAGGGCTTAAGCCTGTGTCCCATGCTCGATGGTACGATGATACGAAAGTGTTTCTATTGGTTGGAGA
>NW_026018814.1:3499814-3513456 GCF_020466585.1 Dendroctonus ponderosae
CCGATAGGCGTCTGTGGATTCATGAAATAATACTTTGCAAAAAACAAACGGGCTAGCCGCAAACGTCCGTGCCGTATAGCGTGAATAACCCTGTATAGGATATAGAAAATCTTATTGCTGATTGGTTGCCAGTCATGATACGTCAACGGTACTATTATGCCGTGTGCTGGGGCTATCCGCTTGTCCCAGACAGCGACTCCAGGCGACTGACGCCAATTTCCAATCACTCTGTATATGTTAAAATAATCATATCTTTGACAGTCAGACCAGAGGATTCATTTGCTATGTACATACACCGTGCTAAGTACATTACATCGACAAGCGCAAAGACGAAAACCGGCAAACATCAAACGCACCGCGCACGTTATGATCCGATCCATTCGCCGAAGCCGAAGCCGAAGCTTCAGTCCATTATTGTCCATCGCGTAAGGTTTACGCCAACATGGCGGCTTTCCGCTATACGCACGCTGTGGTCAGCCGAATTCCTGTGTCTTTGCGAACCCGAGGGCAAATCGACCTGGAGGAAGCGAAAAAAGAGCACGAAGGTTATGTTCGATTGCTCAGGGAACTGGGATTGGACGTTATCGAACTGCCACCGGACGAGGCTTTGCCAGAATGCGTTTTTGTTGAGGACTGCGCTGTGGTCTGCAATGGGACAGCACTCATAACTAGACCAGGTGCCGCACATCGTCAGAAAGAAGTAAGAACTGGGACTTATTTCCTTATTTCTGCTCACATACTCACACTTATTAAAATAATTTTAAAAATCGCTGAGCGGCTCAGGCCAATTAAAACCGGAATAAGCGCGCATTCGATTAATTTGCAATACAATTATTGCACGTCTGGATTTTGTATTCCAAATTAGCCCTTCCATTAAGAAAACATTACGTAAATCGGGTTGTACTGACCATAACAAATGTCACGCACTTTCAATCAATGTATGAAAAAGTCTTGGAGGTTGCACAGGTGTCTGCTACATATAAAAAGGTCTAAGATCGCAGATTTTTTCCAAAAATTCGACCCAGATATGAAGTTATCTCATAGAACCAAACGGGGAAGAAAATCGGTCTTTGTTATGCCATTTTAAAAGATACATATTTCCACTTGCGCACCTTAGTTTTCAAGCAATCGGAAGCAAGTTTTATTACGACACCCTATATATATTTAATACCGAATGTTTCTATGGTATGTATTCTGTTTGTATGTAGAACGATGTTGTATTCAATATTCATGCATTATTTAAACTTTTGACTGCGGGTAACAGTCGAAGTACAGTAGATATACGGGTGTTCAGGGTACAAAAATACATTGGGGTCTCGTAAGCCGTCAGACACAAAGTCGGTTAAATTAAGGAAAAGTTGCGCATTTTAATGATCAACCAAATGGTGTTTCGATACTAAAGCCTGTGTCCCATGCATCCGTTTATACGATGGTACGATGATACGAAAGTGTTTCTATTGGTTGGAGATCTGTCAATTCGTCCTCCGTCGTACGAATTGACAGATCTCCAACCAATAGAAACACTTTCGTATCATCGTACCATCGAGCATGGGACGCAGGCTTTAGCCACACAACCATAAAAAGAGTAATTTAATCACGTACAATCAGACCGTGCGAAGTTCAATCGTTAGGACAGATTGCTCGCAAATTGAATCCTGGAAATTCCAGGTGGAAAAAAATTGCTAAAAAGTGTCCTTAATCAGGACAAAATATGAAAATCTCGGGCCGATTAATGCGCATTTAATTTCCTGAAACAGTTCTTTTACACGAGCGGGGCACGCTAATGTACCAACCAGTTCGCTCATATTTTATTTCGGCCGGTCATAAATCTTCCGAGCAATTATTCAAGAAAAGAATTTCGGAAGATTGTTCAACAAAAGTGTGATTTACGATAGAAAACAGGCACCTTTGTCCCTTAATATATGTATAAATGGTTTATTCGCAAATTGTATAAATCGCCGATACTGAAACGTTTGCCAGGGCAACTCTAATGGGCTTGTAATTCGACAAAGGCCCCCCGGGGAATTGACGTTTTCGTCTAATTAACAAGATATGAGTTTAATTTAGGGGATTTAATTAACTATTCTGTATTTGTTCAAAGCCACTATCAGTAAAAGCGCTCCCCAGATTTTGCGAAGTAGAACAGCAAATAGAAAATTTAATTAGCGAAAGCCTTCTTTGCCGGCAGGAAACAAAGCCCATTTTTGCTTAGTTTCGGTTAGCGAGCACAACAAAAAATTGTTCTGCTGCTCTTTTAATCTCGCTTTTATGTTTCTATGAATTTCAGAAAAAACCCGTATTCTCAGGCAAGAGCCCATTTTCATAGAGAAAGGGAATGGAAAATCTAGGGACTAAGACAACTGTATAGAGAAAGTTTATTTCAACACACCAGCTTCTCGCTACTTTTCCCGTTAAAAAATATGATTACTATTGCAACAATAATAGGTTTCACAACAGAAAGTCGTTTCAACTGAGATACGAAATACTTAACAGGGCTGATTGGTCTGGAAAAGCTCCCAATCCAGGTATTGGTCCGCTTTACCATTTTTCCAAGCGCTTTTGCTTGCGCATCGAAAGCACCATTAAGAAGAGCGGAAATCCACGCAGAAAGGATCTCTTGGGACGGATGGGCAACTTTTCCAGGCACAGCATATATAATACATTTCCTTAAAACTATCTACTTATCACATGTCAAAGAATATCAAAGCCTTGGTCGGTTCTAACAATGGAAACAATTGCTTTAGTGCCAAACACCGCAAGCAAAAAACCTTGCTCAAACGCCATTAAGAGGTAACTGTTGAGAATTGCCCTAACTTAGAGCCATCGAGTAAAATTATGATCAGAGCCAATCAATCACTGGCAAGAAATTAGCGATAGCAACGGCCTTAAAACGAATAATTGAATTGACTTGAGCCTCCTAGAAGCCGCAACGGCCATCATGATGTGCCATACTTTCCGTTCTCGAAAACGCCCTTCCGGAAGAACGGCGAAAAGTTGATGAGCGCCGACTTGGTGACGGGGCCCCCATAAGCCAAAGGGCACGTCGATAGCGTTCTGCAAGTATCAATCAGCCTGCGCAGGTAGAGTTCCAAATGGCGCTTCCTGGACACGGCCACTGAATCCGAGTTGGCGAACAGCACTCTTGAAGGAAACGGTATTGCACTAACCTAGAACCAACATTAAAAATTTTTAGAAATATTAACTAAACAAAGTAAGCTTTTTTACAAACTCCTTTTTGGGTATTTCGCCTCAAAAATTTTTGTCTTTAATAAAGACAGAATTTCCTCACATCTTTTAAAAGACATGAGGAAATTCTGTCTTTTTTAAAGACAAAAATTTTGGAGGCGAAATACCCAAAAAGAAGTTTGTAAAAAAATTAATCCGCCTCAATAATGTAGAACTTATCTACACAGTAGGCTTTGATTGACCGTGACAACAAGAATTGTTTAATGAAATAAGTCAACTTATTTTGACATTTATTCTTATTTGCTAAAATCCATAGGTTCAAAAGTCCAGATGCCTCCTGGTGGCTAAAATTATAACTACAAGCTAAGTAGTAATTTCCCACTTGTTTTTTTTGACACTGACATTAGTGTCACATTGGTATTTACATCTGCTTGTGATTTGTTTTGGCTTCTCTGTTATCTTTTAAACAAATAGAAACAGATCGAAAAGTGTGTAGGTATTGTTTGATGTCATAAATGTCATCAACTCCCATAAATAAACTAATCTGACAAGTCTCAACTGTCACTGGACAACTCGTATTTGACGAGCCATTCATCGCAGTATATCTTATTTTGTTCCGAGCTAACTCGCACGCGCTTTACCCCTAAAACTTTTTTAGATTAGGTGCATCTTTTGTTATTATATTCAACAAAGAATAAAAATTGCGTGTTCAGGCCAAAGTATTAGAATTGATTAAAAGTATAATTTTAAATTGAAGGTAACACCACGTAATTACCCATTTAATATGATTTTTATGTGATATTCTCTTCCAGCAATAATGTTTAAGTGCACAATCTGCGATAAAATGTACGATTCAAAACAACAATGGAACAGGCATAATAAACTCACTCATAAATTGTCAGTCAAGTTTTGTTATGACTCTAAGCAATGTGAGAATACATTTCAATCTAAAAGACCTCTTCAAAAACAAAAACACCTAATAACAAGTCACAGTGAAAAGAAACTGCAATGTAAGGAGTGCGGAAAACTTTACAAATCATTGAAGTGTTTGAGTTTTGGAGTGGCCTGCACAAACCCCCGACCTAAACCTCATTGAAACTCTTTGGGTTCAAGTCGAACCCCACATTCGAAGGGAAATGCTTCCAAAGAAACAAGCTGCGATAAATAAAATTTGCGAACTTTAAACTAACCACAGAATATCGTTTAAAAACCTGTCCGATAGTGTATTAAAACGTGTTATGTATTAAAATACTGTTCCTATTTTTTTATCAGTACGTATCACCTTTCAAATATGCCTCGCTTATGACGTAGCAACGCCGTATCTGCATCCACAGGTCAAGCCTACATATTTAGTGTCTTTGCCTACGCGTATGTCGATGGTCAGTTGTCGCTGCTTGTCCACGAAATGTTTAAAAGTTACGGAAAATCTTTACCGGAACCGGTGTAAATTATACATTTTTAAACAGCCGAAAGTGCACCCTACGTTTTGGAAACAAATGTAAGTAGTCTAGCATTCATTATAGATTAATCAGCTTGATTGAACTTGTACTAAATTGCGAAACGTCAAAACCAATCTTTTGCGTAATAACCGCGAAAACCAACAGTTCCTTAATTTCTTTCCCCCTAATACCTACCTTATCTTTGTAACGAGCCTTCATTGCTATGTGAAGATCACGAAAGCGACTGTATCTTCGCAAAACGCTCCATCGCTCATCGATTGTCAATATCCGAATCTCGTACTCATAATGCGTCTTCGACCCTGCCCCCCTTAGGCAGTAACTGGTTATACTGATTACCGAGTCGCAATCTGTATCTGAAAATACCATTTACTCGCCTGCTAGGGATTTTCCGGTTAAAACTTACCAGTTGATATTGAGGGCATTGATCGGTACATGAAGTGATTGTAGAACCTATTGTTCTGAGCCTAAAGGAAACATGAGCTCAATTAGATCGAAATTTTCGGTTTGAATACTTACGTGGATGGAAGATGTATATAAGGCACTGGTAGATCCGGTGTTCAGCGGTCTGATCGGACTGGGGCTATCCATGTCCTGCAATGGATGCTCCAAAGCCGGAGATAAATTCGAATAACAACCGTACTTCATTGCCATGTATTGCCGTTGAAGTTCTTGCAAATACTGAAAGTTTCCATAACCTAGTACCGTTAATCAGTGATTCACCAGATGGTACTCACAGCAATTTGTCTATCTAAATGCTCTTTTGGTATTTGGTTATCCAAATTCCTAAGTATCGAGTGCTTCTGTTGCGAGATTTTATGGGCCAACTTGCGCAACGTCTCCGCATCTTTGCGTCGGTTCTTCTTCGCCACTGGCGAGTGGTTTTCTATCGAACTGGTCGATTGAGAATCACTGATAACGCCCTAGAGAAAATCCCCATGTTTTTCAACAGCAATTTACTTAATCTTGCAAAACCTGCCTCATTGCTCGACAAGTCGTCGCAGCTTTCCTCGTGGCGGTTGCGGCCAGATGGGGGTCGAAGTTCTACGCCACTGTCGCTCATTAGGGGGTCAGCAGGTATGACCGACAGACCCTCTTCTGTAGGAAATTCACAGCTGTTGGGCGCAGTGTGATAAGTTGCGCTGCTGTTGGAATTGGCTGTATTAGGTTCGGTTGAGGAGGACGATGGGCTGACCTGTACTTCCACTGAGTTGATTCGCTTCAAATTCAGTGTCAAGCTGAAATACACATATGCCTAAATACAAATGATTTCGAACAATATCAATGCTTACCCCTGCTTTTTTTGTTCGATTTTGTCTAGCTCTTCCCCAGTTCTCTTGTTCAGATTGTCTTTTATCGCTTGCAATTCGGTAAGTCCCAGCTTAGCGCCGCCGAGATTTTGTTGGTCATCCACTAGGCTGATCAGCTTCTGATCGATTTGTTCCATGCTTCTTTGCTTATAACACAGAGCCTGCACCCGTCGCGTTATCTCCGCTTGCAATTCGGCCAGTTCCTGCCTCTACAAATGCCATCGTTTTACACTCAACATTTTAGAAGTTCAATGAAATGCCCGTACATGAACGTTGACGAGTCTCTGGATTACATCCGGTGCCCGAATAGTATTGAAAATATCAATCAAACGGTCCGCTTCACTGCTGGAAAGGGGTGTCTTTTGCGATTTAGCCGCTAGTTCCTATAAATCATTGTTTTCAAATGACCAAATACATGTTAAAATTACAAATTAAATAGCCTTATTGCACATCAAAAATACCGAAAGAAAAACTGAAAATCAGAAACTAAAATACCTGAAATAAAAGTTTGGATGCAGTATCCGAAAAACTAATGTCATTGGCGTGCATTAAAACCAAGTCGCTCATGTTTCGAAACTTGGACGAAAATGTACAGCGCTTTTGCTCCAACGCATCACATTCTCCATTAATCTACAGAAAACGAAAATAAACAGTAATAATAATAACTAAGCAAGCCGCAAAAAGACTATTTAAAAACCATCCGGGATTACCTCTCCCAGAACTCTCAGTCTGTCTTTCTCTAGCTCCTCCCTCTGCATAATCAAATCCTGCTCTTTCTTTTCTAGTTCCGATTCCCGGTCTTTTTGCTGGTCAGTCAGCACTTGCCAGTCATCGTGTAACTGTTTCGCCTGCAAAAGAACACTTTTGCCCAAAAATTCACAAATATTCAATTGCAAGTCACCTGTTCGGCATACTCTTGTTGTGCCATTCGTTTCTCGCTTTCTAGTTTGGCTTGTGCCTCTTCTAAGCTTTTCTTCCGCTTTTCAAACGCCTGCTTGCTCTTGGCAAACTGCTCCTGCTCCCTTTCAAATTGTTCTTTTGCCTTCTCCAGCGTCAAGCGTTGCATATCGATTTCCGACTTGTCTTCCTCGGCACTGAAAAATGAAATGAAAACTTGATTAATGGAAAATCTTCAAGCGAAAGAGACTACTGACGTTTGTAAGTTTTCTATCGATAGGGCCAGATCAGGGGTGGACCAGCTGAGCAGGCTCAGCCTGGATAAATTGTGAGCCTTTTCCCCTTTTCGCAGTTCTGCAGCTTCCGCAGGATCGTTAAACCTGAAAACATGGGCTTTGCCCAGAAATATGATGCAGCCTTGCGATAGCTTAGCGGGAGACTCCAATAATTGGCTGTTGAGCATCACGTAAGCGCCCGGCTTTGGTGAAAGAGTTGCTATCCCATTTTGGAAGATAATGCTGCAATGCTCTGATTCCATTCCGGAGCCTAGGTGGAGCAAAATCAGTTAACACCTCCTTTTGGGCTAGTTTTTACTAACCGCGTAATTCTATATCCTGTCTAACGTCAGCACTTCCTGAGCCGATACTGGTTATTCCTTCCTTTAAGTGATAAAGTGTCACACCAGTGCTCAGTGGATCATCATCGATGGCCACCAGATGGGGCCGATCCGAATCCAGAACCACCCCAGCCCCAGATTTACGCAGTCCCAGTGCCGTTTGTTCGCGCAAAATTGCTTGGGCTTCGCGCCATTTGCCCGTCCATTCTTCCGTCAGTTCCTTTTCTCTGGTCTCCTTTTCGTGTATCTGCTGGGCCAATGTATCGGACTTCTGTTCGCAAAACATCAGAGCCTTCAGTTTACTGATTTCGTTACGCAACTCTCTGATGAGCGTAACGTTCGGGTCTTCGTTCACTGTCGGTTTGTTAATGATGTTTTTGGCCCTGTTCGCGTAGCGAAGCGTGCTAAGTGTTTCGCCATAGTTGCAATCTAAAGAGGAAAATTCCGGCATATTAATATAATCAGTCAACGGATCAAGCCGACAAATTTAATTCGTTTTGGGTAGATAAATTACCTGCAGGGGAGATAGCAGCGATCATGATAGTCTTCGAATTGCCCCCTAAACTGTCCTTCAACAGCCAAGTGAGAACAGAGTCTCGATACGGGATGAAAAAGGACCGTTTTTGTCCTACCTGGTCCTTTGAGTCGATTGTCGATGACTCTGCTAGGGCTGATATAACAGACCCTTGAAACAAAGCACGGATTACTGTTAAGAAATCGGGATATGTGAATGCCGCCTACCCAGAGTGACTAAGGACTTATTGATATGAGCCCCTTCCTTTAGCCGTTGTCCAGTGGCTCCAGTTGAATCGGCCCGTTCGCTTCCTGCCAGATCCACCAGGTGAATCTAAAAGTGATTGATAGAAAGTGACTGGCTGGTGAGACAAAACACTTACCTTTGAGACGGTTTCGCTAGGCACCCCATCGCAGTAGCTGGCTTGAACAAACGTGATGGTGAAGATCGCATGACTGCGGCTGCTGACGTCGTTCATGTTAGTCGAAGCTGTAGTCCTGTGCGAGTTTCCCCTGAAAATACCCGCATTCTATCACGATTTCCCCAAAACCGCATTGTTTCCCCACCTGGTCATGCAATCCTGGATATGGCCGTAATTTGTCACCCAACAGGTGGTCAGCCCTTGTACGTACGGCCCTTTCTTCGGATGTTCCCTCACTTTCAAGTTGCTCGTGTCTTTGTCCCTCCGGTCAATCAGCAAATCGGCCACTCTTTCTTGGTAAATTTCCAGATAGCTAACTTGAACTCGATGTGTGGTGCCTCGTTTCGAATTTTCGCACATTCGGTCGAACAGCGCCTTGCAAATGCGAGGAATCAGTCCTTGGTTTTCCTAGAAAGACGGTCTGAGAACTGTGTTTGGGATTTAAGTGAGAACGTACTGGTGAGCCCATCATGGTAAAGGTTTTTCCACTGCCCGTTTGGCCATACGCGAAGACACAAGCGTTGTAGCCCTCAAAGGCACAGTCCACAACTTCAGTGCCCAAATCATTGTAAACCATCTCTTGTGAGGCATAGTTTAATGATTGGTGGTCGTGCGACCAGTACGAATGGTCAAAGGTGAATTCTTTGTACCTGATGTTTTCATCCCGAGTGTTCGCCTATAGAATTTAGACGATACATTTCGTGTGATAAGGTGATGAATTTGTCTATTCAATTTATAGTCAAATAGTCATGCTAATCTATTACACTCTTAGATGTGGGATCTTGATATGCGTTAAGTAACCACATAGCAGATAAGCCATAGACAATGTGTTTGAATACTGGCACTAGAATCCGCTAAGCAATCTGGCAATTGACAAAAACACAGCAGTGTGCCAATGCTGTGGCCTAGATTTAGGAATGTTAAGCACCGTTACCTTGCAATTTAAAATGCCCGTGGTCTTGCCCTTCATCTGAATAATCAACTGGGCATCCAAGTCCTTTTCCCTGCAATAAAAACAATGCTATTTGAACCAGAACAAGGGCAGTCAAGCATGCAACTAGTACCTTTGGTTGAAGGGCCTTACGCGAACAGCCACTTTAACCGATGCCATTTCGTGTATACTTTGCTACTTTCCTATTAACGGCACTTTTAGACCATTTTCTGCCGGTTAGTGAATAGTTTTTCCAGTTTGTTTGGGTTCTGGATGGTATCAGATGTGAATGTCATCGGAGTACAATAACAAATAAACGTCATGTGGACATCTATCTTCATCTCACTCGCCTGGCGATCCGCTTAAATTTTCGTAGCGAAAAACGAAAGCGCAAAAAAGTTCCTGTAAGGTCAAGCTAATTGTCAATCGTAATTAATAAAATTGTAAAATAGCGGCACAATATGCAGTGATAGTTTGCCAAAAGTTCGTAGCATTATGCAGAAATTAAGTGGAGAAAGAGTATCTGTTCGATTGGCCTCAGCCGCCATATTGGTTGAGGCTGAGACTCTTCTTTTCTAGGCTTGAAAGGCTTGAAAAAAAGTTAACCTAAATACAGCTCGTATCATAAGTGAAAGTCTTCATTTATCAACAAAATGTGTTTAAAAGAAAACTAACCATTTCGTATGGCTTTGACGGTGGAACAGTGCAATTTACTGCTTGAGTAAGTATCTGAAATTGTCCTTAAAGAGTCTCAGTTCTTTAGAGTTGCGTTTCAGTGTTCTAGAGCCAGGAAATATTAAGTCCCAAAGTCTGGAAGCCCTGACTAAAGATGTGATTAGGAAGTTTGATAAATCTGACCACTTTCGGGGTAAGAAGCTGATGACACACTGTTTGTTTATTAACTTGGCTGTTTCCAGTCGGAAGTTGCCTTGTAATGCTCCTTCAAGCCGATCTCTTACCCGATAGGGATCAGCGAGTCGCTGCCCTCACTATTCTTCAGCAGCTTTACAGAGGAGAGACTCTAATAAACAACCCTTTTGCGAGTATTTTCTTACACGTGTTGGTTAGTGGTTGAAAAAAGTGGTTTCATTGGTGGCTTTGCTATAAAGACAGCGGTTTCAGTACTCTCCAGAGCAGCACAACACTATCGGTGTACCCAAGCTGGAATATCCAGGCCAGTTGCCTAAACTCAGCGACGCAGAGAAGCATTTCGTTACTCTATTGGTATCAGATACACCTAAAGATGCGGTGAGTCAAAAATGGGCTCCAGAGGGACAAAACTAGGCGAGTGTGACATGTTTTAGCAATTCCTGAGGAAAACTGCCTTACAAGTGATTAGCCAGGAGGTGCCGACGGCTAGTACTGTAGATCTAAGTGCTATTCGGGCGGCCTTCACTGAGAAACAATCTGAACTGCCTCAAACCAGCAAGTCTGGAATTCCAGTCATTTTGTCTTTGCCGGATAAAGCCTCCGATAGAGAGTAAGTGTGGCAGATTCCATTAAACTGACGGAGAATTTTAGAGTCAATATTAAGTAGATTGTGCTTTATGAATTTAGTCAGCCAGTGACCTCTTTAAGAGAGATAATCCAGAAACTCGCCACGGGAGAAAATGCGCCAATTAACCGAGTGTACAAGCCGGAATTCGTAACTCTTGCGCCCCCTCTATTGAACTGCCAAGATGAGGTTGGTGGTTTTACAAGCCTCCCATCCTTCTTGGTGCAGGAAATTTGTTTTTCAGCCAGTGTGGCTGAATCCGACTAATCCTAAAGAACATTTAGTATGTTACGATGCAACGATGTGCATTCCGGACGTCGCTGGGTATGAGGCGCGGCAGCTAATGAATAAGGCCTACAAGTCGGCTCTGTCGATCCCCCAGCAGCAACAGCTACTTGGGGAACTGGAAAAGGACCCCAAGTTGGTTTATCATGTGGGATTGACACCATCCAAGGTACACGATGGACCTAACAATAGCAATTTCCTGGGTTGACTGTGGTTAAATTCCAGCTCCCCGAGTTAGTTGAGAACAATCCTCTCATCGCTATAGAGGTGCTTTTAAAGCTGATGCAGTCCAAGCAGATAACCGAATATTTTAGCGTGCTGGTCAACATGGAAATGTCGTTGCATTCCATGGAAGTGGTCAACAGGTCAGATTCTAAGAGAAAACTGAATCGGGTTTCAACTGATGTGTTGTAGGTTGACCACCACTGTGGACCTACCCACTGAATTTGTGCACCTCTATATATCCAACTGCATTTCCACGTGTGAAACAATCAAGGATAGGTACATGCAAAACCGTCTAGTGCGGCTGGTGTGCGTATTCCTGCAATCTTTGATCCGGAATAAAATCATCAATGTGCAAGTGGGTATTTGCCCGGAGTGGTTTCGGCCAAGGTTGATTTACTTGAATGTTGTGGCTTTAGGAGCTGTTTATTGAAGTCCAAGCATTTTGCATCGAATTTAGTCGGATTAGAGAAGCTGCCGCCTTATTTCGCTTGCTGAAACAGTTGGAATCGGGCGAGCTGGGATTGGTGTCGTCTCCTACTTTAGGCAGTAAAACTAAATTGGATGCCTAATGTCCGATTGTACTATTGAATAGTTATTTTATAGTGAAGTTTTCTTAATCATTGTACGTAGCTA
Source organism: Dendroctonus ponderosae (assembly GCF_020466585.1). Classification (NCBI taxonomy): domain Eukaryota; kingdom Metazoa; phylum Arthropoda; class Insecta; order Coleoptera; family Curculionidae; genus Dendroctonus; species Dendroctonus ponderosae. The sequence goes on from NW_026018814.1 coordinate 3,511,785, forward strand.
AATCAAATTGTGACACTTATTAATTTGAAAATTTTATTGGCTAATATATTTTCTTATGATAAATAGGGTTTTTTGGTGGATAATTTAGGGCATAAATGAAACCAGTTTTTCTGGAATATCATGTTTAAAATTCAGTGCGAGTTTAGGTAAAGTATTCCCTTTGGGGCATAGAACGGGTGTAACAATAATGGCAAGTAACGTTTTAATTAATCACAAAAAGCGCCCGAACTGCTTTTGTACACCAATCATATAACTGAGAACAGACTAGTTTCTCTTACACAGACATTTACCACAGTATAGTGCCTTGTTCAACTACGGTATAATTGTAAGCTCATACATAACCGGTTTGCCTCACTCACAAGTGTTTTTGGAAATACTAAGTACAGTTTAAAACCTAACAGTCAAGATCAGTATATGTACAATATTGAGTTTGTTTGAAGGCAGCTTGTTTGTACATAAATACGAAAACGTGCTTCGTCATGTGGACGATATGCTTCCAGGCCATGGAAGCAAGCAGATTGGTTGGTAATATACCATAGGATTTTCTATTGGTAAAGTTGTACTTGACGCGAAAAGCCCTCTTCCGACTTTCCTCCTAATGCGATTAACCAACGCCTTTTATTTACAAATATTCAATAATAATTAGTTGCTAAATTGACATCCAATGAAAGCACTTGGAACGGCATTTGTATATCCAGCAAGCCTCGCAGAATTGTCTTAAATCAATAAAGTAACTATTTTTTAAGTCTAGTTTTGAGGCGAGCACTCGTCAACTTCTTCGATAATCGAGTCCTGCTCGACTCGTTGTCGTCGCAGCACCAGTTCGTGGTACTTCTGTAATAAAACACCCCCATGAAACACAGCAGCAAAAGAAGGAAAAACACACAAAAACAACAAATAAAGCGGTTTATTTTTGCATCACGAGGCAGTTACCTCTTCGCTGGTTATCACAATGATTCTTTGGTCTATCTTCGGGATTAATTGACAAGTTTCCTGCTCCAGATCGTCCAGAGAAGCTCTGCGCGTTAGTTTGGCTGTGTGGTGCGTGTTGTGCGAAGTTGTGTCGATGGTGCTGGCGCGCCGAAGAATTGGCGGGCCTTCCAGTTCGCTGCCATCCAGCATCTTCACTAAACTGTGCCTGGAAAGGATTTATCCCTAGGAAGTTAATGGCTTAAGGCTGAAAGCCCTCCTGACCTTCGAGACAACGTGACCAGCGATTGCCGATGTTTGGACTGACGCCTTGTTTTGCCCAGCCGCATGTTGATGGCTTGGAAGTGGTTTTGAACCGCCAACCCCAACTCTGGACACTCCCCTTCATTGACCTGAGAAAAACCGGTTGAACAGGTGAAAGTGGGAAGTTGCACCTTCTTACTAGCACTTCGGTGTTTCGCAGCATCACATAGCCGTCACATCCGTTGTGCATGTAGCTTTTGGTGGCCAAGCAGTAGTTTTGCTCCACGTTCAAATATTCGTCCCCGATTCGCACGAATTGGGGCTCCACCCTGGTACCAGGGGGTTTATTGGGGTTGAAGGCGAAACTGAGCCCTGCCACTTGCGGAAATCGCCCCTCCAGCTTCGGGTACATGCAGACAGCGTTCTCAAGGGCTTCCAGAATTTGCTGTCCTAAACCACCAGGGAAAAGTTGAGGGTACCCAGATAGCAATTGATATTC
>NW_026018814.1:3514455-3517368 GCF_020466585.1 Dendroctonus ponderosae
CAAAGAAATATTGTTATAATATTCAAGAATCTGTCGCTTCAACCTATATTAAATATTGCAAAAAATATTACTGTAATATTTGTGTGCTATCTGGGAAGCTGGATTTACCTCTTGCTTCAATTGGGCCGCTAGCTTCTGGCCAGCCTCGACAAAGTCCAAAAAGGTGACTTCTTCCGGATTGATGGTGGCCAAGGTGTCCAGCCATTCCTTCTCCACCAAGCCCACCAAGCCGATGCGACGCCCTCCCCAATTGACCACGTGAGTGATGCGCCCCTCCCCCAACGGGCGGCCCGTCTCATTGTCCACCACGTTGGACATGAGCCAGGGAAAGTTGGATTGCTCCACCCACTTGCTCAGCATCTCCAAGCCGTGATCTGGAAAACAACCGGATTGGAGGATACTTTTGTCTTGCGCCAATTTTATTGATTACCAAAGTCATGGTTGCCCAACACTGCGCAATGAGTACCGATTTCGTTCAGCACTGGAACCATGTGCTCGCCCTTGGTGAAGGTGCTTACTGGAAACGGAACATTGCAATCTGCACCATGAATTATCTGGAAAGACTTACGCATACTGGGAGAGAAGGCGTCGCCACTGAACAGCACCAGAGGGTTGAGGGCCTCCAGGCTTTTGATGGCGGTGCAGAACCGGGCGGCGCCTCCAATTGGTTCCGGCCCTTGGCGCGCCTCTACATTGTAGACGTCGTTGTAGTGAAGAATAACCAGACTATCGGACATTTTGGAGCTGGCCAATGTGTTCACTGCTCGACGACCTGCTGCTCGCACATCCAAAGACGCCTGTGAACCCAAGAAAAGTGTTACTCCCACATATCCCAGACATATACAGGGCGATGAGCATCTCGTCCAACACGCAACTTTCCAGAAGATGCTCGGTTCCTCACCGGGGATTCTCCAATCAATCAGTGGATCCACCGCGTATATCGGCTAATCAGATTCTTTCCAATAACAGTCGCTTTTTTCGCAACGTTTGGATATACGGAATATTCGTGTGAAACCCACAAAAAAGAAACACTGATACTGTTTCGCAGACCTCGCACAACATTCAGCAAAGTGCGCCGCTTAGGCATGGGAAAAATGAAGCAGTTAATTGGCCTGGATGTTGCTGACCCACCAAATTGTGCCAAATTTTAAGAGCGCTTGTCCATATCTGGATTGCTTCCTGAGTCCCCTGTGCATCTCTATCGGCATTTGAGGCAGAATCTGTGCCAAATGTTGGCGCTCTTAACGACCTGGCTTCTTAATGTCCCGTTAATCGCGAAAGGGGGACAATGGCATAAATAAAATATGTGTGAGGGTCCAGCGTGTAAAGTGGCACTGAAAATAGATTCGCCGGTTGGTTCCACGCCAGCAGCCACTTGGATACATTTTCAAGTCGATTCGCACTCACCTCAAGGAATATGCACGAAAAAAAAACCAAGTGGTATGCAAGACACAAGAACACTACCAAAGACCAAGTGTAAACTGGTCGAAAATAGCCACTAAGACGTGCGCTCGCCTTATCGGGGCGATGGTCACTTGGAATTCAAGAGAGTTGGGCGGTGACCAAAAATTTCCCTTTTTGGGTAGGCCGACCTAGAAAGGAAGTTCCCACTAGTGGGTGGGTCGATGCTAATGAACTAGACCATTGAAGGAACAGGTGCTCCTTAAACAGTGGGCAGCGTTGACCGCATAAACCGATCAGAAGCGGATAATCCATTTGAGCGCTGTTCTCTGCATGTTCATCTAGAATCTAGTTGAATTACCGTTGAGATCTTTACGCGACATATTCAGGGTTATTCACGCTATACGGCACGGAAGTTTGCGGCTAAACCGTTTGATTTTTGAAAAGTATTATTTTATGAATTGTCCGACGCCTACCGAGCGCACATTTTAAAAATATTTTTGTAATGTACAGGGTGCCCAAGAGCTCTAAAGGTATCAACGTTGCGTTTTTTTAAATGGAATGTCCTGTATATTATGGCATTTTAACAGAGTTTTGTCTTTGCTTCTCAAAAGCTGGTACACATCCAATATTTTTAATCCAGTGATATCTTCTATTTTGCAGGTGTGGTGTAAATTTCTAACCACCGCTTTGATTGGTCTAGACTGTTTGTCTTGAAAAGAATGCCATTCAAGATTCATATTTTTGACTACAGTTGTTAAATTCCTATAGTCGCTTGCGTCATTGACGTTTATTTTTTTCTTTTCTCCAGCAAGCATGCTTGTCTGGAACTTTATTTGACTTTTCACCAAATCGTCAGTTAAGCCATTGTAATTATCAGTTTTGCTGATAATTACTGGTGGAGGTTTCTTTTCTGTATTGTTTTGCTGCTGTTGTAGAGTGTTTTTTTATGATGTTACGTTGCACCGGTTCTTTTGGGGAAGTGCTTGCTTTTCTCTTTTTTGCATTCCTGACCCGAATCCATTCCGTTTCCTTGCTTAGTTCTTCTTCGTCTGTGCAGTATTCGTCTTCCATTTTTTCTATGTTTGTGTTTGATAATTTATCCTGTAATACTGTATATTTGACCATTAGTTCAATTTGACCATAAGTTCTTGGGTAATCCCCATTATAATGGGTTTATTTGGAGTGTGCAATATTGCATTGCTATGCATTATGTTCTGTGTTGATTTTGTTTAGTCACAGATAACCTACGACATTCATTCATGAAATTTTCGAAATTTTCACTCCGATAACTCGTATATATACAGGGTTATTCACGCTATACGGCACGAAAGTTTGCGGCTAAACCGTTTGATGTTTAAAAAGTATTATTTTACGAATTGTCCGACGCCTACCGAGCGCACATTTTAAAAATATTTTTGTAATGTACAGGGTGTCCCAAGAGCTCTAAAGGTATCAAAGTTGCGTTTTTTTTAAATGGAATGTCCTGTATATTATTGCATTTTTGGATTC
>NW_026018814.1:3518367-3520520 GCF_020466585.1 Dendroctonus ponderosae
AGGGCTTTTGGGACACTCTGTACATTACAAAAATATTTTTAAAATGTGCACCCGATAGGCGTCTGTGGATTCATCAAATAATACTTTGCAAAAAAACAAACGGGCTAGCCGTGAACGTCCGTGTCGTATAGCGTGAATAACCCTGTACAGGGTGATTTAAAATGTCTGCAATTTTTTCGCCAAATTACGATAAATACCTAATAACAAGCGTCAGTAGTTATGTGATTCATCGTGAACATTCCTATTTACATACCATTGTAAAGCGATCTAGCGATTTAGGTGCATATTTATTAAACATTAGCTAAGTATGCGATTCATCCCGAACCGCATTAGACAGTTTAAATACCATTTTATAAAGCAATATTAAAAATAATTAGGCTGCATGAGACAAGGAAAAGTTATTATTTTATTTTTATTATATTATTATTTGTCCGGTCCACGTTCCGCTTTTGTGCTTTGCTGTGTAAATTTCCACTTAAAACGCTTCTTCTATGCTTATAAGTGCGGTCTACTGCGCCTATGCTCTAAAACAGGCCTACTTGAAGCAACAACTAGTGCAATTGGCATAATAACCTGCTTGAGCCAGCCCACCACTGTGGTAACCTTGTTGGTTACTTCAGGGGGCACTTCGATCGAATGCTCCTCTACCAATGAGCTCCATTTGGCCCTCAAAGCGGCTTGGGCTGCAAAACCGGCCATTTTCCTCCGGGGAAAAATTCAAAAAATTGCAACAGGGGAATATGTTCCCCACTGTGGCCTATGACGGCGCCCTACTTACTCAAAACTATGTTCTATTAATGCGGCAAAAACTCCCAAAAATTTTTTCGGGCAATAAGCTGCCTGATGGAGTATTGATCGGTTTGAAGGTGTTTAAGGTTGGGGGTATGGGAAACTTTGGCTGCTGGCGCCAGGAATGGCTCGGCAGGATTAGTGTAATGATTTTTTCGCCGCCAAAATAATCGCCTTCATTTGGGGTAGTTTTCAAAGGCACGCACCGCAATAAGGACGTATTTATGAATGGAATTTGGTCGACATCTGAACGTTGCCAACTTGCCAGAACACGTAATTTCCTTAGATGCAGACAAGTAAGTAAGTAAGTAATTTCGACTGTTGATTGTTTTATGTTATTTGAGAAGACTTGGGAAGGGAATAGTCTGAGCCGATCATTGGAAAATATTTTATAATGGTTTCAAACTTGGAAAGCGCTAAATTCTTTAGGAAATTGCCTGCCAACCACGCCCATACTGGATTCTGGATCTGGGGTATGCACCGTGACGTGAACCTCTGTGATCTGTGGTCAACTACATTTTTCAGTCACAGGTTCCATGTGTGACTGTTCCAAGCTCGTACTTGTTCCAAGTAACTGTGATTTTTTGTCACATGTTATTTTGGCCCATGATAAATATTGGTTTGTACCTGAAACCAGACTGAAGCGTATTTTGAGTCTAGTCGGATTAGACTTATCGTGTTCCCAAATAAAAGCAGATCGTCTCTTAGATCTAGGGATGACACAAACGAGTATTTTTCAGTCACAGGTTCCATGTGTGACTGTTCCAAGCTCGTACCTGTTCCAAGTATCTGTGATTTTTTATCACATGTTATTTTGGCCCACGATAAATATTGGCGTATTTTGACTCCAGTCGGATTAGACTTGAAAAGGCCTGTTTCGGGCACTGAAAATATGATGGTAAAAGATTATTGGAAGTTGTTCGAAAGGATGTCAGAATATTGAGACAATAGTTTGTGCTCGATTTCCGGCTGTGGAACATTGTGTATAAACAATTATTTATAAATAATTAAAGAAAGTGCGAAAGCCCGTTTTTTGTGCATAATTGTTGAACCGTTGATGCTATTGAAAAAAAGTTTTATCCCTTTTTTCAAGCATTAAAAATACCTATGATTCAGATAAACTACATTAAAATCCGTTCATTAGTTTACTCAAAAATAAAAAGAGCCGTCGATTTCATCGTTTTGTTAAGTTTCAATAATTAATTTAGTTTTGTTTCAAGAAAATGGTACCATAACTTTTTTTGGTCAATCAGTAATGAAATTTTAATTTACTGTACTTTGTAGTATAACTCTTTACCAGTAAAATACAGCCTCAGAGAAGTCTCTCCGACGTCTCAAGAAAAATGTATTTAGAATCTGGCAAG
>NW_026018814.1:3520570-3535132 GCF_020466585.1 Dendroctonus ponderosae
AGTATTTCGTCGACACTTTCTCTATGTGCCATCCCTACTGTGTGACACTTGTAGGTTATATGGCTCAAGTATAAGTACAGTAAAAATATAGAGAAAAAGTGCAAACGGACCCCAGGTTGAAATACCATGTCTGATCGAATGCCCAAAGTGGATCTGAACAAATTGAGCGCCAGAGATCGTGAATTCATCGAGCGTGTCAGCCGAGATAATCAAATCCGAGTCGCCCGGTTGCAGAGGGTGCGTAGAAACAACCTGATCACTTTAGGGGTTCTTTGCTCGGCTGTTGTGGGCATTTACGGCTACACCATCTACGCAGTGAAGCAGGAAACGTTCCTGGACGACTTCGAGGAACCGGCCAAGATCATCGAGAAACCCAACAAGCTTTAAGATGTTGCCCCGTAGCGTAGTAAGATTGCCCCCCTTGCCCACTGTAAGGGACTTAGTTAAGTTATATAGACTCACGGCTATTAAGCAACTGTCGCAAAACTTTCTAATGGACGAGCGCATAACTGATCGGCTAGTAAGGGCGGCTGGAAACATCAGAGGCCATCATGTGTGCGAGGTGGGGCCGGGGCCTGGAAGCATCACCCGTTCCATCTTAAAAAAACAGCCCCAGCATTTGCTTGTCGTAGAAAAGGATCCCCGATTTTTACCCTCGCTGGAACTGTTGAAGGAAACCTGCAAGGATATTTCGAACATGCACATCGAAATCGGGGACATCATGAACTTTAATTTGGAAAAGGGACTGGAAGGGATTGTGAAAAGGGACTGGGACTATGCCACGCCCCCATTACATCTGATCGGCAACCTTCCATTCCATGTCTCCACGCACTTGATCATCCGCTGGTTGCAGGCAATCTCTGAAAAATCCTCAGCCTGGAGTTATGGCAGAACCCCGATGACACTGACCTTTCAGAAAGAAGTCGGCGAGCGAATCGTGGCCCCAATGGGCCACAAGCAGCGCTGCAGGTTATCGGTAATGTGCCAGTTTTGGTGCAATGTCGAGTACAAATTCACCATACCTGGTACCGCTTTCGTCCCCAAACCTGATGTTGACGTCGCCGTCGTAACTCTCACCCCATTGCGGGTGCCCTTGATCGACATGCCATTTCACATGGTGGAGAAAGTGCTCAGAACTGTCTTTCACATGCGGCAGAAGTACTGCCGGAAAGGCATCGGGCGATTGTTTCCAAAGTGCGTCAACGACGAACTCACTCAGAAACTGTTGGTTTTGGCCGAAATCAACCCTACCGCAAAGTCTTTTGAGCTGAGCAATGAAGACTTCGTGCGCATTTGCTATGCCTACAAGATGCTATGCGATGAAAATCCAGGCCTAGCCGAGTTTGATCATAGAATGCCCAAAGTTCTGAGGCCTGATTATGAGGAGAATTTCTACAGCACATGGCAAGCCTCTGCCGTTAGCTAAGGAGCGTTTTTTTTAATTTTTGCTGTTACCTAATGGTTTTGTAGTTAAACAATAAATAACGTTTAATAAATTTGCCTTTTCATCAAAAGCTCAATTATTTCGTTTAAAAGTGAAACGACGGAATTAATTTTAACTGACGATTTGGTTTTAAGTTCAAGAAACTCTCAATCTATAGCAGTTTGCTCTTAACTCGTATAGTAATTAGAACACAACCGTCTAGGTATACGGCAGGTCCTGTCAGTTCTATCGATTGCGATTATCGATTGATTCGAACCAATCAAATAAGTCTTCCGGTTTGTTGTTATCGAACGTATCGTTGACAAGTTCTACAAATGAGTTAAGACGATTTAAGGTTAGGTGGTTTTGTTTATTGTTTGATGATAATTATTTTATAATTTGTCGAGATAAACAACCGGGAGTCCGCCAATCATTTTTTTTTTCATTCTCGTGCATTTCGAACCTTATATAAGTTCTAGATAAAAATGGCAAACAAATAGTATCGTACAGAAATTCATAGGTAAATTTTATACGCTCTTGGCTAGTAATTTTTTATTTTTTAACATTGATTGTTTGAATTTGTTGGAACAAAAATAATAGCATTGCCTTTAAATTAGCACAAAGAAAGGCAGTGATCATTATGAGTATTTCTTAATTTATAACAATTTACAAATGATTTATTCTGATCAACTTAAATAGGTATTAGATTTTGCATTCGTAGTATTTAAGTAAGCAGCTTAAACCATTAAATAAATCTCCTAAACAGTTTGGTTTATTGTATATTTGACATTATATTGAATATCCTTACATACATCCATACATTTATATGGATAGTTTTCAAATTAGTAAATACATTCCATAGATTTATTTATCGGTAAAACTTAATAACTTAATAAACATCACCCAAGTGGCAAGAACAAGTAAGAGTGCTTATGACATTAAATACTAAAAATATAATAAAAAAATGTAGTATTATTGTTAAAAGATTTAAAATTTCTGATTACAAATCCTAGTATTTTATACAGCTGATATAATGAAATTAATTCACATAGTACTACCTACTAAAAAGTCGAACTACGTTGTTGGTATTCCACTTTTGTTGGAATAGTGTAAAAATGAAATTATTTTCATGTGTTGCTTAGTGTGACATGTTAAATAAAAAGTAAATGGAAACAGAAGATACCAGCAATTATTTTGCTTAATATTTCTTGACTCTTACAATAGTAATTTTATTTTTTCTGTTACTTTAAAATTTAAAAATTTGTTGATAATTTGTTTTAATTAAATTTGCACATTGCACATGGGAAAATAACTTAAGCCATTTTTATTATTAAAACGCCCCATTTGGTGTACATAATATATAGAGTAACGTTTAAAAACACATCGTTAAGTTCTTCTAAATCAAACTTTATAAGTCCAATAGTTTTATCAATATTAATTAAGTTAACACAGTTAAAGTCCAACACTATATTAATAAAATCCAAAGAGTTTAGGGTTACAACCATAGAACAACGCTTATGGTTACAACAAAATACCGGTAAAAAATCACCTAACCTTAAATCGTCTTAAATCATAACAAACCGCTAGGTTCGAATCGCCGCAATCGATAGAATTGACAAGAAGTGCCGTATACCTAGACGCTTGTAATTAGAACTAGTTATAAATACGCGTATTTTGGAGTAGGTGGCAACCATGGCTCTGTTCTATTTACAGGAGTCTGTCATAGAAACGCCACTTTTAAAGTTACAAACGTCACAAAAAAATTGTTTCGGTGAAAGTTTACTATAATTTAATTAAAATGTGATGTGCGTTATTTGGATTTCAGTACTTTCCACGGGCAGCTCGAATTTCCTGCAGTTATTGACCGCTTGAGTAAGTCCCAGACGTTAATTCAACTTTTGCTTCCTGTCCATCAGTTACCGGAAACAAATAATTTTTTAAAAGTTTGTTTAAGTCGTGAAAATCTCTAGATTCGAGCCGAAATATCTGACACAGTTTGAACCCACATTTCCATAAAAGTAGCCAATCTGCATAAGTTTTGTCATGTTTATCAGTGGGCCATTGTGTTAAGATGTTTGCAAATGATGTATATCAGCCACAATTCTACGTAGTTCCAGCAAACATGACTCCAGATCGCGTCCAAGTACTTGAGCTTTTGCACAAGTGGTTAGCAATTTAGAGGTTGAATTGTTTTGAATTATCACTATCTTAAGAGGTGTTTAATTGCGATATTTGGAAGTGCAATCACTTAGCAATTGCTAAAGCTAGCGCGATTTTTGAATCGACTGTAGACATATACGCTAGTGCCCTTTCCAGTTATGTTCACCTCAATGATAAAGCTTGTGGGCAAAGCCTCAAGGCTTTACGTTGCACGGGCTGTGGCTAGCGTGTCAGCGACAATCAACAAGCAACTGGACCCTCAAGATGAAGCCATGGGAAAAGAGCAGTGTTTCCTCGTGGACGATAACGATATTGTAACAGGTCAGGCCAGTAAAAGAGACTGCCACTTGGTGCAAGAGGATGGAAACATCCCTCTGCATCGGGCATTTAGTGTGTTTTTGTTCAATCAAAAAGGCGACTTGTTGCTGCAGAAGCGATCATCGGAAAAGGTCTGAGCTTGGAGTATTTGCGATTCTCTACAATAAAGGGAGGGTGTTTTAGATTACTTATCCTGACCACTATACAAACTCGTGCTGCAGCCATCCGCTAACCAATTTTCCTGGTGAGGAAGAAGAAGCAAACGCTTTGGGGGTCAGGAAAGCCGCCCAAAGGCGCCTGAACTACGAGTTGGGCATTTCTCTAGACAGCATTCCCATTGACAGTATTAATTACATTACCAGGGTGCACTATAAAGACCAAGGTACGTTCAGCCGATTTAGCACAGCGAAGAAATAGCAGACGTTTGCAGGGAACGGCAAATATGGCGAGCATGAGATCGACTATGTTCTATTCATTCAAAGGGACGTCAAGTTGAACCCCAACCCAAGCGAAGTATCGGAAATCAGCTTCGTTCCTCGGACAGAGTTTGACGATTTTATTCCGACTCTAACTGGCCAGTGGACGCCGTGGTTTTCACTGATTTTGAAGCATCGGCTCAAGTTCTGGTGGGACCATTTGGATCGGCTGGACGAGATCAAAGACCACAAGAAGATTCTACGCTTTGGCAGCGAAAAGTGAAACAGTACCAGTAGGGCACTGATTGCGCAATTCTTCACTGCTAGTCATCTATGTTTAAGAACTATTTTACTTGTATTTGTTCAAGGTTAATTTCAACGGGTTTTTATTGCAACAAGAACATTTCTTTATTAATGCTGTGTTACTTCTTATTAGTTAGTAATGGTTGTTTGAACCCAACAAACCATTTCGATGGGTTTGTTACAAACAGCCTTTGCGTTCCGCAAAAAACCGCTGTGGATTATTTGGGAAAATCTAATTAATTCACAGCTAACGCCGATATGTGCGGGATATGACCAACAATTGCTGGTAGACACCGCGCTTGTGCCAAGTGATATCGATTCTCTCCAGCCTCCCTGCAGCCGCAATTTGATCTCAAAGTCCCTTCGCCTGCATGGCCGCAGAGCAACATGAAGAGACAAAATGTGCGAACTCTTTCGCTCGTAGTAACCACATTCACTTATCTACTTATCGGAGCGGCGGTCTTCGACGCCCTGGAATCCAAGGAGGAGGAGAAACGCGACCAACTGTTGAAAGGTACACGCTTCACTGGCAGGCAAAAAGCGGGCAATTTCTCGTTCAAGTCTCTTCAAGCTCATTGAAGACGAAATACAACATAACTGAAGAAGACTACAAGATGATCGAGCTGATGATCATCGAGTACAAGCCGCACAAAGCGGGACCCCAATGGAAATTCGCAGGCTCGTTCTACTTTGCCACCGTAGTGCTGGCCATGATCGGCTACGGACATTCGACCCCAGTTACGGCCGGTGGAAAGGCCTTTTGTATGGCTTATGCGATGGTATCGTTCACATGTTTAAGCCGATGGCACCTTCACGGGGCCTCTATGGACTGTTGTCGTTCTAGATTGGCATCCCGCTCGGACTGATCATGTTCCAGAGCATCGGCGAGCGGCTCAACAAGGTGGCCTCGATCATCATCAGGCATATCAAGAAGTATATGAAGTGCGATAAAATCGAGGCCACTGAAATGAATCTTATGTTCGCCACGGGAATGCTTTCTACAATAATAATCACTACTGGCGCCGCGGTTTTTTCTCGCTATGAAGGATGGACGTACTTCGACAGTTTCTACTACTGCTTCGTCACTTTGACTACCATCGGGTTTGGAGACTACGTGGCCTTGCAGGTGAAAGACGTGGAAAGAGAGGGCATATTGGATAAAATCACGCAGCAGTGTTTCAGAACGATAACGCCCTGATAAACAAGCCTGGTTATGTGACTCTCAGCTTGGTCTTCATCCTGTTTGGCTTGGCTGTAGTGGCGGCCAGCATCAACTTGTTAGTGCTCAAGTTCATGACTATGTAAGTTGCGAAGAGGACTTGAAGGCTCGGGTTTTCACTGATTTTACTGCAGCGGGCCAGAGGAGAGCAGAAAAGATGACCAGGATCTTCAATCCTCATCCCATCACGTTTTTGCTCTCGACGGGGAAATGATGAACGTGAACGGCAAGCTACTGGCTGGACACAACTTTATCGACGACGACTTCGATCAGACGTCGGTCTGCTCGTGCAATTGCCTTGGATTGACCCATGCAGACAACGAGAGGTACATAGAGAATATCTCAACCAATCTGGCCTAAGGACGAATTTTTCAGGCTCTTACTCGATACGTGCTACCATCCCACGCACAATCTGCTCAACGTGACACTAACGACGAAAAGGGCATCCGTTTGACATCGCCGGAAGAGAACTAGCGTTTGAGGAAAATATTAAACAATGTATTCCTTACCGGTGCAAAAGAAATTTATCCTAAAAAGCCCCTGTATTGCTAGTTACGGTTGTAAAACGCCAGAATGTGATTGACTACCGCCCTGTTGTAGTCATGCAAAACTGGCCGGCCTAATTCATACGCGCACTTCTCAAACAGGCGTAGCACGGGGCTTTGGTACCAAATATTGCGGGTTTCCGTACTGCTTAAGTCCAGAGTGTTCAGCTGCAAGACCCCAAAGTAAAACTCTCTGCCGTCCGTTTGTATTGCTTGTAGAGTGACTGGTGTGGGCAGGTCTTTGACTTCGTCCTAGAGCAAAATTCGTGGGTTTTCCCACTAAAACTTTCCATATAATCAAACTACCCCAAATTGTTCCTTGGCGTAAGCAGCAGCGGCTGTGAAGGCCTTAAGCAGTGTTCTGCCGCAGATCTGCTCCTGTGTTACTTCCTCTTCAAAGAGATTTTTCACAGTTTCCTTGTTGTAGTTGATGAATAACGTATGGGGGTGGTATTTGCGAGACGTTTTATTCACAGCTGAAAAACCCTTTGGTTACCATTTAAGCTTTGGTGGCCAGAGTTACTTACGGTACACGTTCCTCAGCACGTATTTGTTTGTTGGCTGCAACGTGACGGTGGGACTGACTGGGAATAAATCGGGCAACTGAAATTCGTTGAGGCTCTGCCTTGTTATCGGCGCCAGGGGCTTCTCTGCCAGCATCACCAGGTCCCCTAACTGTTGGAACTGAATCAGGTCACCATTCCTTTCAAACGGGTAGGAAAACAGTAGGTTATCAGCAAGGTGTCTTTGCCTAACCAACTCAGGTGCTGACGTAGTTTCTATTAGGTGCAGAAGCCTGGATATCAGGAGTTTACTGCAAAAAAGCCCAATGAAAGGATCGCCCACAAGAGACTGTAGGCCTCTTACAAGACGCGTTGTTGCGTAATTCCATAGGCTCTTGGAAATACATAAGCGGGCCGATTACGATCTTTAATGTGAGGCAAGAGCTTTTGCTCTGCATCTAGCACGCAGCTAGCTAAAATAACATCTTTCACTCGTTTGTTCACTTGTCTGCTAATGTCCTCAATACTGTAGTTTTCGGGCAGGCCCTGCACCACTTCCACAGTGTTAGTGAGAACCTTGGCCTGTGTTAAACCTTGCAATAGAACATTTGCGTGGCCGTAAGTCAACAGCGGCCTTTCGTGCCAATTGTCAATGGTAGTCTTCCTTGGCCCCCGAATGCCCACAATTTCAACCCTGCAAATCACACTTCATTAAGTAGAAAAATAGTTGCTGTTTAAGTTCTAATTACCGTTCCGGTTTGGTTACAACAAAGTCTTTTATAAATTCATTGGGGTCTTCGGTTGCAATGCCCTGCTTTTTGAGGATCTTCTCTGAGCCAATGTCCAGGACTTTTCGGTTCCCCTTGATGTGCCAGAGTTTTCGAAAGTGCCATCCTATATTCTGTTTAAAAAGAGTTGGAGTTGGACGCATTTCAGCCGCAATAAATATTGATTCTTGAGAGGCACCTTAATTAACCTCACTTAAATTGCAGGTTAGTTCCTATCACAGATTATCAAACTGGTTCCTATAATAATAGTTTGATAATCTGTGGTTAGTTCGGTTGATTTTAGGAGTGGGGGAATCGAGTTAATTCGAATATCTCGAGAGATTTTCACATTTGATTAGTGATGTCAAACGCAGATCAAATATAAAAGGCAACACATTTTTCCGTTTTATTGTCGAGTTTTAATCTACGAAGGAGAAAGGTATATCGTTTCAGTGATTTTTTGTGCTAATTGTTTTGCTAGTGTTACTGAAATCAAACTCATTTTCTGAGAGTACATTTATTACATACCAAATAATTTTATAGCATAAGTATATAACAGTAAACAGGAATAAAAGAGATGTTAAATGAGACTTTGGGCTTGCTATTGCTCGATCCAATTTACCCTTACATACGGAGCGCTGCTACAAAACCAGCATTTAGATCAGACAGGACTTGGACTCGTGACTGTTTATTTAGAAGCTTATGGCCGTTATGCTGCATATTGTACAGACGTTTTCTTGTTCTTTTACAGAGCGGAGGCTCCAGAGATAATTTCAATCAACTCCCTGGTGATGACGGCCTGTCTGGTTCTGTTGAACGTGAGGGTCAGTTTGTCGATCATCTCTCCAGCGTTCTTGCTGGCGTTGTCCATGGAGGTCATCCTGGAGGATTGCTCAGAACATGCGCCCTCTTTCATGGAGTAGAACAGCAAAGAAGCCAAGGAGAACTCCAGGTAAGATTTAATCACTTCGTCATCGAGAGAGTCGTAAATGGACAGTTTCGGCGCGGTCTAAACGGGGAGGGTTTGCTCAAAAGCTTCGACGAATCAAAGGAAAGCTTACCACAACGGACTCCAAGCTGTAAACGGGCAGGGTCTGAGTTTCGTAAGACACCACCGACTTGAAGCGATTATAGACGATTTCGCCGGAGGCAAACTTGTAGTCGCTCTTCAGAACGGCGTCGGCCAGTTTGGCGGCATCGATGAAAGTTGGGGGCAAGCGCCCAATTTCATTGGCCGACAAAATAATGTTGTTGCCGTAGATGCGGGACAGAATAGCACGCGACTTGTCTCCAACGCAGACAATTCGGATGTTCTTATCATCCTTGCCCAGCTCGGTACGGATGTGCCGAGCCACTGAAGTGTGCACAGCACCACATAGACCTAAAGCAAAATATAGAGCTAAATAGAAGGCTTCGCTAACTAATCGCGTTGTTAACCTCTGTCGGAAGTGATAGCAATGAACAGCTTTTGGGGCGCATCTGGCGGTGGGGCGATTTCAGCTTGTTCATAGAACTGCTTAGCACCGTTGCCGATGGATCTGACCTGAAAAATTGAAAATTGCAATTGAAACAGCTTGAAAACTTATCTCCAGTCTAAATGATGTGGACAACTAGATGCTCAGTAAAAAGGCTGACCTGTTTTAAGTCGCGCTCAGCTCTGGCATACTTGGCGGCCGACACCATCTTCATAGACTGGGTGATCTTCTGAATGTTCTTCACCGACTTCAGACGAATGGAAATGGCCTTTAAGGTGGCCATGCCCCTCTGTTGCTGTTGCATGGGGGCATTTTGAGCCACCGCAGTGATCGCACTTCCAAATCGACCCAACATCTTCGCAAACCCTGTAAATCCAGATTCACTTCAGACTCTTCATTGGGGAGATGAAACTGGAGGTGAGGAGCAACGCTTTTGAAACCGTGGATAACAAGTTATGTAATGTGGCTGTAGTTTGGGGTATGAAGGAAATAAAGCGCTTGGAGCAGGCTGTGAACAATGCGGTACCTGCCTTAGGCTGGGACAAATCGATTACCAACTAAATGGGCACCGAAGTTGGGAGTTGGGGGCTAAATTTGCTGGTAAAAGTTAATCAAAGTCAGCACTAACCTTTTGCCACCTTTCAGCTGGTCGAAGTGCGGCAGTGTTGCTGCAAGTTTAAGTCAATTGTCACACTTCAGGGCAAATTTTGATTTTTTTTGCATGCTGCATTATTTGAAAAATTGTTCTTGATGATTTTTTCGTTTGATGCTATCTTTTTTCCGAAATGTATTCGATTCGAGGTAATGTAAAATTAATGTAAAATTACTTTATTTAAATTGTCTCTGGCGCTGACCGCGCCCCAAATAGTTGGCAATCTTCCTACACATTGTCAGTTGTCAGTGTCAAATGTAAATATTTATAGATTAAAGATCCTAAACAAATTCTGCTGGTAAACCAAGGAAAAGATGCCGGCACTTGGTTTGATGCATAGAGTGAAATTGGCAATTTTGCGACCACAAAACCGGTATCTTGAGCCTGGAAAACTGTTCGGTTTTTGCCAGCTTTGTCAAAGTGTGCGACCTAACCTCAAGGTACCAGTTGCGGTGGGAAACTCAAACTTGCCCTATTCTACAGCGGCAAAACGGGACGTTGGCGTAAGCGACGACGGCAAAAAACACATTAATATCGGTACCATTGGCCATGTGGACCATGGCAAAACCACTCTCACCGCTGCCATTACGAAATATTTGCAACATCAAGGGCTGGCCAAATTTGTCTCTTATGACGAAATTGATAGGGCTCCTGAGGAAAAAGCCAGAGGTAAATCAGTGACGAACGTCCAGCAAAAATGCTTTGGTCAACTAACCGTTGGATGTGATTTTTTTAATTCAAAGTATCACAGGAATCGTTTAGATTGAGCGGTGTTTGTGTTGCAGGTATCACAATAAATGCGTGCCATGTGGGGTACAGTACGAAAACTCGCCATTACGCACACACTGACTGTCCAGGGCACGCCGACTACATAAAAAACATGATTTCTGGAGCGTCGCAAATGGACGGGGCTATTTTAGTGGTGGCGGCCACCGATGGCCAAATGCCCCAAACCAGGGAACACTTGCTGCTTGCCAAGCAAGTGGGCGTAACCAAGATCGTTGTCTACGTGAACAAGGCCGACTTAGTGGACCAAGAAGTAAGACTTGTTGCCACCAATTTTAGCCTATTTGAGCCTCAGTTGAAACGTAGGTTTTAGAACTAGTCGAGCTAGAGGTCAGAGAGCTGCTAGAGGACTTTGGGTTCGATGGCTCTGGATGCCCGGTGATTTTTGGATCGGCACTACAAGCTCTGCAGGGCAATGACAGTGAAATAGGTTTGAAATGCACATTTCCAGCAGTTTCCTGTGAATGTTGAACAATTTTTCTTATTGCTCAGGAACCCAGTCTATTCAACAGCTGTTGGATGCGGTTGACTCGTACGTGCCCTATCCAGAGCGCGACTTCACTTCTCCATTCTTGTTGCCAATAGACAATGCTTTTCTGGTACCAGGACGGGGGACGGTTGTAATCGGCACTCTAAGCAGGGGTGTGTTGAAGAAAAACGCCGATGCTGAGATGTTGGGATTCGATACTTGCTTGAAGACCAGTGTCAATGATATACAGGTGTTCAGGAAGAGTCTGCCTGAAGTGAGCCATTCTGGCTGAGTGAGTTTGATGGATATTTATCATGAACGCATTTCAGGCGAAAGCTGGAGAAAACATCGGGGCGCTGATTCGCAACATAAAGCTAAAAGACATTAAACGGGGCATGCTGCTTTGTGCCTCAAAAAGCGTCACTTTGAGCAATCGGTTTAAGGCGAGCATTTATTTCCTTTCTAAAGCCGAGGGCGGCCGATCCAAACCCGTTACCAGCAAGTACTGTCAGCAGCTGTATAGTAAAACCTGGAATGTCCCGTGCAGGGTAGACATTGGTATGTGATTAACGGTTGCGGAAATATCTCTTATGAAAGAAATTGCTCCAGATAACGACGCCATGATTATACCCGGCGAACACGGCAACATCAAGCTCACACTTTTATGGAAAATGGTAATGTCGAAAGGCCAACAATTCACAATTCGGGAGAACAATGTCACTGTTGCCACTGGGATTATAACGGAGAACTTGCCGAACGCGCGCGTGATAGGGAATCTGGGAAAGTTGGAGCTGCCTGATTGATCAGGTAGGAAGTTTTTGAATCCATTTAATATTATCTGAGGGAGATAGCGTCGAGACGGAGAATAAAAGCTGGAAATGTATGCGAGTGGTTTATTGTTTTTGAGCGTCGTTTAGTAAGAAAATGTCCCGACTGTTAAAAGAGCGATCGATATAAGTTTAGTGAAAATAGTGAAAAAATCATGTAGAAAGCGGAACTTGAATTCCGTAGACATTAAATCACGTCTAAAAATTGTTCAATCAACAAAAACATACATTATTAATCTGCATTGAAAGCATAAGAGGCCACTGTCGGGGGTGATTTCTTTTTTTCATTAATCAACTAAATAATAAAGTAACGCAATCGTTTTTGTGTTAAAAATTTATATTATTTAATGTAACACAATATAGCATCGATTCTAGGTCATGGAAGAACATTCCTCGTATAAAGATTAAAAAGTAGAACGTTCAAAGTGTAAATGAGATTTAGGCACCAGAAGAGGTTTTTTTGTTACCACAGAACAAGCTCGATTAGGCACTTTTCGTTTCAACTAATAGATAAGTAGATTGTTTGATACAATTCGGGGAATCCTAAATTAAAGTAGATGCTTAATAAAACAACGCGACATTGTTATTGGCACATAATAAAATTTCTACAATTAAAATATACATTTTTGGTTAATAAAAATTGGATAAATGTTACGGGGTCAGAACTTTACCAATAGATAACGTTCGCTTTTTAATGAATAATTAGCACCACTGCAAAGGCCACTTTAAAACCCTAATTTTACGGTTATACACACAAAACTATCTTCTACTGAAACTTGAACGTTTTCATTTGTGATTCCTGCTTAGTGGTTCTGCTCGTCGTCGTGGTTTTTTTCTCGAAAATTTGCTCGTTGATCGACTTCTTGATCGTTTTTTGCTCCAAGGTGTCGTCCTTCAGCACGGGCGGCTCATTGATATACTCCACATTGGACGAGTAAGAGCTCTGGTACTGATCATCGCCGTTTTTGAACGTTTCAAAGGCACTTTTCGGGCTCAACGGCGTAAAACCTTTGCCGTCTTTTCCCGTGTTTGTGTAGTACTTTTCGGTGTTGGATGCGTACGTTGTCTTCGGCTCTGACTTGTAGTACTCGTACTTGTAAGTATCCGTGTGGTATCCATCGGGGGTCTTGTAAGTGTTTGTGGCGTACTCTGAACTGGTGTATCCATCGGAGCCGGATTTTGCGTCGAAGCTCAGAGGCTTAAAACCCCCGATGCTGTCGAAGGCACTCGGCTTTGACGGCTCCGCCCCGAACGGTTTGGGCGACGTGTTAGTCGCTCCGTAACTCTTCGGGGCGCTTAGCGAGGCGTAATGACTGGTAGAGCTGACATTCGGCGACTGAAAGCTCTGGGGAGACTTATAGATGGGCGACTTTGGACTGGTCCTCGATTGATTGTAACTGTCATAGGCAGGTGCGTTGTAGGAGGCTGATGGGGGGCCGTACAAGTTGGAGCTGTGCGCTCCATTGTTGGTGCCTCCGTACACCGCTTGGTTCAAGTCGTTAACGGCGCTGAACAGATTGTTGGGCTTTAGAGGGCGCTCCAACGAGCTGATCTTTTCGGAACTACCCAAGTGGTTGTAAGCCTCTTGGTGGTACTGGTTAGTGGGGGATGGTTGGTAAGGCGAACGGGTGCGGTCGTAGTTGTGCGTATTGTATCTGTGAACATAGGCTTTAATTAGCGCGCGTGAAACTACTTTAAAGGGAAATAAAACTCGGTTATAAAACTGAACCCGGGTACCGCAGACTTACCTATGTGACTAATCATCTTTTTAAGGTAACCCTCACTCTGAGCATGCAACAAAAGAATAGAAATTAGTTAAAGTGAACAAACCAGCAAAGCTTAGCTTTCGCCCAAACAAGCATAGATCCAGGGCCGTTCCTTTGCAAGCAGGATTAGCGATTAGTGGGCAAACAGATACAAATGTACACAGGGGTGCGGTGGTTAAAACAGAGACGAACGACACACCTTTTGACTCACCGTGAATCCTGCTCGGGCGCCGAGCTGATGTAACCGTCGGTTTCGTCGCCGGACGTTTCGTACCCTGTAACCAAAGCAATGTCAGTTGTCATACACAGTGTTGGGCAAAAATGGGTTTTTATTAAAAAAATAAAAAATCACTGAATTATTTAAATTAATCAAAAAAATCATGATTTTTTTGATTTTTATTAAATCAATTGATAAATCCGCTTAATTAGCTGTTTTAAAGTCATTGCAATTGTTGCCGAGAAGATTCAAGCTAAGTTGAACCGATTCAATACTTGTCCGAGCGCATTTTCGACGGAAAATTCTTGTCGCAAGGGCCCGCGACCCGTTTTCACACGTTGCCGGGCGTAATCTATAAATGCCGTCGCCTTTCTTCGGTCTTATTCATTTCGTCACAAAATTTCAAGAGAGGCTAATGTTGAAAAGTGTGTAGATTTTTTGTGTTTGTGTAATAATAACAAGTCAGGTTGAAAAGAACGCAATGGCTGGAAGAAAAGAAGACAGTATATGGCAGTTTTACATCAAAACCACCTCTTCTAATAAGTCAGGATGCCGAGCCGAGCAACTTGCAAACAGTGTAAGAAGGAGATTCAAGGCATAGTACAAAGACTTAAGGCACACCATGACGTTTGTAAGAGGCAACAAAACAAACAAGGCACAACAACAAATGCAAACATCGATCTTCCGCCCAACTTTTTTGAGACTGGGAGTGCTTC
>NW_026018814.1:3536131-3544467 GCF_020466585.1 Dendroctonus ponderosae
ATCGGATTAACCAATTACCTTTCAGTTTGTATTTCGCCTTGCGGATGGCCGCTAGCTTGATTTGCGCCTCTTCTAGCTCCCGCTGTTTTCTGCAGACTTCGGTTTGTGCGTCGATTTCCTGCGCGATTCCGCCCACCATTCGCCGGCTGATCACCAGGTACCTGCAAGTAATCGGGTTACCATCAAGAACTCTGCGCGGATTTTTAGCTTACTTTTCCTCTTCAACTTGCTTGGCTTGTTGTGCGGCGGTCACTAGATTGTCAGTGGATTTGATGACGGCATTTCCAGCCGCGTGTAGTCTTCTGGTGGCCTCAGTGTCACCCTCAGCCTTCACTTTGCAAGCCACTAAGAGGTGGGCAGTGGAACTTGCCACTTGTTTCGCGGCCGCAATCAGTTTGTCTTCGCTAGCCAAACCTGCGAAATGAATTTGATAAATTCTAACTCAAAGAAAACCACTAGTTTTGGGCTAACAAAACACTTTATAATTTGACAATGTTAGTGCGGGTAAATCAATTAAAAGGTTTTTTTTTTATTTAAGCGAACAGATAATATTTGATCAGTAAATGTATCCTGATTGCAGATATTATCTGTCCGCTTAGGTCACTGAAAAAAACGTTTTACTTTATAGCATGGTTTCTTAAAGCGAACTTTGCGAAGACATGTGAAAAACAAACAGTTTTGTAATTTGTTCATATTGGCATTGTTCCGTCCAATGCTACTATGACGTCGCGCAACTACCCTATTTAATGCAACCGGCAACTCTGCAATTTATATAAGTCATTTCGCATTGAAAGAAGGTCGTTGCTCTGGTCTGCTATAAAATGGAAAATTTTGCGAAAAATCATTCGAAATCAGTGAAAATTGTGTATAATTGAAAAGTGCGGAAATTCCTCATCATTCCGATACTAAAATCGCAGCTACAACGGTGTTTTCGGATGCATTAAGTGAATTTAAATGTTTCATGTGACGTTTGGACACTATGTCGGGAGTCTTGTGTCGGTGCCCATTTGAAATTCACTTTTTGCGGATTCATAGATCATTGGAGCGTTCTTCCCGACAGGAAAACTGTATAAACAATTGGTAAGTGCCATTCAACATTATTCCCTAATTTTCATTGTATTCAGTATGTCGTATCTGCAACGTTGCCATATACCGACTTGCGTGCACTTGCTGGGTGCACTCAATCGAAAATTTAAACTTACCGACCTTAGTATATTGACACACTCCAGTGGTTATTTAGTTTTAATCCTTTCATCAAATAAAAGAAATAAATTCTCAAAATCAACATACCTTGGACTAAAGCATTGGCGCTCTCTACCAAACTGTGAGTGGCTGCGGCCACCATTCTGGCAGCTGAAATAAGCCCCTCCGACCATTGACCATCGTCGGACGAAGAAATAGGGTACCTTAAACACAACGCTTGTACCTCATGCAGTGGCAAACAGCAGCATTCGTGCTTACCGGGTCATTTTGCCACTATCAATCAGCTCCCGCTGCGCGGCACTGGCTGCCTTAATCAGGGCTGAAGTTGCGGTGGTGATAGATTTGGCCGCTTCCAGGATCATTTCGTCGAAGTTCATGAACTCCATGTTGGGGTCTTGGACCTGTGAACATAGAAAGACCTATGTAGAGTTGCTGATCACGATTGTGGACTTCAATCAGAACCCTTGCTCGGAAGATAAATAAAAGGCTGTGGTCGTTCGGAGCATCATCTCTATAATAATATGTTTGACTCCTGGGTGCTTTCGAATCGACAACCAAGAATATCAAACATATCTTATAGCGATTGCAAAAGGGCGCCAGCGCTGCTGAAAGAAAAACCATCCACCATGCAGGTTCTCACCTTAATATTCTGCCTGGGGCGAAGATTGGCCAGCTTTTCAGCGGCTGCATCTATAGAGGCGGCAGCGCCGAGCAGCTCTTTTTCCGCTATCACTGTTGGATCGTTAGGATCCACCCAATCAGAGCCTATAAAGGCAAATGATTGCAACCAGCAACTGGGCAACTGCCGAAAGTGTTACCTTTGAGACGTTTGGCCAAGTTGACCAGCTCTGTAACGGAATGCGCGATTTTCCGCGAAATGATGGGCAAAGTCTGCTTCATGTCGGCTGCGCCGTTGCCGTCGAGGATCGCTATGAGAAGTTGCCTGAAGTCTTTCGCGCAGTCATGTCCGGCTCGCAGTGTGTCCTCTCGAAGCTCGTTGGTTTCGGCCAAGTTATAGGCCGCACTCTTGCATGTGATCAACATGTCGGAGATGGCTTTCCGGGACATGTTCGCAGCAGCTGAACAGTGGAAAGTTGAGGAATCCACCGATTAGAGACTCGATTCAAACTTTACCAATAATATCGTCCTGCTTGTTGCTGATGCCTGCCGACACGGACTTGGCAGTGGCGTTTGTGATACTTTTCGTGCATCGGATCAGGTCCTCAACTGTGACGTTCGGCTTACAGCCCTCACTGGAGTAAAGCGTCTGAAACTGAAACATCAGCAAACTCCTTAGACAGCAACAATTGGGGCAACTTTACCCTCATTTCCTGGCCGATGGCTTCCACGGTCGACTCCAGAGCCCTCGTGCCTCGAGTGTGTTCGTCTTCAACCGCCTTCACTGTTTTGAGCAGCGACGTCACGTTGGTCACCATTATCTGCAAGAAACACACAGATTCACATCAGAACAACAACTACATGATGTGGCATGCTTTTAGAGACACACACCTAAAACAGTCTACAAAGCTGAAAGAGAATCGGGTTAGGAAACAGAACAGACAAATAAACGGACAAGTATAGTCGGAAACCACAAAAAACACAACCCGAGCAGTAGCAAGTTCAGTTGTAGGGGGCGAACTGAAGTTGCTGGTGCACATCGGAAGGCACTTACCGTCAAGACAATGGGCTGAGAAATAATTTAAGTTGCAAAATCGGGCAAACTACGCTGTTTATTGGATAACATTAGTAAAAGGTAAACTTTCCGATAAGTAACGATTATTGAAGCGGTAAAAAAATAAAAAAAACCTTTTAAGTATTTAACTGAAAACTTTGAAGGATTTTAAAACGCTAAATTATACGAATAGTTTTCCGGGGATTTTCCTGATGTTACGAAGCAAAAACGAGACACTGGCCGATATCGGATTGCAAATTTTCCGGCTCGGTGCAACTCTCAGAGTTGACGTTCTCCTTGCTGTCGCTCAGCAAGCGGAGCAGCTCGTCCTCCTGATCCGAAATCCACCAATCGGTGTCTGAGTCGAGTACCTGGTCAACCAATCAAAACATGTACGTTAGTCCGGCACCCTGGCGAGTCAGCGTCGACATGGACTTCAAATAATCAATCGACATGTTTTGATTGATTTCGGATTGTGGGGCCAATTGGTTCGTTACTGGTGCGTTTTATTTCTTTTTTGGTAAATAGTAAAGGTGATTGATTATTATTTAAAGTCCACCACAATGTGTTGCGTTAGTGCTCAGGTTAGTCAGTACGCAAGTGGATGTGTTAGAGCGACCACACTGCAGGCGGTTGTTGGTCCGAATCTAGATTAATGTCTCCTCTTCATGCCGATGTTAAGGAAATGGAACGTAGCTGATCACACTCAAAGGTTCTAAAAAATCAACGATGTCACCAAAAACTTAATTACTTGCCACCAAGTTTGATGTTGGTTTTGGTCAAAACTTGCCAGCTTCAAGTCAGAGCGTGCAAAGTGCAATTTGAAAATAAGAGTTAACGAAGCAAACAGGCAATATTACTGGAAAAAATCAGACTATTAGCAACACTCTTAAGTAAAGGCAAATCAAACGTGAAAAAGCTTTATTAAAACTACTATACAACCGAGCTAAGTTAGCACAAAAATTTTGAAAGAATGGATTTTACCTTGGCGCTGTCTTTCAAGTGAGCCATGGCGGGGTCGTTGATTGGCTTGCCGCTGGCCGCTTTAGTGGCATGAATCAGGTCCCCAAGTGCGCTGGCCACGTCCCTCACCGCATTGATCAGCATCACCTGCGAGTCTGGATTGTCCGAGCCCAGACTGGCCGCTCCGAACTTTACCACTTCAGCCAGTTGAACTGGAATAAAAACCAACTTTATAGACTACTACTCTCAGAGCAGCGTTAGTTTGACCTACCGATTGTCGCCACAGAGTTCTGGGCGGCAACAGCGAGTTGTTCCTGAGAACTGGCGGCGCCTGCTACCAACGTCTTTGTATCCTCCACCAGAGCCTTGGCAGTTTTCAGGATATTCTCGCGATGGTCCGCGAATGATTCGTTCTCGTTGTCCGGGTTTAGGTTGCCGGCAGTGGCAAACATGATAGTGGTCTCCAAGTCGCCAATGATGCCCGATACGGTCGACGCGGCATTGATGCAGGCCTGCGTGCCTATAGAGCCGATTATTTTCGAGAATTCGGACGGTTTTGGGTGGACACTCACCTCGCGAGCCGCTCTGCAGGGTCGCCAGCACAGTAGCAACCTTTTCAATGACAGTTCGAGAGCAATCGCCCAATTCACGAAGACTGACGTCGTCCTTGCTGATCAAGCACTGGCCACTGGATTGGACAAGATCCACACAAGCCGCCCCCAGTTGCTGGACAATCTAAAAACGCCGCGATGGAATTAGAGTTACAAGCGCTAGGTTAGTGAGGGTAACTTCTACCTCTTTAAGTCTGATGCCGACTTCGCCGTTGGTGGCCGCCGCTGCTGCTCCCACACTATCATTGGCTAGCTGAGTGTACTTGTGCGCCAACTGGGCACTCAATGTGGCCAGCTGTTGACTGTCTGTAGCCGCCTTTGTGGCCATTTCCCCTGGA
This sequence comes from Dendroctonus ponderosae, assembly GCF_020466585.1. Classification (NCBI taxonomy): domain Eukaryota; kingdom Metazoa; phylum Arthropoda; class Insecta; order Coleoptera; family Curculionidae; genus Dendroctonus; species Dendroctonus ponderosae. Next base: position 3,540,919 of record NW_026018814.1, read on the forward strand.
AACGCCAAAGTGCCAACACGTGAAAGGACTTAGCCAACCGACTGCGCCTACCTGATATCTTAGCGATGTCTTTGGCGCACTCCACCATCCTAGTCTGATAGTCCACGTAGTTGTCGCTGTCGGAAATGATCAGCGACGCTCTATGATCGGCAAGCCTCGTCATCGCCCTGGTCAGATTCTCCATTACTCCGGACACAATGCCGCTTTGGGTCGAAATGATCTCCAACGATTGGAGCAACTCCTGGACGGCGATTCTGGTCAGATCGGCCGTCTCGTCAATGTCCTGGTGCAGGTTTTTCGCCTGCGGGTTGCCGCCGCAATCCTTCGTGCAGTAGACGAACTGTAGCGCGCTTTCCGTCACTGACTTGGCCTGATTGAGCAGTTGCTCCTGCTGCTTGGAGTTGGTCATGTTGGAGGCGGCGCCAATACTGCTCTGCACCAACGGCTCGAAGTACTGGATCATTTGGTTGACGGTGTGCCCGATGTTTTCCGCTTCAAACTTGGCGGCGTGGCGTAAAGGCTCGATGGTGTCTGTTAGGCCGGCCGCCGATCTAAACAACAACGAATTAGAATCAGCCTGCTTTGCCAGACAGCCAATTACCTTTCGACTTGTTGGCTGAATATGGGCAAAGTAGCGGTTTTTCGCGGCTGCAACGACTGGGACACTGCGTCCATGTAGGCCGCGTCCAGAGTTTTCAAGTGATTGCTCAGGATCAGGGCGGCTTGTTCGCATTCGTTCCCCCCGGGTGCTTCCGTCCTACATCGCAAAGACATTGAATGAAATTGTACATACTTTCCTGACTGTTTCAATTCCAAATCAACGTATTTTAATTGATAATTAGAGACAATAAATGACTGAAGCCCAGGAATTGATTTTGATTTGGAATTGAATGAAATGCCAAAAACAGAACCCAGTAATCCCACCTGATGTTCACGACCAGCTGCTTCATGGAGTCGGAAACATCCCTGGAACACTTGGCGAACTGCTGCCACGTGGACGGATCCTTTGGCATCACGATCAGATTTTTGGCGGCCGAAATCACTGAGCAGGAACTGTCGATCAAGCGGTTGCCGGCGCCGACAATCGGCTTTTGCGCCTCCCTGGCCTGTGGGGATATTTTGGCTGGGATCGTTACAAACTCGCTCGAGCTGGCGTAGACGCACAGGTCCTCAACAGCGTCTGGAAAAGTTCAGTAAAATGTGACTTGGCGAACAGACGGGCATTTTTGCAACTTGCCTAATAAAGGCCTAGTGGCTTCTGCGCAACGTCGTCGGTTCTCCTCGCTGTACTCGTTGTCGAGGGCCTTGATTTCCTTGACCAGCGCCGAAGTGGAGTTGGCCACCGCTTTGGCGCTCTGCACGAATTGCCGTTTAGCCACTGGGTTGGTCGTCTTGAAGCTGGCGCCTCTGGAATCCAACTAATGTACCAACTGTCGATGATTAATGCAAGCACTGAGCTACCTGCAAGAGTTGCAAAGCGCGCTCGTATGCTTGGCAATAACAGTGGCGGCTTCAAGAACCTGCTTCTGGGGGCTGGCGCTGCTCGTCAGGGCCTCGCAGCCCTTGCGGATGGCTTGCGAAGCTCTAGCAAACTGCGCTTGGTCCACTAAGCCGGGTCTCCCGGCGATGGAAGAACTGTCGGACACCCCTACCTGAAAAAATCCCCGGTTTGATCACATACCTTTTGCACGGGGAAGCTGCTTACCAAATAGGCGGTCTGCGCCGACGTCTCCACCAGGGAGCAGATGGCACTGCTGAAACTTCGAATGTGATCAGCGAACTTTTCGTGCTCAGACAGCCGGGCGGTGTTGGTCATGCCGGTAAGGGCGTCGCCTAGCACCTTGCTCTTCTCAATCACGCAGTCCAACGACTCGAAGTATGAGCAGTCGTTGATCGGCTCGCTGGGCTTTTCCAGAAGGTAGCGCATCGCCTGGATTTTCCGGATGGCGTTGTCGCACTCCGTTTGCCCCGGCGCTGCTGATGTGCAAACGTTCACCAGGTGGTTGATGCTGTCGGTGACCGCTCTGGAAAGGCAGCGGAGTGAGCAAATGATCCCAACTGACCCAAAGCGTACGTACCGCGCAGCTGCTGCCAGCTGATTTTTGCCGTTAGGCAAGTTAGGGTCAGCGGAAAGCGACTTGGCCGTGGTCAGCAAGGCGCTGGATGAGGTGGAGACGCTTTTCAGCGAATGGATCATCTCGCCGCGAACTTGCGGCTCGTTGGTCTCTCCCGCCATCTCCATGGAGACCTGCAAGAGGTCATGGAAGGCCGACGAGAAGTCCTTGGAGGACGAAGCCAGTTGAACCTGAAAATTATTTCTGTTTGTTACGGGCTCAACTCAAAGAAATCTGGAAATTCTTACCGGGTTGTGGACAGAGTGCACAACGCCGGCGCTGGCCTGGTCCAGATTGGCGGCCGCCGTGTTGAGTTCCTGCTGTAACTCTCTGTAAGACTTGTTGGTCGGAGGAAACTGGCCGGTTTCCAGAGTGGAACTCCATTCTACAACCAAAGGCAGTGAAACAACTGCGAACGTTTGGAGGCGCGCTAAGTTACCGATGATGTTAGTGATGGCGGCGTCGACATCCTTTTGCCCGGGCAGACACCCGATGCTGCGTTGCAAAGCAGCATTCACTTTCTTGGCCGTTTTGTGCAAGGTGGGCGTCGTGTCCACCACGTGCAAACTGCGCAAAGATTCGTCCAAAAGCCGGGCAGAGTTGCCCAGCACGTCTTGACCGGCGTGGATTATTTTCCGCTGCAAATCCGGATTATCGCTCGTTGCAGCGATGCAGCGCACCGCACCCGTGAAGTTGCGTAAACTGTGCGCAGTGTCTCTGGCTGCCTGTTGGTTGTACATCTCGTTGCCTTGGGCGGTCGCGCTCAGCAATTGAGCCACCTGAAATATCAAACATGTTGTCAATATCAGTTAAAACGTGCTTGGAACTGCGATGTTTTACTAGGACCTAATGAAAAACGATACATACGCCTTGGCCGACCACTTTGGTGCTGGCTATGAGCAGTTGGGCGCCCTTTTCCGCAGAATCGCCCGGCAATGGGCGCAGTCGGTGGGCCTCGACAGCGCGCTCGAACTCGCGCAGCTCCTCCTGCAGGTCCTCGATCAGCTGGGAGGGGCCATCAAGCCCGGAGCCTACAAACCGGGTCAGAGTGAAATTTGTTCTCTAATGCCCGTTTTCTCAACATTTGCCCTTATTGGTTCCATAACTATATAGTGGATAAAGTTATAAGACTGATAAGATTTTATGGGTTTCCGAACGGTGACAGACAAAGTTATATCGAGCTTATAACAATCCGTTGGATAAGTACCTTTTTAATTCGACCGACAGAGGGAACTGCTTGATAGGGTATGTTCCATTTTTGACTAGTAGTACGGAAGGTGCGAAATACCGGTAAAAAAGAAGCGGTTAGGAAAGAACTTTCACTTTTGTGCATCGCAAGGTAGATGACGCCACAAAAAAACTCATTTTGATCGGTCGGTAAACATATGGTTTGAAGATGTTTCAAAAAACAGCCACAGATTTGATGTAAAAGCTC
>NW_026018814.1:3544517-3546760 GCF_020466585.1 Dendroctonus ponderosae
GACAATGAATTCCTTCTCACAGTATATGTTTTAAGGTAGTCCTCAATAAGGTCCAATAATACACTGAAACAGTGTTTCGTTAAACGAAACCTGTCGCGAAATTCAGAATATCCATATTTCTTCATTTGGTCCTCTCGTTCAAGATACCGTCTTGGCCGTTCAATATAACTTAGAAGTTCAATAATTTCATCATAGATGAACTCGAATTATCCATTTTAAATAATGATAATAAATTTTTATACGTTAAACAAAACAAAACTGTTATGCAATGCTGTTATGTAAAAAGAATAGGTTATGTTAGGTTAGAATCGCTCTGTTGTAAAAATGAAAACAAACCCTACACGCTTGCGCCAGACGTTACGAAGCCGATATCCATCCATCTTCGAGTAGATATCTATTCGATAACTTATGGAACCAATAAGCTTTAAACAGACGTTGAGAAACCCAACAGACGTGATTTTGGTAGCTTATGAGACTCATAAGCTTATGTAACCGATATGTTGGAGTTCGGAAACCGGGCATAATTAGAGCGCAAGTTACCTTGGCAGGCCGGCCTAGCTCGACTTAGAGCGCTCCTCAGCTCGCTCAAGTCCGAGTTGAGCTGCTGGCTGGTGAGCGACAACTGCTCAGTGATGGACTGTTCCGTCAACGTTGGTAAAACCGTCTGCGCAGTCTGCACGAAGTGGGTTGCAGGCTGTCGGTAATATTCCCGACGTTACTTTCGGTTAGAGTTTGAAACTGCTCAAGACTTACGTGCAAAAATACTTCGGCCACATACATCAGCTCGCTCTGGGCATTGGTGTCGTCAGGGTTGCTGCCGATGCCCTTGATAGAGTCGACCAACGGAGGAATCTGTTCCGACATATCCTTGGTGTCTTGAATCAGGGCCTCTCTGGTCGCCCCGTTTGGATTGTACTGATGACTGGCTTGCGCGGCTGTAATGCACTGTGTGGCGGACGAAATGGCCTTGCGCGCACACGCCTGAAAGCAACCGGGTTGGTAAAAACCCTATTTAAAAAAGTGGATAAACGTACCTGGACTCTATCGACCAGTTTGGCTCTTAAGGCCGGAGTGGTGGCTGCCACCACTGTGACATCGCGCAGATCTTCAGCGGTTCTTCTCAGTTGGTCCTGACAGCGAATGTCGTGCGGGTGCTCGGTGCATTGCCTCGCTGCCTCAACCTTGAGGTTTTTCGCGTTAAAACCCGCTAAAATCGCCTTTTCTGCGACTTACCATGCGAGCAGTGGCATCGGCCAGAGTTTTGGCTGCAGCCAATAGTCGGCGTTGAATGTCGGTGTTGGTCGGCAGCCGTTCCGCCTCGCCCTTGATGCTCTGAATCAGCTGGGCAGTTGCGTTGCCCAATCTTCTAGCCTGCCGCACCTAGAAATCAAACGGTACAACCCAGGAGCCTTTGGCATGGCGCGGAATACCATTTCGTTTGCATCGCCGGTTGCAGCCGATATCTTGTCGGTGGCCGTGTAGATCTCTTCCACACTGTGTTCTTGGACGGTTGCCTTGGCGCGTTCGCGGGACGCCAACTTGATGTGGCCCAGCAGGTCTGTCAGGGACCGGGACACTTCAGCCGCAGCCTCTTTCAGTTGCTTGTTCAAGTCGTCGTTGGGCGTGGCTTCGTTGCAGATTCCCACCAGATTCTCGACGGCTTTGGCCACCTCACGCACCGCCCCTGTAAGCTGCTCTTGGCAGGCAGGCGACTGGATTGTGGGGGCCACCACTTTGGCACAAGCCACCAGTTGGGACGTGGCAAGAGCACATTGAGTCGCCGCTCCGATTACCCTGCAATAAATGTACACTTAATCAGTAATGCAAAGAGCGCAGGACCACAAAATTAGTTCGGTAAACAAATGCAAGAGGCGCGTTGGTGGCGGGAAGAAAAATTAAACTCGCCATGTGGCTGTCGTTAATCATCACTGTAATCAGCAGCACGTCTTTATGTATGATCAGCAGTTGCCATATAACAAGAATTCTGCTGCATTGCATTTTACTGCTTGCAGAACACGTGTTGGACTCGATTTTGCTAGTGAGCTTGCGATTGTTTCATAGTTTGTTGTTCATAGAATAAGTTGTGCTAAAAAATATAGATAACTAGAGGAAAAGATACCACAGACTTATTTATCTATTGCTTCAGATCACAGAACACCTCTGAACAAGAAGTGACAACTCCATGCAAACGGCCGTGATCGCTTATGCGCGCTCTCTGCCAGGTGTTTCGGTCCCTAAATTAA
>NW_026018814.1:3547759-3549677 GCF_020466585.1 Dendroctonus ponderosae
AGTTTCCAATCTATAACCCCATTGAGCGCCACTTACCGGTTCTGTGTCTGTTGGTCATCGCAGGTCGAGGCAATGTTCTTGGCCTTCAGCACCAAAGCGGCCGTGGTATTGGCCACGGCTTTAGCCAGCGACATGAGCAAGTCTTGTAGTTCCTTGTTTTCCGCGGTGTCCTCGCCAATGGTGGCCAACACTTGGGTGCTGGCGTCGCCCACTCTCGAGGCCGCATTGAGCAGGCTTTGCTTGGGCTGAACAGCGGTCAGTTAAAACGTGTGGATTAATGGGCGGTCGAGTTGCTCACCTCCTTGGACTCCGGCTCGGCTGCTCTGAGCAGATCGCTGAATGCTTTGCACAGGTGCCGCGTCGCGTCCAGCAACTTGTCGCCCATGTTTTGGTCGTCGGTGAAGGCGATGATTTTCTTCACTTCGCGCGTCATCTCCGGCAGGTTGCTGCCGATGGTCGTAATGGCCGCTCCAACCGCGTGATGGTCCACTTCGTCTTGGGCCAGCGTTAAAGTAACCACCTAAAAAGGTTTCGGTTGCATTAGCGCGGTCGGTGCCATCATAGAAAGACGCTTACTTGGGCAGTGGCCGCGTTCATGGCAGCTATCTGGCTTCCCACGTTCTGCTTGCTGGTGTCCAAGGTGACTTGCTTCCATTTCTTGGCAGCGGCGTCGCTTCCGATTTCCGGGTATTGCGCCTTGGTTTCCAGTTCGATTTCCGACTCTTTGATCTTAGTGTGGGTGGCTTCGATGGTGGAGATGAGGGCGCGCTGTGGCTCGGACAGCAGCATATGCACCTTGGTGTCCCGATGAGACTGCAAACGGTTCCATTCTGATCATTGTGGAAGGGTTTCTCCAGTTTTACGTTGTATTGTGAGTGAGATTAGTGATCATTTGAAATCTGTAGTGTGCCATGAAGCTTCTTTGTACAGCAATGAAGCAGATTGGGCTCGAAGATGCTACTTTAATAGATGTATGTATGTACCTACTCTGTCACCCGGGCCTTGCGAGACATGAAACAAAGTAGCCGAATAATTGACAATCGTACCCAAAGTCATGCCAATATCAAAAATAAATCATAGGACCAGCAATGTTGGGATGCTCCCAATAGCGCCCCATACACGGGCAGATTATCCGTACAGTTCAGATAGGTAGAGATTTGATTGGACAGATCCAGATCGGACGAATTAAATCTTTTCCTATCCACTAATTAACATACCAAGCACGAGTGCCGATTCTTCCTGTGGGATTGGAGGTATCAAATCCGTCCGTTAGTGGAGTGAAATCTTACGCTTCAGACAGACTTGGTCTGGCGCGTGGTATTTCAAGTGAACTGAAAGATCTGGTCGGGGCAGAGGCAGATTAGTTAAACTAAGTGTTTAAAATGCGAAGCAAGAAACGAATAGCTATTGCTTGTGCTGGCATCATAGTGGTTTCAGAAAATCCACGCAAAAAAAGTGGGTAGACTAGACTGGAAGGGCGTCGGCAGCCATAAGGAAAAATGCGGCAAAAAAACTTAGAAATCGAATGCACGCTGGGATTTTTTTACAAAGACTGTTATTAAAACAATTAAATACATAATTATAGAAAAACAAACAAACGATACAAACCGAACGAATTAAAACCAACGTTAAAACGGCAAATTGATCTACCACTTTCTTAGTGAAATACTGCAAATTCTGAGAAACATACATATGTGTTCTGTGCACACTAATCATTAGGTACCTTTTGGTTAAACCTCGGCTGTTCTGGGCAACCTATTTTGTTCGCTCATACAGTTGTTCGTAAAACCTATATTTTTAAATTTGAGCTCATATTATTAATGACTACATCTGATTTACTTTTGTAACTTCATATCTGAAATATATCATATTTAGCGTCGCCTTTAACAAAGAACAAACTATTTTTACCACAATTTTT
>NW_026018814.1:3550676-3561775 GCF_020466585.1 Dendroctonus ponderosae
CGTTTCAGACAGACTTGGTCTGGCGCGTGGTATTTCAAGTGAACTGAAAGATCTGGTCGTGGCAGAGGCAGATTAGTTAAACTAAGTGTTTAAAACGCGAAGCAAGAAACGAATAGCTATTGCTTGTGCTGGCATCAAAGTGGCTTCAGAAAATCTACGCAAAAAAGTGAGAAGAAAGTGGGTAGACTAGAGACTATGCTGGAAGGGCGTCGACAGCCATAGGGAAAAATGCGGCAAAAAAACTTAAAAATCGAATGCACGCTGGGATTTCTTTATAAACACGTTGTTATTAAAACAATTAAATACATAATTATAGAAAAACAAACAAACGATACAAACCGAACGAATTAAAACCAACGTTAAAACGGCAAATTGATCTACCACTTTCTTAGTGAAATACTGCAAATTCTGAGAAACATACATACGTGTTCTGTGCACACTAATCATTAGGTACCTTTTAGTTAAACCCCGGCTGTTCTGGGCAACCTATTTTGTTCGCTCATACAGTTGTTCGTAAAACCTATATTTTTAAATTTGAGCTCATATTATTAATGACTACACCTGATTTGCTTTTGTAACTTCATATCTGAAATATATCATATGGAGCGTCGCCTTTAACAAAGAACAAACTATTTTTACCACAATTTTTGCAGTTGCCAATTGAAAATGTAAACATCACATAAAACATCATTGCGCTTGAACATATGGCCTCGTCTGTACATATACGGTCTGATTCTATATACCGTCTGTAACATATCTATAATTCAAATACGAAGAATCACTTTATACAGTGGCAAATTAATTTTCTTCGGCCCAACGTAGGCACAAATTAAATTAATCGACCGCCTATTTACTGGGTATTTTTTGAAAAGCTTCGTCTTTGTAGTCGAAGTAGTGATTTTCACCCGTGACATTAGCTACTATTTCATCATCTTCCAAGATTTCTATAGCTAAATTTTCCATCATCTCTTGCCCATTGCTTGAATTATAACATTTTACACTATATCTCAAATCTGTACCAACGTCTACCGTTAAATTTTATCTGAATATGTATTTTCTTCAAGTCGCGGAAATATGGCATAGCATGACTGCTTAGGCGGCAATAATATCTGATAATAGAATTCGCCACTAACGGCGAAATTTGGTCAGCAAGTCCAGATCTGCGGTTTTATTTTGTACGAAATTCGCATCGAGTCGTATCTGGCTCGTTCTTAACCATTAACGCACCGACATTTCTTCGAACTTGACTCGCCAGGTATCAGATATGACAGATATTTCGCTCGTGTATGGGGCGCTTATGGCTGATCACATCACCAAGAAATTCATATAGGACGTTTTTTGGTATCTAAACTGGTTTGGAATGAGGTGTTCCAAAGCAAAACCCCTAATGGTTAGTGGTTTTAGTGAGATTCAAGGGCAAGTTGGCTTACCGTTATCGGAGCCGTATGCGCCAAGTTGGCCTGTCCACTTACAGTGGTTAACTTGGGACTCTCCATGGCGCCCATATGAATTTGCTTTTGACCTGATTAGGGAGAAAACAAAAAAAAACCGAACTAAAAAACCAAAATCCCAAAGAAAATTAAACGCCAACTACTCGACATACATACCCGAGTCGCCGGTCCTGAGGATGGCCGGCTTGGCCAATGAGTGCACGTCCAGTTTGCCGATGTTGCTGCTCTCGTGCTGGATGATTGACGCTCTGGAATCAACATAAAAGATTGAGCAGAGACTGGGCGATTGTTGTAAAAAGCCTACTTGTGTGGCGCCACACTCTCTTCGAACATAGTGGAGCCCTCGTCGCCGTCGATTCCAAAATGGTCCTTTGCCTGTTTCTTCTTCAGGATGATGTCGATGTAGCCGGCGATGATTTGCTGAATTTGTTCAGCGTCCGTAGTCTGGACCGAGTAGTACTGATCGGAATAATCGCCGAAGTCCAGCGTGAATGTGTTTGGGGATGCGCCCCATCTGGAACAATTCAGAGTTATTGGGAACGTTGTTTCGATTAGCAAGTATATGGCGGTTACCTTCTGACAGTGGTCAATGGCCACGTCTGTATGGTCTCTTTGGTCTTCTCGTCAAGCCTCAAGACCGAGTCCTTGGTGACTCCGAGTAGTCGCGGCACCAGTTTATTCTTCCCCTTCATTTTCTCCTTCACCAAGAAGAAGGTGACGCCGTAGGTGGGCAGGGAACGCGCAGTTTTCGTGTACTTCACCTTTGCCTCCAGCTCGTTGAGCCCTGAGCACTTTTTGTGCTCTTGGAACACCTTCTTTTCGATGCCCTTGATCTTGGCGTACCATTGCGGCAGGAACTCCTTCAAGCTGCGAATCAAAGTCGAATTATTCAGTTGAGTGAGGGTTGGGGTCGGGGTGGTTGCTCACTCCAGAAAGCCGGGCTTGTGTTTGCTCTCGATGTGATCGCCGAACTGGATCTGGCATTGGACGCCCGCAAACTCGCAAGCCTTGTCTTGAGTGATGGGGTGGGCGCCATTAAGGATGGCGTCGCGCGCCTGCACGTACAAGAGGTTCAACTGCACGGGGTCGCGCGAGTCGATGTTCTGGTCGGAGAAGAAGAACTTTCTGCGCAGCAGGACGGTTTCGTGTTCGTCGATCCCTTGCTCGCGCAGCGTCTTTGACGGGTCCAACCAGTTGACCTGCCAGAGACGCACAATATTGAGTAAACGCCCACAAGTTTATGGCGTGATTGAATACCTCGTCGTCAGTATGCAGCTTCTTTCTCAGTTGCTCCATTTTGTCGTTCTTCTTTTCGCGCTCCTCCTTCTTTCGCTTCAACGTCAAAGTGCCGTAGTTCCGGCTGTCGATGTTCTCCTGGTTCTCCGGCTCCTCCAACACCAGCGAGTACTCGTCGTGGTTGGTGATGCCCAGTTTTGTGCAAACCACCACCATCATGTTGGCCACGATTTGCGAGTCGTCCACCATCATGGTCTTGAGCGAGCCTAAAACAACACAGCCAATGAGGACCTTCGAAAGGTGCTGCAAGTGGTTGGTTACCGTCCAGCATCTTCACGCGCAACGTTCTCAGCTTGTTGCGGTACTCGATGGTGTCGCCACTCTTCAGAATGTAGTACTCCAAGTTGCGGGCAGGTTCCAGCCATACTCCCGTCGTGTTGTCCTCGTCGGTCAGGAATAAGCCATAGTCCTTATCTGGAACCGAATAACCCCGTTATGTGTCGCATTCGCTTTAGTTGCCAACGAGGAAGACTTACGTTGCACAGTCGCCTCCGGGCATTTCTCCCGGATGATCCTGCAGGCGTCGTGGACAGTCGTTGGCGAGCTGAAGACGATCGTTTTCGTGACGTTGCTGTCGACGATGTTAATTCGCAGTGAAAGTGACATGGTTGCGTATTTCTGCAAAGATAAGCGATCGGGATTAATAAATTCCAGATAAAGGCTTTCTGCGCCACTGGATCGCTAAGCAGGAATGCTGAGTTGCTGGGCAACGGGCCGTGCGGCGTCGTCGGCCGAGCCGGCGTCGGTTACGGCGCCGTTTCGGCGTCGCTCGGCCGTTCCGACGCCCCGCGAATGCAATCGATAGGCGGGCAGGACAAGAAACAGGGTGCGATGCACGTGGTTCGGAATGGGGCTATTGCTTGCTAGCACCAATACCTTCAACTAATTGTTTTCATTACTTAACCCCAATAATTATCGCAGGCAATCACGTGAGAACCGAGTGACGTCACCCGGTTCTCTTCCAACAGCGGCCCCCTAGTGAACATTTACAAAGAAGGTAAATTGGGGAAAATTCCATTCGTTGTTGTTGCTGTTTGCAAATTTGGGGCCTTGATCTGGCGGCTAATTCGCCAATGAAAGGGCAGGCACAAATGAACATTTGCGGCTCACAACATCGATATCACGCAGGAGAGAAGCGTGTCGGCTGCCTTCACCCTCGGCCCTTTAGCATCCGAAATAATAAGAGGGCACGTACTACAAAGGTTCATCGCTTGGCTGATGTCACTCAACGAGGCCCACTTTTCGGTTTTCGATGTTACGGCAATTTTTCGCGACAGTTTGCACCAATCGCGTTCGCCCATGGTCTATGTGCAAGCAAATGCAGTTTGTTCCTTTCCAGACCAACCAAAAAATTGGATTCTATTTCGAAATGTTAATGGTTTTCGATGCAAACAGCTTGACATTTCTTGACAAAGCTGAGAAGTGTATAGCGTAAAGCCCGTGTCCCAAGCATCCGTTTGTACGATGGTACGATGATATGAAAGTGTTTCTATTGGTTGGAGATCTGTCAATTCGTCATCCGTCGTACGAACGGATGACGAATTGACAGATCTCCAACCAATAGAAACACTTTCGTATCATCGTACCATCGTACAAACGGATGCTTGGGACACGGGCCCACTAAGAAATGTCAAATAAATTAGGATGAGATTCGTGCATATGACAGTGACGTCAAGTGAGCCTTGTTGTGTCAGGAGTGGGTGGTGGGCACACAATCAGCTATTCTATAAACGTCAAGTTATTTACCAGCCACAGAATTCGCTCTAATTCCCCAATAAACCGCACTAATCCAATGATATGGCACCGATTTATTGGCTAATAACTCGATGGCCATATCGAGATGACCAATCGGGCCCAGGACAGGATTGAGCTCGTAAAAACCGTCAAAGTATACTCAAACAAACAGTAATGATTGTCGTCCTGATTTTGTTGCTCTTTGAATCCTTTCTATTAATACATGGAACGCTTTACCATGCGTTTTACGACGTTTCGGACGCGCCGTCTAAAACTGTTTCTGCCGATCATATTTTCGCGTCTGGGGTTATTACTTACAATGTAACGTGAGGTAATCAGGATGTGATATATTTAAACTTGCAACTTGATGTTGAGGGATTTCGGGAAATTGTCCGCTATTCGGCTGGTACGGTTCTATGAACTCTTGATTTTGGTACCTATACAACCGCAGAATGCAGGAAGCAGATCAATTGACCTTAAGCCTCTGCTTTCTGCTAACTAGAAGTTTCTGAATTTGAGAAATTGGAAAACTGACCCAGAAAGTCAAGAAATCAACTTCTTGAAACAGTCACAGCAGCTATTTTTCCATGAATTTTCCTACATAGAAACGACTATGTTTGTTGCGTTAAAACGAAATCGACACGTTTTGCATAACGTGTAGGTCATCGACGATATAAAACCGTCCGGATTGTAGCGCAATAATCATTGCTTATCGAAAAGAAACTTCTTTCTTCAAGTTGCACGGATTGTATCACTGGCCAAACTCAGTGTTTAGTAATCGTTCATTAAAATATTTAAACGATGACGTTGTGCACGTTCATTAAAGCGACAAAGTCCCGATAAACCGCCATTTATATCACACATTTGCCGGTTTATAGTGGGTCGTATTATTTCCGAAATTAAATTCTTCAGTAATGCAAATCGGCCTTTTACAGCCCCAAAGCCGTCAGGATGGGCAACTTAACAGATCCGAGATGTGCTCATTTGCATGTTTATGGTCAGACGATAAAAATGTAGGGGCTCGTGTATGGACGTGGATTTGGCCCCCCCAGAGGTTTCGCCGCCCCTGCACTGATTATGCGATTATCCATCAGTTAATTGCGATCGCTGCTTAATTAAGGAAAAGGGGGCTCTTCTGGAATTATCGCGAGTCTAATCAGGCTCGATGCAATGGGGTTGTTGAAAGGTTTTCACCGGCATGTTCAACAGATTGACTGTTTTGCTCTTAAATCGTTAAAGGGGTGAAGTTCAGATTTACGAAAAATGCCGAACAGTGTCAATACTTAGATGGAAGTTCTAGTAAAAAGTAACATAAACTGAAAGTGCGAAAGGCTGTAGAGGGTTTGCAAATACCTAAAGTCCGAAGCTATTGCAAGATAAAAATTTAAGAAAAAATAGAGAACACGAAAGTGCAAACCTGCTGTAAACTACAACGATCTAGGAAAGAACACTAGTAAAATACAATGGAAAGTAACTAATAGAAATTGAAGGAAAACTTACAAGTCCATCGTGGAAACTGCACCGAACAGTCGATCTATACACCAAGAAGGGAAAGCTGGCTGTAACCGAACACCGCAAAGCCTCACTGGGAAATGACCCAAACTTGATCACATGCCAGGGTGAACGAATTTCCTCATCCCCTCGTTTGAGAAAAACCGGCCCCATTGGCGTGCCACCGAATATTACAAGAAACCGATGGGTGGGGAAGGACGCCGCGTTCCCATTGGCTGGCGAGGACCGGCGCCACTTTGGCGCGACGCTTGAAAACAAGCTCTCGGTTATATCTATATAAAAGGGGGAGGCTGGACCCGGGGGGGTTGCATAATGCCCCTTATGTATCCATGAACATGGAGAATTTTTCAAAAAATCATTTTTGATTTGTTACAAGATAAGCCCACCCCAAAACAGATAGTTTGATAGGCAGAGCGAGCGATCTAGAAGTTTAGCGTGCTTTCTTACGAAACGCGCCATATATCCAGATAATTGTCCTGCAGGATGCCGCCTATGGAGGCGGCAGGAAGTCTCGGCGCCCGTCAGACGGACTACTCTTGAGCCATCAGAAATCCTGAAGGATAACCAGGACGTCCAAGAAACTTTCAAGAGTTAGGCTTTTGTGGTCACTGCTTCAAACTGACGAGATTTTGCAAGAGCGAGTGGTCGATGCACCGAACAAATCACATCTGGAGGTGCCAAAAAGCCTAAAAAACTCACCAGCTTTACCACAAAAATTGCATTTTAAGAAGGGAAAATATTTCGGCTGGAAACGGATTGCACTCATTCAGAAAAGAGGAATTAGAGTTTGCGCCCAATTCATTATAAAATGTACTAATGCCTTGTAGAAGCGATGATTAGAAAAGTTTCCTCCAGATGTTTCGCTTGCATTTGCGATTTTGATATTCTCAGCCGTAAATTCGCTTCGTCCAATTTTGATTTTTTCAGATCACATGAACGGTTAATTGCATTTTTTAATGTTTTTGTCGATACGATTTTATCAGAAAAAAATTGATTGAAATTTGTTTTCTTTGGAAAATTGCTTGATTCAAAAATAGTTTCGTGCATCTTCACCGGCTAACCATGCCGGTTTTTCCGTAAGCAAGAATCGGGGTAATGAATAAAGCGAGAATGTTTGCAATCCTGACCAAAGAATGTATTGCAAAGGGAGAGCCCATTGATGAGTAGATTTTACTATAACACATTCTAAAAATAATTCCTCAACTGATTGTTATCCTTCATAATATTTGGCTCCTGTTCCTTATTTATAGCTTCTCGGGCAAATCGTTGAATCACAACGGAGAAAACATCAGAAATAGACCCCAATTAGATTCATATTAGTATTTTTAGTTGGAGGAATTGTGCACTGATTGGCAAATACGTCGAGTTTTATTAAACGTTACTTATGCGGAAACGAACAGAAGATGTCGTTTGTTTACCAGAAAATGTTTCTTATTGCACACTGGAGCTGGAATTGCCGAATTGTTTCTTAATCATCATCGAAGCCTAATTGTTGCATCTTATAAGCGACATAAATCCGTCTAACAGACTTTTTCCATTAGAGCATCGGCCACTTTATTGGATAAATGGATTATGACAAGCACACTTAAACCGATCCCTATAAACGTGGGGAAATGCGGATTTATTGCGGGGAATAAAAATGCCCATACTTGCAATTCAACTAATCGACCCTGCCTGCGTTCAATATTGGCTTTCTAAGTGAATCACTGCTGTATTTAAGCAACTGCTAATAGTCCCGGATATTTGGTAATGACTAACCACAATTTTTGATAAATGTAGAACCTTGAGGTTTGCTTTAAGCAAGACACACTCAAGTTCCACGAACATTGACTGGAAATGCGAAATGGGAACATTTTGCAGCTTGAATTGGCGTGAAGATGGCAAAAACGAGCCTATTGATTTTCGGCAAAACAACTGAAATTAACCACCCCTGGGAGTGCTCTAATCAAGTGGGTCTGATAGAGGTTCGACTCAGCTCAGCTCAGCTGTTTGTTGGCATTTAAAGTCCACTAACCCCGCCGCTGGGTTTAAATCACCCCTGATGTATTATGGCGAATATAAATAAAAGAGAATGTCAGATTTATCGATTGGACCCTAAGAATCAACGAAGGGTTGGCTTGCCATTCGAACACTAATCAATTAGGCCATGCGAAGCTAAAAATACATGGATTTGCTCATATAAACAACTGGAAAACTGACCGATCATATCAGTAGAGCAACTTGAGATGTGCGTTATTTACATTATAACCTTTCCTTAAAAAGGAGAACCGTGACAAAGGATTTTTCCCAGTTTTTGTGTGGCTGAACTGGCCGGTTGAGTTGATGCTGGAAGCATCAGGATTCGGAAAAAAATCAGAAGCGAAACACTATGAATAAAAATAACTACACTAGGGACAGATGATCAATAAATGGCCAGTTGTGGAGCATTAGACGGGTTTTAAAGTGGCGCTTTGGTCTGAACAATTACGGCAATCTAATGAAACGTGTACGGTACCTGGCTCAGTTATCCAAGGGTTACATATCTGGAAAAACACACACTTTTTCACTAAGTTTGGACGTTTCACGCCCAGTTCTCGTACATTTGGTCTGGCCAGCCTTCACGGTGTTGCCAGGCGTTGTAATGCAAAATCTTTAGTCAACATTTAAATCCATAAGCGCATTTTTTTTAGTGTTATCGAAAAAGTATTTTAGCGCTGAGGCAAAAAAGTCTGTGCATGCGTCTGAGCTATGAAAACCTAGATAATGGTCTGATTAAAAAAATTCCCTTATTCATATTGATAAGACGCTCATTTCTTAGAATCATCTTAGATTAAAACCATTTGCAGCTCAGTGATTGCGTAGGCAGTTGCTATTAATTTCGGAATAATTCAAATATAGTTTTTAAATAACTTCTTCATTCATTCACTGTATTACACAATTTTTATAACAACGTTTCGGCTAGTAGCATTTCCGTCTTCTAGTGGACTGATTGCTTAACAGTTGATCGTCACTTTGCGGCATCCAAAGCACCTAAAAATAAATTATTTTTTAGTTTCAGCTTATAAGCTTCTAATGTAATGAAGTGTTAGCCACACCTTTTCACAAAAAAAACCCGCGATCTATTTTCTGAACGTGCCCCAAAATCATTATCATATATATCAGCCTGAAGATTTAGCCAGCCGCATTTGCGGGTTTGTTCTTGATCGATTTTTTGGGTCTCTGTTACAAACGCGAAACGACGGCAACGCCGTTATTTCCCAGTGGCGTCAACTGGTGTCGTGTTTCCCAACTCAATCCATAGGCTTGCGTTTCTTTCCATTTCCTTTTCAAATTATGTGAAATTTTTGGAAGTTTGACGCAAAAATTCTTTGGCTAAAATCACTTTAGATCAGAAGACATTTGTGATGGTTTCAATTTTTGGGGTCTTCGACTAGTTTTAGTTTGCGTACTTTTGGCCTACTTGCTTCATTTAAACTGCATTGGCTTTATTGCATAGACCAGATTATTGAAGAAATCAGGCAATCAGGGACTTATCGGCGTCACTTTAATCAAATACTAATTGCTAAGATGACTAGATACGAATGAACCAAACGCATCAGTCACTTGATGGCAATTCTCCGTCCGAACCGTATATTAAATATTTGTTTTCATGAATGAAACCAGCTTTAAACACCTTGAAGGTTGTGAGTAAAAATAGCAGGTACTAGTAGAAATCGTGCAGGTATCATTGGTGTTCTAATGAACTTGGGCTTCCGCTGAATTGTGTTCAGGTTGCGTAAATGAGTCGTTATTATCTGGGCCGTAATTGCCAGATTATTCACACTGCGCTGTGCCATCTCGCATGCATATGGCATTCGATCTGTGCCAAATTCGAAGAAAAAATCGATAAGATTTGCCCCATTTAGCCATTAGCCACACCTACGCACACTACTATTACATTAATTTATTGAACCTGAGTAGGCCGTTGCAAGCACATTTCAACACCTACATGCCATTGGGTGCTAGATAGAGGACCAGTGAAAAGGTACTCAAGGAGCTAAAGTAGACACGAGTAGAAGGAGTCTTCATTTCTGCACTCGTTTTATTTCCGCAATGTCAGTCCTACGGTTCGACTAGAGAAGCTTGTTGTGTATGCAAAAGTTTAAAATACTGCGTAACCAACATACAATTTCTAGAGAAGATTTTAAAGGTTTTTTCGTGTTGTCCGTAAAAAAGTGACGCTTGAGGTCATCTTTTGTGAAGTCATTCCTTTGGGATGTTTGGGAGTAAGTTGTAAATAAAAATATTCTTATCAAAGACCGAGATATTTGCAAAAAACTAGATCAGAAGTACGGCAACAATGTGTTTCAAGGTTCGTAAATAGCAAAAGCTCAAGTAACCTTCGTAAATAGCAAAAGCTCAAGTAACCCTTCGAGGTAAACACAGAAAGTGAGGTTGAAATGCAATGAACTAAGTTAGGGCTACGGATGACAGCAAAACCCTGCTATAAATGGTTACAGATCAGTGATCTGTTTACAAGTTGTTAAATCACAAGAGGTCTTTGAAGTTCTCGTGTAACTCCAAACAAAGCACTCTTCGCAGAATTACTAGGCTTCCATTTTAAGCAGCTTCTCGTATTTGGTTAATTAACTCGTGTTCAATTTGTTAAGGAATTAACTCGTGCTCAACTTGTACCGGCGTTCGGTAGACCAAAGATTTAACGTGTCCTATAATAAGTCCTCGGCAATTATTACTCGGCAAGGTGTCAATTGTTGTGCAGAGTTCCGAGTACTTCTGCAAGGCTCTGCTGCTCTTATTTCCAATTGCTGTTCCTCTATGTCTGGAACCCGAGCACCTCTTGGTCGTCCACTATCTGCTGGGAACAGATATCGATATGGAACAGTCGGCACCTGTTACCGATATTTAAAATAACATGTGATTTGAAATAACAGGGCTCGCCTACGAAGCTGCTCAGTACCAGTCAACATATGGGATTTCGATAAATACCTGCCTTTATGCCTTTTGATTCCCCGCGGCGTTGTCAATTGGCCTTAGTTTTAGTGAAAGGAGATATTTTATTCTCGTGAAGTGGTAAGGTTTTGTATGTATGGGAGTGGGACGTGCACCATGATTCGGCAAATAGCAATA
>NW_026018814.1:3562774-3564751 GCF_020466585.1 Dendroctonus ponderosae
ACTATAGTCTCAATATTCTGACATCCTTCCGAACAACTTAATAATAATCTTTTACCAATATTTATCATGGGCCAAAATAACATGTGACAAAAAATCACAGATACTTGGAACAGTCACACATGGAACCTGTGACTGAAAAATACTGGTTTGTGTCATCCCTACTATCTGCCTCAATTCCTGGAGCCAATCGTCCAGTGTCTCTAGTCTGGGCTTAAGTTCTTACAGCTTCTGCTGTGCTACTGTGGCGTTCTCCCACAACTACTAGCAAATCCGCATGTTTGATATTGATGAACATTTTGTGAAAAAAGGTTCAAACTAAGTCACAATTTGACAAATGCTTGTTACTCTTGACAAAACCTTCCTACCTGTAATTTTGTTTTTTGTGCAGCTTTGAATTTTCAACAAAACTTTTCATAATTTGACCTCAAGATGGTAATGTTTCTTTTCGAATGCATCAGTATTTCAACAAACTACCAATCAAACATGGGTCCATTTCGGAAAATTCCGTTTTTAACTGTTAATGTTTTGTGGAAATTTTTGAGAAAAAAAATTCAATATTTTTCTCATACTCTCCAAGAGAGCTCCCATAACCCCTTAGAAGGAATGACGCCAATTTTGAATCACCCTGCATCTTCAGTATTAAAAAAATTGATTGAAAAAAACCCAAATTTAAATGAGCAAATTTGTAACATTTAGTTAGGAAAACGCACTAACGTCTGCTGTCTTGTGTGATACATTTCAACATCAGCTGGACGGTCTAAACATACATACTCATAATCATCTAGAACACGCAGTGAAAGTGAGAACATTTGCCTGAAAGACGCAAACAGGTCCATGTGTACACCAGAGGAAATAACAATTTTTTGCCGACCCAGAAAAAGTTTTGTGTAAATTAATCTGTGATATTTACAGAATTTGGCAATTTTTATTGAGTTATTATAAACTGGGGTCTCGATATGGCAACTGTTTGTTGATTTTTTTGGTTCACCCCTGATGGGAATGGCTAACATTAGTGGCTGTCACATCTTAGGGAAACGGCATCGATTACGCTCCAACTGGATGGGATTTTTCCTTGGCAAAAAATGTTTGCGAAAATAGATATCTGACAGGCGAGCGCATTCACTTATTTCTAGTCACTTCCGGTTCCTAGGCCCCGTTTCCGGCTGATCCGAGTTTGCCAAGTCGACCGGAAAGGCCTTTCTTTCGTAGAGCCATCGAACGCATGGGGGACGTTTTATTGATGATGTTGGCACTTGCAACAAAGTGACAAGTTGAGGAACAAGAAGTTTGAAAACTGGTTGGTTAAACCAAGTGCTCAAAATTTCGCGGTATGTCAACGCAACAGTAAAACTAAACTCCCTGGGGAAAATGAGGAAAACAAGTCGACGCCACGATACAAATCTACTTTACGACATCGACTGACAAAAAGATATCGGCGGGATGGAACAGGCCGTTTCTGCATGACCGATCCCTCGGGAAGATACTTTGTCATCCCCGCGGGGGTTGTTCTGCACCCCTTAATGGGTTATTTATGTCCGCGTGCCACTTTTCGGCCCAGTCCGCTTGCATAAGTGTTGGGGTTGGAAATAAACTCCGATTTCGATGTTTTCCAATGGGGCTGTTGACTTTCCGGCAACAGTTCATTAGGCAGTGCATATTTTATCCGCTAGCAATTAAGCAAGAAAAAAGTGGGCGCAGTCGGGTAGCAATTGGGCGCTGATTGGAAGTTGTTCTCAATTTGTGCAACGGCGCCAAACCGTTCAAAATTACGCCCCAGGCAGTTTCGACGATTCATCCCGCGGCATTAATTCCGCTAAATAAAAAGCCAAAGAATGCGATCCGGGTTTTATCGTTGGGGGGTCGCCCATACTAAAAACTTTTACATCATCATGACCCGAAAGAACTGTGCATAACAATGAATTGATGTCCCTTGTTTTCGCGGCTCCAGATCATGTGGCACAGAGGGATGTGCTTATT
>NW_026018814.1:3565428-3583525 GCF_020466585.1 Dendroctonus ponderosae
GTGTAAATTTAATTTGGGTGTATGTTTCTTTGGTCTACTTCAGATTTTAACATAGCTAACCATGTATGACTTAAATTAAATGAACATGAAGCAACACAATTATTTTGATTTAGTAAAATTAGTGCTCTTTCTTTAATTTGACGTTTTTTTGTGGATTGTCCTTTTGTTAAAATTGTGGAATTATTCCATTGCATTTTATGGCAATTATCAAATGCATGTTGACAAATGTGTGATTTATGATATTCTCTGTTTTTATGTATGATTGGTGTTCTTTGGGTCTTTTGTGTAATGGTCTTGAGGTTTCTCCTATATAAAATTTATTGCAYTCGCAAGGAATCTTATAAATTACATTTTAATTTAATTATTTTTGAGGCGAAATACCCAAAAAGAACTTTGTAAGAAAAACAACTTCAACTTAGGGCTTGTCACACGTAACTGTTTTAACCACGTTTTAACAACTTCTTGGTCCKGATGAACCAAGATGAGTCACTGTCCTCATGCTGGAACGTAGCCGTTAATGCGAGTCTTGTCATTCACGATGGGGGTTGTCCCTCTGGTGGATTACAAGGGCCGGTTTATTATATTAACATCTCAACTAATAATAATTATGGCGTCGTTAGCAGCGAAACATTATTGTAAATAATAGGTTTCTCGTGCGCGTTCCGTTATTAAGTCTCGGTCTCTGAATGGCACTTGGCGCGCTCTCTTCTTATTAATCGCATTTTGTGTTTGTAATGATAATTGTTAGTCGCTTTCAGTCGGGCCATTCGATATGTTAACATGTCGATCCGACATGGGGGCACTTGTTTGCTAGGGAATTACACTTGATTCCTTCCATTGTTCATGTTTGCAATCAAGATTCAAGTGTGTTTGTGTTTCCAATGTTGGTTTTACCAACCCCATAGCCCACCACTATCTTGACGCAATTGTTTTAAGGCCCGTGGTCATAAATTTGGTACAGACGATCGGTCATTGAGTGGTCAAAAGCCGTTGGAAAATGCAAACAAATTTCCGCTCAATTCGCGTTTGGAGTAACGTGGCAATCGGAAAAGAGTGATTTGTTGAACCGCGCCCAAGCCCCCCCATAAGCGATTGGACATAAATCGTGGCAACCCTACAAACTGCATTAAGTAATATGTGATTTAATCAAGTTGCGTCGTTTGGATTGTTCGAGCGATTTATTCGACAGTCTTCGAGATGCCCCCACTCATATCTATATGGCCGTTTGTCTTGTGGAGCTATTGGGGGGAGTCTGAGGGTGGCCTTTATATTTCCCTCAATAATGCCAAAGTTGTAAACATGCAATTGACTGTTCTTAAGATAAAATCGGCACGAGCAATTTCGGATATTGGAATGGTAATCTGACAAATTCGAGCGATGATAAGGCCCCTAGTGCCCCTTCGATGCAATTGATGGGATTGGTCCCAGTATGGAACGGTTATGACGCAACGGAAAAATGAATTATTTATCATTCTATGTAGATCGGTCGATTTAATGGAGCAATCGCGACTTTGCAACATGATGGAAACGAAAAAATTGAATCCAGCAACATCTTATTTAGCGGACCAGCGTTAGGTCCGGGCTACCAGGCGGCCTTCTCTTACGCCAATGATTGACTTGATTAATCGAAACACATTTACTTGACGCAAAACAGCAAAACGCCATCGGCTAATGATCGCTATGAGTCTGCACAATGCAAATGAGTTGTTTCGTTTTGCATTTGAGACGCCATTTACATAAAAGTCTCCTCTCCATAGCGCTTTTCTGCTCATATTTCATCGTCGCATTAGAAGATCATCTTCAAGGGGAACTCTGAGTGATTTGTTTTGCGTGAAAATATACTGTATTGGAACTTGCAGCCCAAAAAGTAAAAACTTTACTCCTTTAAAGCTAATTGTAATTGACACGGTGACATTAATGTCGTGACAGCAGCGAGTGTCACACAACGTCACGTCACTGTGACATTCAACTGTTCACACAATGACACTGTTGGGGGCGACATAAATGTCGAGCGTTTACTCTCAACCACCCAGCATTCATATAAAGAATTTTTGTTCGCAGGACATTTTGGCGTCGTTGAGATGACGCCAAAAGTGACGGCGGTGGCGCCCTTGCCGGCGTCGGTCCTTCTGCAAAAACAACAAATTGTTTCAACTCGGGGGAGCCCGCCAAAAAAAGTTTGGCAACGTTTCGCCGGAATGGGGAGCGATGGTGTCATGCTTTTAGGAACTTGTTTACCTCGAAGTGGACGGAAAAATCATAAAAGGTTTGTGTTTTTTCTATTTCTCATAATTCTTTTGTGGTTTTAATGGAGGTTTTGGCTTGTCAAAATACCGTCGAGTTTCCGCCGCATCCCCCTTAGCGGCCGTGAAACGTTTCTTTGTTACAGTCATTTGTTTGGTAAACGATTTTTGATATGAAGAGCAAGCTGGGGTGCGCGAGTAGGAAAGGTTTGCTTCTTGAAGAAAAGTGGCCCTAAAATTGGGAAGCAACCACAGCTAAAGAAAGAAAAGAGAAACTGGACGAAGTGTTTTTGGAAGTAAAAAAACTGTGGAAGGAGTTGGCGCAGTGTTGCACATATGCCTTGGTGCGCCAACCCAATGCACCTGCTAGCATTGCGCCAACTCTTGAAAATTCACTGAGTAACCAGGCCTAGTTGATAGCGTGTTGTTTTCTTAGGCAGCTGGACGTAACTGCAATTAGGCCTGTTTCTTCTGCATCTATTGAGCAATAAAGAACATTTTTCTGCAACTTTGTCTTGTTTTTTACGCACCTTTTCGAGGGTTCTAGGACGAGTGGTTTTTAAAAGTCACTGTGTTTATTTGGTGGTTTAATGGCTTTTGATAGCAGTAAAACGTTGAAAACACTTTGTCCCAATTGTCAGTGACAGTTGGGCGCCCTCTATAGTGAATAAGTACAACTAATTATCGAAAGCAACGCCCTGAAGCGAATAAGTCGAACTAAAATCTACAAAAGCGCTCTCTGAAGTGAATAGGTCGAACTAAAATCGACAGCTGCGACCTCTGTAGTGAATACGTTGAACTCAAATTGACAACAGCGGGCTCTGTAATGAATATGTCAAACTAAAATTGACAGCAGCGCGCTTTATAGTGAATGTCTCGAAGTAAAATCTACTCTTATTAACAGAAAAAGTGCAATTTTCCATTTGCCAGAGTTTAAGCATTAGAAAAAGTGACAAATATTTCCAGTTGAACAGTGAAAAATGTACAGAAAGCTTGGCTTTATGTTTCTGTTGGAAAACATTGGCGCATCATTAGCGATTATTAGGTTTTCATGTCTGACAATTTGTAATGAATAATAAAAATGGATGCATTGCAATACCGCATTGTTTTGGTGTGGATCATGGAACGAAAACATCGAAGATTCCGGAATCTGGATCGACAAGGTCCAAAGGCTCGACTGGAAAATAAAGATAATGTTTTATTAGTCAAATACGGCGGTGCTCTGTGCCCAGTATTCTAATGTAATTACACAAACACGGACTACAAATCAAGGCTTATTCACTAAGATTTGCGTCTTTTGTCTGTCTGTCTTTTGTTTGATTTGCGTCTTTGCAAGGGTGAAAAATGGAGAATCAAAACTGGCAACAGTGACCAACAGGAAACAAATAATACTGGGACTTTTATAGTAGCAGTGAGAAGACGCTGAATAACGTAAAGTAAAAAGGGCGAATGGTGGATGAAAACACAAAAAGTAGATATCGAAACTTTATCTACTCAGAACAGAAGAAACTTGGTGTTTTCTTCGCAAAAAGGAGAATTTATCCAAAACTTCACCACAAGAGTTGAAGTGGGTTCACAAGCCATTTTGATCAAATAACTTGCCAAGTACAAATTGACCAACAAAATTATTTACCAGAATCTAGTGCTGATTGAGCATTTTGCCCACTTGCCATAGACTTGATCCATTAACAGCCTGAGGAACGATACCGATAACTAAATATTCCAGATTCTTTAATGTTTTTGGCTAAATTTCCTAAAGTCAATAACGCCCCATCTGAGGCAGGCTTTAGTTGATGAAAACGGCATTGAAATCAACAATAAATCCAAACAATCTCTTTTCAGTTTGAAGGTTGACTAGTCCCTAAATAATTCATAACGTTGTGATAAAGTCAGCCTTCAAACAGTTTCAGTTTTTCAAGCAATCAGCAGGAAGGAAATTGAACAGTCTCGATGTAGAATGTTGTGTAATCAAAACACTTAGCATGAAAAGTAATTCTTTTATAAGGCTGTCATCGCATATGAAACTTCCTTTGCCCTCAAACAGGAATTGCTTTTCCGGACTTTTTATGGAAAACTATCGTTGCCAAATTTTAGCGTTGGAGACTCCCGGGCCGCCTCTTTGGCGCCCGGGATTGGCGCCGTTCAGCTTCCGCAATTCGTGTATCTTCCAATAGCAAAATGTAGAGCGACATTCAGCTACAGAGACGATTCGGATCAGCGACAATTCCACTGGATCTCTCCCGGTCTGCCTCAATTCACCTCTCGAGATTATTATTATTTTTACATATCACGCGCGATGAGTCCTTTGATCAATGATAAGAATAAATTAATTGATAACAGGCTGCTTTTGAAGAGTATAGATTTCAATTGGTGAAAACAAAAGTGACATGATTTTTGTTGTAGAAAAATTAGGGCAATTCGCACATTCGATGCAACAGTGCAAAATTCATTGCCGTCTGCGACAACAACAACAACTGAAAAACGAAACAATTGAAAAACTAGGAAGAATTGATAGCATTCCGTCGCTTGCTCGCAATCTCTCGTTGGCTGATTCTCATGCGCCCAGTCGGCCAATGGGGCGCCGCTCTCCGAACAGATAATCTTCTAATCCGAATAGTTTCATTCGTCTTATTTATGGCATGTTTACGCTACTGTTTTGGCCCCCTTGCAAACTGACATTTGTCAAAATAACAAAGCGCCCGAAATGGAAAAAGTTATTTTGTTTTATGGCCGCCCCCGATATGTAGCCCAGGATTTTATGACTACGGCCAAGTTTGCCGCACGAGGGTTGCATTATGTGATGTTCGATGGATTTTATTGAGAAAAATCGTCTGATGCTAAAGATCGTATCGTTTAGCGGTTCCAAACCGCTTTTGAAGTTCTTGAATGGAATTTGGTGGGTTTTTGTTGAGTTGTCGGTTGCAGTGAACAGGCATTTTGGTAATGCGCACGTTTGTATGTTGGTAAAGAAACCAGCAAATTTCCGCTTGGAAAATTTGGCGAACAAAAGTGGACGCGTGATTGGTGTTCTGCCGAATGCGCCTGCTATATTCCACGCCTTCGCCAGTTCACTAACCAATAGTGTAACGGATGCGCATTCGGGCTCCTCCCTTTCTTATCTCGCCAATTCTTATTGGCCCCGCGCGTTTCATGAAAGAACGCGATGTGGAGAAACGGGCAAGTGCGACTGTTACATCACAGATGTCGCGGGTGTTTATAAAATGCCCATTAAATAGCCGAGGATTTCCCAGCTAATTCTGCTAAGAGGATGTCGCATATCGACGGATGGCAGATGAATGAATAAGTGGGATTTTACTAGCAATTTGCGTTCTTTAATTACCTAATCTAAACAAGTCTTAATTTATTGGGCTTGCAACACTTAACGGGTTCCCACTCTCGGGTACCCAAATTCTGGGCTTTCGCCGAGCGTGTCATGCGTCCTCTGGTCGTTCTTCAGTTCGCCAGGCAACCGCTAACCTTGATGCGTAAGAGCGACTGAAACCCAACAGAAAAATATGGTCGCTAAATCCTGTTTCAGCTGTTTAGAATGCGCCGATCTATTCATATTCAATTATCAGTGATAGCCGGTTGTAGGAAGTGAGTAAAAGAGAAAGTGCACAAGGCAAACCAGTAGCGAACCAGCAGCGACTAACCACAGAATTTTTGTTGCGAAATAAATGGGACACCCTCAGAATGGCGCTCATCCATGCCGCTTTAATAGCGTCGGCCCTCTTAGGCCTCTACCACCAAGTGCAAGCTGAATACATCCCTCCGGGGCCCCTCTACAGGTGCCCCAAGGAGAAGCTGCTGCTCCACCCCTGCAGTTGCGACGTGGAGTCCGACCAGGGGCTCTGGATCAGTTGCAACAACACCAACATTGCCAGCATGAGTTTGGCCCTCAACAATTTGGCCACCTTCGAGTTGCCCATCGAAACTCTGACTATCAAAAGTTGCCACATTGGTAAGCAAACGCTTGTTTTGATGGTAACGGTTTTGGGTCGCGCAAGTCGCACGGTCTAAATGTGCAATAGTATACCGGGAGTGAAATATTAAAGTGTAGGTACTTTTCCATAACGGCGGCAACGTTGCAYCTTCAGAAAGGGAGAACCATAGAGTACTTTTACTTTTTCTATGGGGAGAACCCTAAAGAAGTTTAGACCTMAACAGAGTTCAGCTTTGAAACTGCAAAACACGATYTGAAGCAGTCMAAAYTGAAAACRAAAAACSCGCCGTTGGAATCGRGWGCTGSGRATGAAAAATGCGAAATATTTGCCWGATGCTTTCCAAGACTCCAGTAATTGTGGTTAAAAATGACACAAAGAGCTGAAATCAGCCCTGAAATTACAKTAAACAATAATTTATGAAAAAAAGGAAAACATTGTTGGAATATAATCCGAAAGAAAAATGCACAAGAGTTGCAAATGCAAACAAACACAAGGCTTGATGCGGAGCGCAAAGCACACTTGAAGATGCAAGCGATTTGTGCTTGCGAAACGTCGGCTTGCGTCGAAAACGACTTTTTACGACTAAAAATCAATTATTTTGATTTTTCGATGCTCTAGTGGCAGCTTCGGATTATGCGTAAAATTTGCAAAAATGTCAAAATTTAGTTTTTGAATTCGAATTTTGGATATTCTGAACAACTTTTTTACAAGTTACTCTTGTTTCTAAGCTCTCAAGTTTCCACAGGTCCACTTAAAAATACTGACAATTTTAAGCTACATTTAGAAATGTGTTTTTCTGGCTTTGAAGCCGTGCTCCATGGCAATTTCTACCTGACGTTTCGTCCACAACTGCGGTGGACATTATCAAAGGCGAAAAATTATAGAATACATTTTATTGAATCACTTTGTGTGAATCACAATCGAAGCTTTGCAAAAATGTTTCTAGAACCTGTTGCGGCTTAGAATTTTGGACAAAACCAAAATAACTTTTTTTTGGATTTTTTTCTAAAACTATTTGCCTGAACAGAACAGGCGAAAGCTTATAATCAATTATTTGGAAAACTCGTCACCGTGGTCGCTGTGAATAATTTATTTTTTTTAAATTCCGGTTTCTCCACTTAGGTCAATATTTCTAAACAAAACGCTCTCTAAACAGAAAAATGCGTTTTTTCCGGACGCTTTACCGTAAAATATTGACAAACTGAGAGTGTTTTATGCAAAAAGGAGATCGATTTTCTTTATCTTCTTTATCGCCTTTTTCAAATACCCGTTTTCCAAATTTGAATTTGGGACAAAACCGAAACAAAATTATCTCGTTCCTTTATTCTAAAAATTAAAGTTTTCCCAAAAAACGACCAGGGAAACCAAAATCAGATCAACTATTTGGAAAACTCGTCACCCTCATCGCTCTAGAATTTTTTTAAGTTTCTTACTTTCCGGTTTTTCCCGTTTTAAACCAAATATTTTCAAGCAATCGTTTCTCTCGTTCAAAAGGTCAATCAGCCAATTGTTAAGAGTTAGCGCAGTGCTGCGCAAATGGCTTCGTGCGCCAACCCAACGCATCGGCACAGTAACTCAGTTGCGTTGCTGATAAACCGTTACGGTTTAGATGATAAAACTGTAGTCTCGGTGATCGGTAAATGAGTTACAATTCATTAATCGATGAGTTAATAATAAAAAGTTGCAAATGCAAACGAACACAAGGCTTGATGTGGCATGCAAATCACACCTGAAGATGCGAGCTATTCGCGCAGAAAGACGACACGTCAGAAAATAACTGTTTTTCACGACTAAAAACTTGATGATTTTGAAATTGATTTTGGAATTTGAATTTTGAACCTTTGAACAACTTTTTCTGCTAACTTTTCCCATATCTGAAGTAGGCTTTGATAACTCGCTGAATTTTTAGGAGTTGGCGCAGTGTAGCGCAAATGGCTTGGTGCGCCAACCCGGCACCGGCGCAGTAACTCAATTAGTTGACGGTAAAACGTAGATGTTAAAATTCCAGTCTCCGTCATCGGTAAATGAGCTAAAACTCATTAACTCAGAGAACGGCAACAAGCAATCCAAAGGCGCAACTCGACACAGTGTTACTCAGGCCTGATATGAAGATGTAGAGAGTAGTGATTCCAGAGAAGTAAAAATAAATCACAGTGATTAAAATTGTAAACTAAAAAGTCTGTATTAAAATTATGCTGTTCTCTGTATAAAATCGGGTTGTGAAGGTTTCCTGTGGGCAGGTTTGCTCAATGCAGAATTAAACACGGCTGACATCACCGGCATATTTTCACCTTGCAACGTCCGAGTCATTATTTTTCGCAGGAATTAATTAAAACGAAATTAATTTAAAAGTAAAATTAATCTTAAGCGAATGTATTTTAAGCAACTTCCAGGGGCATAAATTGAGAGATCCGTGGAGCGTCGTTTGCTGCGTGGGGCGGCGAAATATTAATGGATTTTAAATCTCAATTTGATTGGCTGCACATCGGAGCGTCATTTTCTAATTACCCTGTGTATTGGAAGTGCGCATTTTTTCGCCCGCATCGGTTGCATGTTGTGACAATGATTGCGCCATAATGGGCATCGTTCGAAAAGGCCCTGGAAAAGCCCCGGAAAGTTGCCTTAATGCAATAATAAAATCCGGTTTTAATGCGATTAATCTGGAATTTAATTAATTAATGAAAATCTCTTAATGTTTTCAGCGAGACTTTTCGGCAGCCTTTTGTACAAGCTGAAACTTCGGGTGCTCCGGATCGAGGAGACTCCGCTAGAGATAATTGATGAGTTCTCCTTTTTGGGAGTGAACAACACGCTGAACGAGCTGCACATCGTTAATTCCAGTCTATTGGAGCTGCCCCTGGCTGCTTTTAAGGTGCGAAGATTTTTGCTTTGGGAGGCGACTGTATGTGTGATGAATCACATAAGACAAAACACCGGGCCCCCGTCGCTCTTAAGGGAAAAATCGGGAGTGTTTCAATGGCTGCGCCAGCGAAATCTCTTCGCTGGCACTTATTGAAGTCATAATTCATACCACCTTTAAGGCCGAGCTCGGAAACGGCGCAATTTATTTGCGGTAATTCGTTTAAAAGCTACGTGGAACTACCGAAATTACTCCCACTGAACGGCTGAAGGGGTTAGATTTTCATCGGTTTATTTTTTCACACCATTTCCAAGCCAATGCGATTGCGATCTCGTTACTCAATACAACTATTTTCTCGGCGATAAAAGCCACGGAGCAAAACGACCTACTGGAACTGGAAAATCCTTATTACTGAATAATTTCCATTACCTACCAAATTCCGATAAAATTTTAATATCCTTACGTTCGAAGAGGGCAAATAAAAGGAAAAACATAAAACGGTTTATCGGGGGCGTAGTTTAAACGAACGGTGGCCGATATTGGAATCGGTTTATTTCAGGCGCAACCAAGGCGACTTTGTTTATTAGATAAATACGAGTTGCACCAAGAAAACGGCCAAAGGAAAACGGAAAAATAACTATTTCCTCTGTTGCTTTATACTGAAATCCATACAGGGTGGTTGAACATCAGTTATAGATACTTTTACGCATATTTTTCTCCATCACACTGCCATAAAGTGTTTCTTTTTATTTTCGGGCCGATAAACCGAGGCAAATAACGTTTCTTTGTCTAACGTGTGTATCCCGTCAAGTATTCAGTTATCGCTCTGCCACTTGATTCTTCGCTGAACGGATATGTTGCCATCAAGCAACTGAAAGGCCCTAGAATATAAAACGTCCATTTAAGACCCCATTACTGTGCCATTGGCAATAAGGCAGTTTAATTTTTTCGCCGTTATAGTCTTATCTGCGATGTAGGCCCACAATATGGGCCCATTAAGTTGAGGCGCTGCGCCCATTATTTTAACTGGCTCACATTTTGTTTACCAACCCTTATATGTGCGCCCTCATTTTCCTTAACATCGGCTTGGCAAAGTAGCGTGCTCTGAAATTCGCTTGAAAGCCGACGCCTTAATGAAAAATTAGTATCATACTTTTTCTTTTCTGGCTTTCAGTCAAAATGTGAAATAAAAATGTTCATATCGTTTATTTCATATAACGTTTCGGCGAGACAACAGCGCCATCGTCAGATTTAAAATTCAACACAAACCCATTATTGGGAAACATTAGATTCTTTGGCTAGAGCMTAAAAAKAATCTAATGTTTCCCAATAATGGGTTTGTGTTGAATTTTAAATCTGACGATGGCGYTGTTGTCTCGCCGAAATGTTAAATGAAATAAACGATATGAACATTTCTATTTCAYATTTTTTCCACATATAATAACAATTACACGCAGTCCGGAAAATAAATCAGAATGAAAAATTCCTGTGGCGTTCGCAAATGAAATTATCCAGGCCATCAATTTTTTGTTTGCCAATGGGCATCTTTTCTTGGGGAAATCTAAATCGTCTTTAGTCTGTTTTCCATTTTGGAAATGGGGATTTACCGGCTGTTTATTCAGCGAATCCTTCTTATTGGATAGTGCCAGCTAAGATTTAGGGCTTTCCCGTGTAAATATGGATATAAAGTGGATGTTTTCTCTGTGTGCAGTCTATTGTTAGGGACGATCTCTCTGAAAAGATTCCCCAGCGACGCTGTCGGGGATTTGTTTGTTTTATTTAACTGCCTCTACAGCGGATAGAGCTCAGTCCTCGCGACTTAGCAGCTTCGCATTGTTACGATGTCGGTGGTTTTGTACTCAGATACTGGGAAACATCACGGTGCTCAATATCGACGGGCACAACATAAGCGACCTGCCGAAGGAGGCGTTCTTCGAGAGCGAAATGAGCGGAAAACTGCTGAAACTGCACATTGTGAACGGCCATCTAAACACCCCGCCGATTGAGGCTTTGCAGCCGCTCAGGTAACGGGAGCGGCGAAGTTAACAAAACGCTGTTCACTCAACGTAATAAATTGCTATTCAGAAAATTGAAGACGCTAGACCTGCACGGCAATCGGATAAAAGAGCTGAAAAGGAACCAATTTAAAGGGCTGCGAGATGTCGAAATTCTGGATTTGAGCTTCAACATGATTCCGAAAATCGATTCGAGCCATTTGGCCGATTTGACGAAAATGTCGTGGCTTAACGTCTCTCATAATAGTCTGAAGGAACTTACCAGGTAAGTCGGAGAAATCATTTCTCTTGAACGCTGGCCAATTGATCTCGAAACCGGTTGCGCACTTATTAGTCCTCATCAGTGGTTTCACCACCTAGAAAGCTGAACTCAACTGATGAAGACTAATAAGTTGGTTCAGAAGTGTTTCAATTTAGCAAAAATAAATATTTGAAAGGACACTTTTCAATAGGGTGTTTTCATTGTATCTACAAACTGAACATTAATTTATGCTAAATTTTATTTTTATTTTTGTTAAATATTTAATAAACAAATTCAGCTAAAATTCAAATTATTCATAAATCTCTAAAACGCAATCCTATTGGATGTGACGTCTCTGGTCATATAAATGGCGGATTGTTTACGTTCTGTGCATAGTGTTTAGTTGTGTGGTTGGTTGTGTTTCCTTAATTATTTTGTGGATTCAAATAATTTATAGTTTGTGTTAAACTAAGAAATTGCTTCATAAACTTCCTTCAAGCGTCACCAAACAATTTACCATGTGTACATATTTTTATGGTTACCGAATTTAAAAAAAACGACGAACGCTTTAATTCAGCGGAATCTAAGGGTGTCAAAGCAGCAGCGTAAGTCAAAATACGTAAATTCGTTATTAGTTACTCCCTCCTTGCATAATTAATTTCTTAAAATTAAGTTGTATTTTTGAATAAGAATCTGAATGCATATTATTACGCATTTATGTTTTCAGGTTATAGCCCTCTTTAGTAGCTTTTGGTTCGTACTTATATTAAAATCATCCTCCCAACAAAAAAAACATTGATTTTGAATTAGGAACATCACGTCTAGCTGCTTGGAACTATAAAACTTTACGTGCATAATCATGAGGAACGGTTAAAAAGAGTTTGTTTGGAGCACTTATTGAGCTATTCGTGCATCCTGGCACAAAACACCCCTTATTTTCTGATTCATACTGTCACTCCTTTGTCACTATTTTCTATTATGCAAGATAATAATAATAATCAATAAAATAGTGATAATCACAATAACTTAAATAATAAAACAAAGCTACGAAAACACCAAAATAAACACGAGACACTTTGTTGATATGACCTGCTACGTCACAATGGGGATAGACAACCGACGATACGCACTCGGCGTTTTTGGCGGAAAATATCTGATTTGAATTTAAATTCGCTTTAAAATTATTATGGAGACTTTTTATGCAAAAAACTATATCAGTATAATTTTTGCCATAACTACTTTCTATACATCAACATTAAAAAAAAAAGTGAAAACACCCTATTGTATCGGCCCGATCGGCCGGCCCTTTGTCAGAGCCAAGTGGAAAACTTTGTTGGTACGGATTTGCCAGCAGGAAATTCGAGTTTGTCATTAATTAAAATTGCATGTATTTCCGCAAAGTGTACACGGCAAGTGAAATATTCTGGCTCTAGTGGGGTAAAATTGGACGTGCAATTAAAGCGCTCATTAGTGAAACCTGCACAATTCGACATTGTCGTTTTAGTTGCCTTCATTCGAATTGTGTTGGTTTATTAATGCGATTATTATGTATGCATTGGGCCGAATGAATTTGAATCGATCATTAATATGAGCGTCGCGGCGGATTATTTGATTTATCCACGCGTCTTTCGGTGGGTTTAGAGGAGCGTTTGCAAGAAACACGGTGCTGCGTGTGCTCAACATGTCGTTCAATCAAATAAAGAAGCTGGATTCGAACTCGTTTCGTGGAATGAGGTTTTTGCGACGACTGTTCCTGTCTGATAACCTAATTGGGGACGTCGGTCGCGGCACTTTCGGCTCATTGCAGCGCATCGGAACTATAGATCTGGCCAGGAATTTGATCAAGAAAGTCGACTACCAGATGTTCTTCCAGCTGAACTTTATTGAGGTACGCGCCATTTTCCGCCCGAAACTCTGATTGTCGACGCGACATTTTTCTTGCAGCTGCTCGATTTGTCGGAGAATCAAATCACCGAGGTGCAAAAGCTCGCCTTTAAGGATCTCTATCTGTCCACCATCAACATGGCGAAAAACCAAATCAGCACCATCGAGAGTGGGGCGTTTGAGAACTGCGCCAATGTGACCAAGTTGGACTTGTCCGAAAACCAGCTGCGGGACATTCCGAAGAGGGCGTTTGACGAAACCACCTACGCCACTGAGCTGCAGTTGGCCCACAATTTCTTCACCAGCATGGAACAGGTGAGTGCGCACTCACACATTAACATCACTCACACATGGAAACTATGAATGTTCAGATTCCGCTGCACAACATGACAGGGCTGAAGATCTTGAACGTGTCCCACAATCAGATCGAAACCGTGCCCAAGAAAACATTCCCAAAACTATATGAGTTGCACACGATCGATCTGTCCTACAACAATCTATCTGGTGAGGATTCACTGGACTAAAATGCGACTTTTCCTCCAACCCTGCCAATCTTTTCCAGACATATTTAATTCGGTTTTCACCACGCTGTTCTCCCTGAGGACGCTCGATCTCAGCCATAATTCTTTAGAGGCCATTAAGCCGAGCACTTTCGGTCCGCTGCCGACTCTTCTTAGGCTGGATATGAGTTTCAACAGGTTGGAAACTATCGCCAAGAGCGCCCTCACCAGGTACAACCACATTCCAACGAATTGGCATCGGGAGGAGATTTGCAGGGCGTTGACCAAGCGATAAATGTTTAATCCTAGATTGGCCAGCACGCGGGAACTGATTGTGAGCCACAACAAGTTGAGCGCGTTGTTCATCTTGCCGATTTCCACTTCTCATCTGGACCTGTCCCATAACGAGTTCGAAACGATCCCCCCCAAGCTGTGGCCCTCCATGAATTCCCTTCTCAGTTTGGACTTGAGTTTTAACCGGCTGGGCGATAGCCTGGAGCACGGCAGTTTTACGAACTTGCTGACACTGCAAAAGTAAGTTTCGGATTTCAATTCGGGATGATCTTATAAGCGACGTGGGTTTTTCGGCTGATTTCATCAAATTACCGCAATTGCAAGAGTACAACGTTAGTACTTTTCCATACAAGGGCGAAAAACGGCCTGGGTAACACTGTGTTGAGTTGCGCTATTGAGTTGATGAGTTTTAACAATGCGCCAGCCCAACGCACCGGCGCACCAACCCATTTGCGCAGTACTGCGCTAACTTATACACATTCACTGAGTTACCTTTTCGGTTACCAAAACGGGAAAAACCGGAAGTTTTGAATACACTTTTAAAAGTTTCAGAGCGATGAGGCTGACGAGTTTTCCAAATAGTTGATAATATTATTTTGCTTTTTCTGTTCATTTTTCGGGAAAACTTTAATTCTCACCAGAAATTTGTCTCGATTTTGTCCCAAATTCAAAAGAAAAGCGGGTATTCTAAAAAGACGATAAAGAAGACCAAACTATAAAGACGACGAGTTTTCCTGTAAAATCGATCTCTTAATTTTTTTGGATAAAAGACTCACTTTGCCAGTAGTTTACAGTAAAACGTTAGGCAAAAACGCATTTTTCTGTTTAGAGACATTTTTGTTTAGAAATATTAACGTAAAAGTGAAGAAATCGGAATTAAAAAAAAAATAATTTTACCAAAAACCAAACAAATTATTCACAGCGACGAAGGTGACCAGTTTTCCAAATAATTGATTATAAACTTTCACTTGTTCTGTTCGGGGAAACACTTCTGGTAAAAAATGTAGCGTTTTGTTCGAAATTCGAAGCTGCAAAAGTTCGAGAAAAACTTTCAAAAATTATTGGGGTTTTGTGTCAAATTTGAAGCTGAAAATAGTTTTCTAAAATTTCCTGCAAACCGAATTTTGTCATTTTTGACTGAAAAGACCTCATGATTGTCAGGAAAGAAGAGAAAACCTTG
Source organism: Dendroctonus ponderosae (assembly GCF_020466585.1). Lineage (NCBI taxonomy): Eukaryota > Metazoa > Arthropoda > Insecta > Coleoptera > Curculionidae > Dendroctonus > Dendroctonus ponderosae. Next base: position 3,580,590 of record NW_026018814.1, read on the forward strand.
ATGATTTTTGATTGAATTTATTTTTATTATGTCGAATTCGACACTGAAAAAAGCTTTTGTAAAATTTCCAAAAAGCTGTAAATGTAATTTTTCGCGTCAAAGACTTCCAGATTGTCAGTATTTTCATGTAAAACTTTTCAATAGAGCGTTTTTGAGTACAAAGTAAAGGAAGAAAAACGGTTCGGTCAAAACTAAAAACCGCAGTTTTTAACAAACTCTACAGTCTTCAGAGGGATGGGGGTGACGATTTTCCAAATAATTGATTTGGATAAACTTTCGCTTATACTGTTCGGGAAAATATTTCTCGTAAAAAATCCAGAAGAAAGATTAGCGTTTTGTTCGAAATTCGAAGCTGTAAAAGTTCCAGAAAAACTTTTACACATTTTCGTAAAATTTATTTTACAGTTTTCACAGAAAGCACCTGAAGATTGTCAGTATTTTTAAGTAAAAATAGAAAAAAATGCGTTTTTTGCGTTGAAACAATTGCTTAATATAAGCTTTGCTAAAACTGGAAAGACCTGAAATTTTGAAGAAACTTTAAAATCTTCAGAGCGACGAGGGCGGCGGGATTTCCAAATATTTTTTTGTAAACTTTTGCTCTATGGTTGTTTTTTGAAAATAATCGTAGGTAATTACTATCGGTTAAAAACTAAATAATTTTTTTTGGTTTTTGTGCCAAATTTGAAGCCGAAAAAGGTTTCCTAAAATTCCCTGCAAAGCGATGAATGAAGCGAATTTTCTAGCAAAATTAATTTTGTCATTTTTGCCTGAAAAGACGCAATAATAGTCAGGAAAGCAGAAAAGAATCAGAAAATAATGTTTTTTTGCGCTTTCGATTATAAACTTTTAGTTATAATCGGTTTTTGAGAAAACGTTAATGAATTTCGGGAACAAACGGGAGAAATTTATTTGCGTTTTTGTCCCGAATTCGACACTGAAAAAAGTTTTTTTGAAATTCCTCCAAAGCTATAAATTTATCTTGTAATTTTTCGCGTAAAAGTCTTCCAGATTGTCAGTATTTTTGAGTGAAACTCTTCAAAAATAGAGCGTTTTCGAGTAAAAAGTAAGGCAAGAAAAAAATCAGTTAAAACTAGAAACCACAGTTTTCTAACAAACTCTACTGTCTTCAGAGGGATGGGGGTGACGAGTTTTCCAAATGATTTATTATAATTTTCCAATTATTCTATTCGTTTTTTGCTAAAAAGGTATTTGATTTTGTGCCAAATTCAAGGCTGGAAACGGATTTTAAAACTTTTTACAAAGCGAAGAAGGAGACGAGTGTTCTAATAAAATTTGTTTTATAATTTTTCGCAGAAAATACCTTAAGATAGTCAGTATTTTTAAGTGAAACTTTACAAAATTGAGCGCTTAGAAGAAAGAGTAAAGTTGAAGCTCAAACTGGAAAATTCTGAAAAAACTTTAAAAATATTATTCTTGTCGAAAAACAACTAAAAGGTCATCAACTGGAATCCAGCAACCGAACCGAGTTACTGCGCCGGTGCGTTGGGTTGGCGCACTGCGCCAACTCCTAAAAATTCACCGAGTAACCCAGGCCTAACTCTGCGTAAAACTGCAACAAATTAATACTAAAGAAAAGTGCTTCTTTATGATCATCACGTGATCAGAAAACGGCAGTTTTTCATTCACGCGAATCAAAAAGTACGCTTTTTAAGAACATTCCCACTAACACAAAACTTGCGTTTGAAGTTAGCGGTCGATGTTGGAAAACTTTCCGCCTTGTTCGCCCTGCACTATGATCCACTTTATTAACTGTCAAAACTTTCAGATTGAATTTGAGTTACAACGGCTTGACTCGACCTCCGTGGACGTCGATAAGCGAACTGACTGCGCTGCAATATTTGTACGTGCAGGTAAGGCGGCTGCATTTTTTCACCGGAAAATGGCAAAAATCCAGCGGGTTTTTTTCGTGTTGCAGGGCAACAACTTGACGACACTGCGCCGGAACGCATTCGGCAAAGTTCCGGTGATGTTCGAGCTCGACCTCTCCAACAACGCCATCAACAACGTGAGCACAAGAGCCTTCGAGGGCCTGCTTCAGCTCATCCATCTCAAAATGAACAACAACAATATTAGCGTCATTCCTAACGGAGCGTTCCAGGGTAAGTGCACGTCGAGTCTCTCTTCTCGTTGTCTCTGCTGCCAGAGGCTCTAAAGCTCTAAAGCTGTAAAGGGCAGCTTGCAGGATTCTGTGATTGCGTTTTCTATAGCGATTCAAACGTTGCATATTCTGTGTAATTCCGCGCTCCTGAGCCGGATTTATTTGCTCAACTGTTCAAGCGGCTTGAGAGTATGAGCAGCAAAGGGAATCGGTACTGAAGCGAATTACTATGGCATTTTGCAGTCAGTTTCAATAATTAGGCGCCTGCAATTAATGCATTGCTAGCGCAGGTCAATGAAGCAGCTGCCAACCGAATAATTCTGAATATTGTTCGGTTCAAGGGCCGGGTGCGAATTATCCGGGATTTATAAGTCGGCAAAACCCAATTATTATTAATTAATTTTCTGTGTACTGGACTATTTATATTAGCAAGTCGGAATACGCACGATCCTTTGTTTAATATTTAATTATTATCTTCCTGCTGTATACCACTGTAATCCGACAAGTGCTTTTAGCGCAATTTGAATAATGCAGAAGTCCTGTTCCCGGCACGAATTAGCCGAATGACTAAATGGAATTAGACATACAGGATTTGAGGGTGTTAAGCGATAACGCGTTTTCCTTGCTTTGGGCTCGAATTCCGATTTTCTGTCCACTTTTTTATTCCAATATGTAAATGTTAATGCAGTGTTTCTGCTTTTTGCAGGTTTAGTGTCTCTCACCGATTTGGACTTGTCGCAAAACAGGCTGGTAAAACTGGACAACAAAACAAACGGCATTTTCGACGATTGTCTGTCTCTAGAACGGGTAAGTAGTG
>NW_026018814.1:3584524-3587057 GCF_020466585.1 Dendroctonus ponderosae
TTGGATATTAGATTTTGACTAACATTGGGATTTTCGATAACTGAACCAATTATCGTGAAAACATTTTCTTCATCTTCAGTGACAGATTTCCTTGTAATGGGTTTTTTATAATTGACACTCCCAGTTTCCTCAAATTGGTCAAAAAAAGCGCTTAAAAACTGTTGGCTTAGGATCATTTTCTTCAGGAAACTTTTGAGCATAAACTCGAGAAGTCAATAAACAATTTTTATGAAATTCTCCAAGGCTAAAAATCATGTCAATACGCTCTTCTCTTGGATAATTCTTCATTTTAACTTAGCAACACAATAATAATATGAAAATAGCGACCAACACGTCTGCAATTACAAGAAACAATACCACTCTAGCTATCAAAAAGAGATTTTGCAGTCTAAACTGACAAATAAAATAAATGATTTGACATGTGTAAATGGCATAGCCAACTTAGTTACATTGGAACCTTAAATTAAACACCACCAAATGGTGCACAGAACGACTATTTGACGTATTTTGTAAAAAAGCAAAAACTTGGCTATTAATATCCTAATACCATTCGATAGGTAATTAAAAATTGCATTTCCTGGTAAGTTAAAAAATATGGGGTTGTATTTAAATTAATCAAGAGTGTGTACAAACTTACCCTGTATAACATGGTAAGTTTATTATCATTGAGATATAAAATAGTATATCTTGTTACACTTCACTATAAATTACGCTTACATAACTTAAGTACTTCTAAAGTATTTGACACGTGAAAATTAGATTAGATTTTGATTAAATTCGTATTATTTAAAAAAGCTGAAGGTTTAGGTATTATAAACCTTATTAAAACAAACACTTATTTTGTTCAGCGAATCCAAAAATGCAATAATATATAGGACATTCCATTTAAAAAAACGCAACTTTGATACCTTTAGAGGTCTTGGGACACCCTGTACATTACAAAAATATTTTTAAAATGTGCGCTCGGTAGGCGTCGGACAATTCATAAATAAATACTTTTTAAAAATCAAACGGTTTAGCCGCAAACTTCCGTGCCGTATAGCGTGAATGAACCCTGTATATAAACCATTCGCCAGTTAATAAAGCCATAAGTGTCCCCATCAGGGCTTTTCTTTGTCTTCGGTGGCAACCTGCGAGGCCTCGAAATTGCTTTTAGGGCGCAAAAAATCCATGTCTACAATTTGCGTTAGACTATATAACCTAGGGGAGAGTTAGTGGTGAACAGGGGAAATTCAAGAAATTGCTCAGCCCCAACATTTCGCATATTTTGCACGGAAATTGATGGTATCGGTTGCTCTTCTCGTTTGCAGTTGAACCTTAGCCATAACCGAATCACGTTCATAACGAGAAAGATGTTCCCCAGCAATCCCTACATCCCCTATAAGCTGAAACAGATTGATTTGTCCTATAACTTTATTCCGGTCATCACCTACGACTTGACCTTTGGGACGTCGAAATTGGAAAAACTCAATATGAGCCATAACGCGATTGCAGACGTGAGGAAAGGTAAGTTTATGGACTTTGATTGAGTTCAGCCGACATTGTCAACGGCCTGTTTCTTAGGCGTGATTGGCAACCTGACTAGTGCCAAGCTTTTGGATCTCTCCTACAATAAGCTGCACGACCTGACAAGCGATCCGGACTTCTTCCGGCTACCTCCCAACATATCCAGCCTGCTACTGGCCGGTAACGAGCTGACAGAGTTGCCGTGGCCGCACCTTAAGAACGTGTCGCACTTGAAGTTGGTCGACTTAAAGGACAATCTTCTGGACCAAATTGCCCAAAATGCCAGCGACCTTATCATGAGTGGGACCGAAATCGCCTATGAAGGTAATTGCCCGAGTTAAGCATAGTTCTCATAAGCGAATTTCCGGAAAAAAATTCCGAATAATCGGAAGATTTGACAGGTGTCGGAAGAAGTTGAAATTATTCCAACTTTTTCCGATTATTTGGAAATTCGGAGGGATTTTATAGGTTATGTAAATTCAACGTAGTGTTATTACACAACACATCATAGAGAGCTTCTCCAACGAAGACCGGAACAAGTAGCGTATTATAATTTATTCAAGAAATGCGTCTTCAAGATCGAGAAAAACATTTCAATTACATGAGAATGTCGCAAGAATTATTCGATATTTTATTATAAAAGTTATCAATTCAAGTTGGACCTCATATTACTAAAAACTGTAAAAGCCGAGATTCTATACCTACAGGAGAAAGATTAACGTGCATTTTACGGTGTGTACACCTTTCAGTGTAGATTTTATTCAATTTTTTCAAGCTCAGCCTATGCTTGACGAATACTGTTGGATATAATTGGGTAAATTTATATGTTTTTGGCTTCGGGGAGAGTATGGTTTCCGTGTTCATGCATTTCGTATGAGCCATAGAAAAACACGAGTTTGGCGAACGTCGAGCGAGGGAACGAAAAAGTGGGCTTTTAGGTTAAAATCGCGGTCATTGTTACCAACCACTGTCATTGTCACCAACACGATGAGTCAAAATTATTTCTTTTTTTCAGCAAGAAATAATC
>NW_026018814.1:3588056-3594217 GCF_020466585.1 Dendroctonus ponderosae
AGAACCATCAAGGTAAACCGAATGCCCACTCCATAGAGCGAGTGTTTCGCGACGGGTGCACTCGAGGACTCGAGGAGTCAGTTCAGTACCATTGCGCCGGTACCACCGTCCGTTTCTCGCAAAGAGCCCACATTCTCATTGAACTATGTCTGAGTAAAGTGGACCCAAATCGGTACAGTAGCCATAGCATTTCACTTTCGAATCGAATTGTTACACTTTTATGTGTCTGAGTAGAACGGCGGCTCCGTGATACAGGGTGTTTGCGTTGGCCCGTGCCCATTCGACGGAAAATGAAGGTTATTTTTGGTGCGGTGTGGTGTTGTCTGTTGGTGGCGAATTGTGTTGCTAAAGGTGAGTGCCACGGACTGGGGTCGATGCGTCTTTGTTATTTTGCGCACTGTTTTCCCATTAAATAGATAGTTTTTTTCTATATGGGCTCATTATTTGCCTTTGCTCAACACCATTCGTTGTTGGCAATACATTAAAGCGAAATGTCAAGGATATCGACGCGCCTTTGATTCCAGTTGTTTGCATTTTTCTTCAAATAGACAAGAACACCCAGCCAGTTGGTTTAGTTAGTGTCTTTTAAGACCTGAGATAGTCAAACAGCCATACGGTTCAAGGTTTACGCATCGAAGCAATTTATTGTTTATTGGCGTCATCCCTATGGCCTCGCAGGTGACGTCGTCGTTGTGCAAAAATCATCTTTGCCATTGTCACCAGTGTAATTGGCCAGGGCGTAAAATGATGGATATTAGCACTGATTGGCTCGGATAGAAAAGTCGAAGTCGAAACGGATCCGACTTGGTTGCAGCCAGTTCGATGATCTCACCAATTAAAATACCGGTTTCCACTTTTGGGGGTCGCTCGATCTGCATATGTGGTTCTAAGCCAACACGATCGGTTAGGATCCGCAAATTGAGCGCCTACGTGATCAAATCAAAATTTTGAATAAATGTCGATAAACGCACAAGAATGTCATGAAAACAATTGCGGATTATTAATTGCCTGATGAAAATAATCAAATAAATGTCCATCGATGGGGCGAATTGGTTGAATCAATTATTTACTTTTCAGGTCTCGTTCGGTTTTTGGGACCGAAATTAATTGGAAAACCACAAAATCGCTTCAAATTTATCGTTAAACGGGCAAAATGCAAAAAATACGTTCTGCAGTATTGTTTAACGATTTTCCCGGGCAATTAAATTGTTTTGTCAAATTATCAAGCTCGCTTTGCTTCCGATCGGGGTTTTATTTGAACGACTGATTTAACTGCAGGAAAAACATTCAACGTGTTCCATTATGCCGAGCGAATGGAATCCAAGCAACCTGTGAATGGCCAAGTGCCTGTTACCTACATGTGAAAGATCCAGAGGCTGCAGCAGCGCGCATTGTAATAAACAGAATAGAAGTAAATTATCGAGTTATCAACGAAGTTGTCAAGAAAACGGCCGCCTCGTAATGCATAAATCACGAGCTTTATGGAAAATCGGACGGAAATGTAATCTGCAAAATTGCCGTTTGGCGCATCGAAAATTGCATCGAGAACGCGTTTATTTAAACTTTAATAGTATGGCGATGATGTCGTGAAAATTGGAAAAAAATTCGAAAAACAGCAGGTACGCGATCGGGGCTTTTGACATCTACAACGGGTTCTTTGTCCATTGGCAGTTCAGACGCATGCTGTCAGCCAGTTGTCAGCTTATACGTATTAAACGTCAATTTATCCCCACCTCGTTCATAATTGATGCGACCGATTTCCTTCGAACGACTCATTGGCGCTCGATCAATTAATTATCGATTGATTCGGTTGAGGCTGATCGATCACTCTCGAAAAATCGTCGGCTACTTGTCAATTGCACGAAGACTGGGTCATTTTTTTTGTGGCCTGTCGGGTTACTTGCATGGAATCTGGGCAGTACCGATGTGGAACTAATCGCTTTATGGTTGTCTGCCCCAATGGACACACCCAGACGCGAAGATGCCACTTGCAAGGCGATTAATAACCGTGTACAGTGATTTACTGCTCAGATTCAACTGATTGGTTAATTTCCAAAAAAGTCCAATTTTATTGGAACCACATGAGTTGAGAGGTGCATGCTGCTGAAAGAAGCAAGAGAATTTGAAAATTCCAGGAGAATTATTGGGAAGGATTCCCCAAGATAATGGACAGCGAGTTACAGTAGGCCTGGGTAACACTGTGTTGTGTGACACTTTTGTGCCGCTCTATGCGTCAATGCGTTATAACACCTCGCGTCTTACGTCTTGAATAACACTTTTTAAACTCATTCAAGATGCCAACTTCGGGTTGTAAGTTCCGGGTGAAGGCGGCGCGCACTGCGCCACTCAACATCCTCTACCACTGAGGTGTAGAAGAATAGGCGCAAGCCTTCAATCAAGAAGGAGGAGAAAAAGAAGAAGACGTTGTTGCCATTGCGAAAAGGAGAGGCCAGTTAATTAACTGCAAACCGTCACCGATGCACATAAAAAGCGCATCCAACTATTAAACAAATCAGTTAATAATTGACGATCGTGGACAGTAAATCATCGGCAATGGGCATATTAAACAACATCACATGTGTATTAAAGTATTACAAAAGTAACGGAACCGATCAGCTCAGCTTGGTACCATCGCAGAATTCTCCTTTCGACCAGTATCGTCGTCACTATTTATGAACCAGACACACACAGACATGGGCGGCTCCTCCGTTATTCCCCTAAATTAACTAACTGCTTGATAATGATCATTATTTGCATAAGATCACCGCAATTACTTACAAATGTTCGCTAATTAATTAATCGTTAATTGGGGGATCGTTGCCAGTTGGGTTTAAGCAAACATCCAGCTCTCCAAGCGGTTAACGATTTTACAGTGAAACTCTCCAATGAGCAGACGTCACAAGCGTCAAGTGTCAAATTGACTGGTAGAGACACTGGTGACAGTTAATAAGAGTCAATCATTTCGGTGCATTAAACGAGCGACGGATGGCCAACTCGATCATATTAATACAATCCTCTTCCTCAGGCCGGCAATAGCCCATAATTACATATGCATAAATAAAAACGTTAACGGTGCTTTTAATTCGTGCTATCGATCAAGCCGTTGAATTGGACTGGAAGAGTTACAATATTTAATATACTTGAGCAATGGCTTCGACAAAAAACCGCAATTTTGACGGATTGATTGATGGAAATCACGTTTGCACTTTTAAAACGAGATCGATTATTATTAAAATTCACGACGAAAAAAACTGGTTGAGTTTACAATCAGGAAATAGTGACTTCTTTCGGTCAAGGGCGATTCACCTCACTGATTCGGTTTGATCGTAAACGACCAGATGTGTGTCAAATCAACAACAAAAAACCCATTTGATGGGTTTTTAAAGTATACTGGGTGTTCAACTCAATTGCTAAACTGATGTTTTGTTTGTGTGTTATTTGGTCGAGCGAGGCGAAACTCAGTTAATCCGCCTTGCTCGAATTGAAACGATAAGCAAAGTTCTGCAATCAATATTGGATATTGGGCGGCTTTGCTTTGAGCCCCCCTGTTCGGACGGCTGCATTGTTTGCGCAAATTTATTAGGAAACCGCGTAATCCGTTGCGATGCATCTCTTTGATCGATCAGTGGCGCATCCACTCGCCGCACAGTGTGTAAAAAAACTTTCTTGTTCGTCAACCTAATCTCTCAAGATTGGGCTGATTTGGATGAAATTTGCCCAACAGTACTGAACGTACTGTGGAATAAAGGAAAATATAAGTAGGACCTAATAGTAGTTTTCGATACAAGGACGAAAAATGTTCTTTTTTCGAACGACGACGGCGTTTCCGACAATCCGTCAGTAGTTCGAAAAACAAATTTTCGCCCTCGTATCGAACACTATTTTTTATTCGAATGAAAGATTACACGAATAATAAAATGCATCGATTTCATATTTAAAATTTTGTGGCAATGTCATTTTTTGAATTGTCATGTTTTGAAGTTTGTAATTAAGTTTAAGTACCTTTTCAACTTGAAACACCTGTGGTCTTGGGATGGTGTATGCATGTTGCATACTCTGCATGACATTTGCGCTTCTTAAAAAGATCGTGTTTTATGAACGCTAAAGAAAAGTGCTTCTTTTTGATCATCGCTTCTGTTCGCAAAATGGCACTTTTTGATTCATTCGAATAAAAAAATGATTTCCACAGCGGGATGGCTTTCATGAGGAAATAGCAAGGGAAGATTTTTTTGCGCCAACAATGTTGCTGAACTCAAATATACGTACAAAAAGCGCCTTCGGATTATGATTTTTTTGGTCAAAATCGGTTAAACTCTGAAAACCGTGATTTTTATTGGTAAGGTGACAATTTTTTATTAATATTAATTTTTTTCCACACTGTGCGCCGTCTATGCTAACAATTGTTGATCTGTTTTCTTCCACATCGTTCTTCTATGGGAAGTCAACAGGTGGTTCAAATGACAAAAATTCAGCTGCTGCATCAATCCTTAGCCAAAGCCTTACAAGGCTAATAATCTCCAGGCAACATCTCGCGTTTAATAATAATTGGGTAATCGGGATCGGGGGGTTTTTCGCTGTTTGCCGCCGAAAGCTCATTAAAGGAAAAGGGGGGGAAAGTTGAATACGGCTGAGCTGCCGGATTTATTAAATTTTACATAAGCCAAATTACCTGAACGTCTTCGGGGAATTTGATGAGATTCGCGCACCCCCGGGGGTGCGTTTCTCCCCATCATGAATTTTTAACAAGTTCGCGTAGCTACTTTAAAACTTCAATATGGCGCGTTGGGGTTACTTCGGGCCCTTTAGACATCAACATCTACGATTCAAACGGATCAACCAGAGCTGCGTTGAACGCGCCAACTGTGCTTTAGTTATTACCAAATCGAGCAAAAAACACTAGTCGACTTATTAATAACAAATACCCTGGAAGGCATGTTGATGAACTCTCCATCTTACGCATGTAGAGAACCGCATAAATGGCTTATTAACTTATTCCGAGAGATTTCTCCGCGCTTATTGGCGTGCTGACAAAATTGCCGACCCCGGCATCTGTATAATTTCACCGATATTCCCATTTCGAGCAGCGTAATTTACCCACGCAAGTGTTGCTCCCTTTCTAGTCGAGTTACTAAATATTGGATTATACAGGGTGATATGAAAATATACACTAACAACTTAGGTATCGGCAAAAAACTAAATCGGAAATACGGCAACAATGCGTTCGGTTGCCACTACATATGAGCTGTTTCCCATTAAGATGACGCAAATACCTGGTGCTTTATGCGTAAATCGACGAAGTAGCAGCTGCAATTAGGAGACAAATACCGAAAACAGAGATGRTTTTACTGATGGGTCACTGTGATCAGTTGAGAGGAATTCAGATTTTCAATAGCGAAAGCAAATTGGGCACGGAGTTTCATGCTAAAGCCRGGATTTCCGCGTTRAATATACTTGTTGMTCGAAGCTTTTCCTTARCTATTGATAATACAGAGCGCRACTTCAGCCGTACCTCAATGACCAGCTGCGCAGCTGCGGAGACTTTCACTGTGACTAGCAACGCAAGACCAAACTTGCAAGATCTTTTCCTTGCGTACATAGTCTTGGTCTTGATTTTTTTGCAAGAAGACGACCAGACTGTCGACGTGTCTCCCGAAGGACGCTAAACGATGCATTTTCAATATTAAAAAGCCAGTTTTTTGCACACACGTTTGCCTGTTCTCTAAGTATGCTAGGGTAAAGTTTTCAAAAATAATCACCTTGGAGATGTCCTTACTTCGGGCTCATTAGCGTTGCCAATAGAGGCCGATAACACTAATGAGAGACGAGAGCTTACCGCAGGTATTTGGGCTGTTTTGAGGCTCTGATTGGCCGGGAACTTTGGCACAATCGCCAGCCAGCCGTCGCAATTATGACTCCATTATGACAAGAAAAATGTCCGGGGCTTTGCCCACATTTGATTTTTTTGCGCAATTGATGCGGCTTCTCGTCTCTTTAACCGCAAGCAAGAGTTATGCAGCCGAAACTGCTGTAGTTACATTATTCCACAGCCAGCCCATCCAGATGGAATCAAATCAACAACGATATAAGGGTGGAATTTCCCCGAGTTTCCCTTAATGCCCAACTCCGATCTCCTTTGTATATCTCCAGGCGAGTGGAAATTT
>NW_026018814.1:3594423-3595128 GCF_020466585.1 Dendroctonus ponderosae
CGTTTTTTCTTTTTTGCGAAAATAAATCACGCGCCGCTCTCATGAATTATGAAATGCGAACGGCAGCCGGTAAAAATGAAAAACGACTGGTGCCCGCCATGGAAATTCCATGTATATGTTTGCCGTTTCACAAAAAGCTTTCGATTGAAATTGCTTCCATAGATCTAGAGAGTGTGTGTTGGGGCCGATGCAGCCAGCGTGGCTCAGCCCAGATCCGATCATGAGTGGCCATTAGTCAATTACGAGGAGAAATCAAATATTACAGGACGATGCCGTTCTATGGCCATTATTAGTGAGGATAATTGCGTTTCACACACACGTTAATTAGTGGGCCCCCGAGTGCTCGTAATAAAAGCCAAGTGAAATATTTACTTTCGACGATTTCCATACTGTTAAGCAACCGGCCAGTGTGGCGTTTCCTTATTGGGTGCCGATCATCATTAGTTCCTCTCTGGGAGTTCATTTTCCATAACAGTTTTTCACGACGTAACGATCTCTAATGGGCGAGTTCAGTTCAATCCTCCCCATTTGGACGATGCGTGAAAAAAATTTCGTTGGTTTACCGATTTGAAGCAAAGTGTGATTTTTTCGCAACAATATGCCGTGAAGCTGGTGAGTTTTTCGGGCTTTTAGGTGCAAATGTCGGGACGAAATTCCCGTAAAACTCACCAGTTTAATAACAGCCAAAGTCCACGTGGAAAATGT
>NW_026018814.1:3595685-3602194 GCF_020466585.1 Dendroctonus ponderosae
ATTTGTAAATTATACCTTTGTTACAAGTTCAGTCTCATAATCGTTTCAATTGCCTACTTATCTACTTTTGCGATGTTGTCACACGTAAAACACGATCTTTTTAAGAAGCGCAAATGTCATGCAGAGTATGCAACTTGCATACACCATCCCAAGACCACAGGTGTTTCAAGTTGAAAAAGTACTTAAACTTAATTACAAACTTCAAAACATGACATTTCAAAAAATGACATTGCCACAAAATTTTAAATATGAAATCGATGCATTTTATTATTCGTGTCATCTTTCATTCGAATAAAAAATAGTGTTCGATACGAGGGCGAAAATTTGTTTTTCGAACTCCTGACGGATTAACACCCTCGACTTCGTCTCGGGTGTCAGACGCCGTCGTCCTTCGAAAAACGACATTTTTTGCCCTTGTATCGAAAACTACTATTTTGTTGCTGTTGATTACGCATGAGTTTTTCGTAGTTTAGGAGACGACTAGTTTTCGAGTTATGGACATTTTTCGGAAAAACTACCCTATTTTCCACGAACAATGGTCTTAATGTTTTTTTCTTCTGGTTACTTCGGCTTATGATCAAGACAAGCCGACGGAAGAAAAATTCGGCTTTAACTGGGATAAACTTAACTTGTTGAAAGTCTCATTATCTCGTAGAATGCAAAAAACGGCAGATTTAATTGTTGAGAAGCACATACTCTTGTCATTTCCGGTCGTTAATATCTAGGCAAGCGGACTACTAATAGGGCTTGATTAAAACAAGCCGGTAACAGATTTTTAATTAATTCAACAAATTCATAGCTCGATAAATTCGGATAAATTTCATAATTACCGGGCTTAATTGAGCGCGAAATTAGCGAATTTATCTCAAGAAAACAGGCTACCTGGTTTAACGACGCGACGCCGATAAAAAGTAGATGCGCCCATTTGTTTGCCGAGATAATCCGATTCGGATTAGTGTTTGCCGATGAAATTGATTATCGGAACAATATTTCGCGAGTGAATTCGATCATTGAGATGGATCCACATTCGCCCAAATTGCCGCTTAGATCCCAGATCGACTTGGGGGAAACGTTGATGGGTGGAAATTCTAGCAGGAGAAAATTGTGTAGATTCCGGTGTTTTCATGCAGAGTGTTCTACAACTTTCACGGACTTTTTGCTGTACATAACCGAGCAAATTCATGCTAGAAGTAGTGGCAAGAAGTGACATTGAATGGGTCAAAACTGTGATCAAAATGCAACTAACTACGCTATTAACTTAATCGCTACTTTCGCGTTCTATCAATGTACAAAACGACAGCCCGCAGCAGATTTTTTGGCGATTTCTGCCCTCGAACCAGCATCTCTTTGTTAAAACTGTCCTCAATCCTGAACAGTGTCCGAATGAGCAGCGAGGAATGCAAAGCCATTAAAACTAAATACACATCGGGTGGAGGAACTCTGCCAATGGGCCCGATTCAGGTTTTTCGAGTTCGGACTTTTCAGCACCAACAGAATAACCAAGACGTAACTCTTCGTGAGATGCGTATCGGTCGATTTCAGCATGCTGCTCTGTGCGAAATGGTCCGATACGTAATAAAGATACGGTTCAACATTTGAAGATGGTTGCAAATCGTCGTTTTTAAGTGCACCAGGCCATGCTGCATATCTGCTAAGTCATTGGTGTTAGTGGACCAGTCAATATGAACAGACAGATGATGTTCGTGTGCCACTTTTGGAAAACTAGACGAACATTTCATTTTCTCATAGACCCAGCTTTCTTATACAAGCTTCAGTGGATCTCATTCATCATTAGTCGATCATGTTTTCATAAAATTGTAATCTTTCGAACGAAAACGGATTTTCGCCCTCGTATCGAACAATATTTTTTATTCGCATAAAGGACATAACACGAAAAATAAGTTATAATAAATAAAAATAGCCAAAAATAAAAGCCGTCAACTCCATATTTGGAATTTGATGTCAATGTCATTTTTGAAATTGTCATGTTTTGACGTTTGTAATTTTTTTAAAGCGTACTTTTGTAAGCATGTACAAGTGAAAGAATGAGCGTTGCAAATGGTGTAAGTATGTGTATAAGATGCATATTTTGCATAAAATTTGCGATCTCGTGAAAAAAATCGTGTTTTGCTTGTGGAAACATCGGCGAGTGCAAAAATAGACCATTTGAACGACTTTAAGACTGAACTTGTAACAAAGTTATAACTTACAAATTGTTAGTAAACTTTCAATTATATCAATAGTTGTCTATAAACGTACGTAATTCATTAAAAAAGTGTGTCGGTAAATGTTGATGAAAATACTTCAAAAAATATTATGACAGTGACATGTTCAATTTGTCAGATTTACTTTTGAGCACATGTGCGTCAAAGTCCGTGCGTAAAAGTAAAACAAATGAACAGTAAAGACAAGTGCTCCTTTTTGATCATCGCTTCTGATCGTAAAATGGCACTTTTAGATGCATTCAAATACAAACTATTATAAAAGACATCGATTTCATATCGTAAGTTTGATGTCAGTGCCATTTGTCAACTGTCACATTTAACGTTTGAAATTTTTCAAAGGCGGACTTGTAAGCATATACAAGGTGAAACACTAAGCGTTGGAAATTCCATGTCCTGTACATCACCAGTAGTTAGAGATGCCGCAATTTCCAAGCCTTGAAACAGCCACTTTCACTGTATGGTGTTTGCGTAAGTTGCATATTTTGCATGACATTTGCGCTATTTAAAAAGATCCTGTTTTGCGTGTGGCAACATTGGCGAAGGCGTGTTGTGCAAAAATAGGTCATTAAAACGACTTTGATATTGAACTTGCCACAAAGTTCTAATTTGCAAATTGTAAGTAAATTTTAAATTAGGATCAATAAACCTTCGCAATTCTTTAAAAAAGAAAGTCGGTTACTTTTTAACGAAAATACTTAAACAAATATAATGACAGCGACAAGTTCTATTGTCACCTTTATTTTTGGGTAAAGTGCTTTTTTTGATCATGGCTTCTGATCGAAAAATGACAGTTTTCGATTCATTCGAATAAAAATAATCAAGTGATGTCAACAGTCGAGGAGCCTTCATGGATTCAAACTGTCGCCTCTGATACCGAGCACGCCCTAAGCCGTAAAACATGTAAAGCAACGAAAACGAATTAACTTTTTAAGGTCCATTTTCCGTAAAACTGTCGTTTTTCTCTCCCGGCACATACTGCGCCATTCCAAATGATGGTCCTGATTTGAATTAATTTGTCCTCTGTTGTGGCCCGCGTTCCGCCAGGTTCCGCTTCAGGCCAAGCGCAAGTTTCAGTTGATTTGGAGAACAAAGTGATGCTCTTAGTGGGGCAAAAACCCGATTAATTAGAAACTCATCATTTGCTCCAATTTCCGCCGATCTGGCAGCACCTACTGCCACACCCAAGCGGAAATTAACGCTTAAGTACTTAGACTGATAGCATTATTATGCAAATGCGGCCTGCAACGGGCAAACACCGCGGCGGCCCTTAAGACCGGCTTCTGAAATGTTCATGTTGCTAATTTGTTTAATAAATTGCCGGATTATGGACTTAACAGGTGCATTGGTGAGGAATCACAATGCACATACGGATGGGTCACGATGTGCATTTAGGGTTGCCACAAAATTATCATCTCTCTTTCCCTTGCCGGCCTAATGAGTGAAAGAGAAAGTGGCTCGGTCGGATCGGTTTCACGCGAATCAAGAGTGCAATTAATCACCTTGCATTGCATTGTTTTCTCAAGTCCCGCTAAATTAGAATGCAAATGCACAATTGTAATTATTCCATCTGTGCAAGAGAGGCGTGAGACTGGCGTTAATTATTATTATGAACAATGCATGTCGAGAGTGCGTGTTTGCTTGTACACGGCCTTAATGGATTATCAATTAATCCGGTTTTTTCCCCAATTAGCTGAAAGTCAACATTTTCGTAAATTTGTAGATGTTGAGATTCCACTGAGTATTGGAAGCACGAACCTGATGACCATAACAGTCCCCAAACTAATTAGTATTCAGCATGGAAAAGGTCCCATCTGTGAATGTCGGGCTTTTTAAGAATTTATGCTTCTTAAGCATGGCGGTTAAGTTGAATGGGCGTTTAAATTTGAATTTTTCGCGACAGACGTTGTTTAGGGGCCATTGTTTGGTGGCCAGTCCACGCCGCTTATACAGGGTGTTTCAAAATTGGCGTCATTCCTCTGGAGGTGTTGTCTGGCGCTGTTATAGAAGTAAATAAAAAATAGTAAAATAAATTAATTGTTATTAAAAACTGAGAAATTTGCAAAAAACTATATCAGAAATACGGCAGCAATGTTTTTCAAGGTAATCTGCCTAATTAACATTGCGCAAATACCTGTTGATTCGTAATTATTTAAAACTCCGGTAACCATGGAATTATACAGACTGACAGTAAGATAGACAAGGATAAACGGTAAATTCATCAAGATTTGTTGACGAAATGTCAACCTGTTCTCATAACCTCGAATATGGGTGTTTATAAATAAACCCTACAACACCAAACATTTGAATGGTTAACTGCAAACAAGCTAGTGCCTGTGTAATTTCCTTATTATCCACTCGTATCAAGAGCAGCTTCTCGTATTCAGTTAATTAATTCCTGTTCCATTTGTATCTCCTTGTGCTGTGTGTATCGTACAAACGTGGTAGGAACATAGCCCTTCCTCGGAATTTTGTTGGCGTGAGTTCTTTCAGCTTCTGCCATGTTACTGTAGCATTTCCCCTGAACTAATCGCATATCAGCAAATTCATGAAAGGAAATTCAAAGTAAGTCACAGTTTGGCAAATTATTGTTATTATTGACAAGGGCTATCCACCTGTAACTATCTGTTAATGACATAAAACATCATTTCCGCTGTGCCTTTTCATCAAAAAATTGTAGAAGAGAACTTTTTTGATATCAAAAATTGATGCAAATCTGCCCGGCTTAATTTCCTGTTAATTCTGGGCAATTAACCAATCGCGCCGCAGGCACAAAGCGCACAGTTCAAGCGATGGATAAGGGGGAGGCCAGTTTGCGTTTCTCCCGAAAGTTTAATTGTTTCGTATTACTTTACTTGAGGTCTAATTTGCGGGGCGGTTTTTAGCACGTGACGCTCCAGATTTGCTTAATGAGGCCCGACCGCTTAGGGAGCCGACCGTTTCTCCACCAAATCTTACATAAATCCAAAGCGAACCTGGTTTCTTTTCCAGTAAAGTGCACATGTAAATCAATGAGTAAACAACGGGTTATACACCTCCTCCTCGATACACGAACCGTATCGCCTTAATAGCAGGCAATTTTTAATCCCCTTAATTAATACATGGTAACCGCGCCGCATGGTAACATAAGAAGGAAGTCGAGTCCATTGTTTCAATTTGTAGCGGACGTTATTTTCACGCGATGTTCACTCGGCATCGGCCGCTGCATGGACGAGTCCTGGCCTGGCCGCTTTCAATGAATCACACGCGACTTACCAAATAAGGGTGACCGAGAAACAAAAAACAGCACAATGACAAATCCGCCTATTTTGTGGGCGTGGGTTCTTCCCAATTTGGGCTGCAGCCTACGCCACGAAAAAACGGTAAACTATGTTAGAAAACGGCATTGTTTGCTCGTTTATAACAGTTACGGAACTGGGGAATTTCTTGCCTGAAGGGCAACAGTGGAAATTTCGCACCTGGATAGGGTGACCCGTCAATATGCACTCGGTGTCGCTCTGTTTATGAACGATTGTGTAGTTGTTCCTTTCCTCCCACTAGAGAGACTCTCTTTCCTTGTCTAGGGTCGGCTTGTTTTGAGCGCCCTGATAGACGTCATTCAATAACCGAATTGCAATCAATATGAAAGTGCATGAAAAGTCATAATTGGTATATTGCAGGCGGTCGCACAGACGAAGCAAAGTAAAAGCAAACAAAAGCCGACGCGAACGCCATCCAGACAACATTACTGTTGAAGTATCGTGTAGTTATCTCGTAATTATGTATTGCTTTGTCAGAGGCGGGCAATTTAGTAGATGAAGAATTATATTGTTTGGGCCGCATGCGATTTTCCCATGTTGTGGCGCATCTAATAAACCCCATACGTGTATGCGGCCGAGGATCTTTGTCTTGTAGTCGAGCAAAAAAATGCGTCTCTTTTACGGCCCGGTAAATAACATGTTGGCAAATAAGTAATTCGAATTGTGTTGACTACAATGATTGCGTTTAATTAGCCACAGGATCGGCGGATGGGCGGAAACGCTTTTTGCGACTGACAATGTCAAATAAATCGCCTGCTGGCTGACCCGACTTGAACCCCATTGGCAGAATTATTTGCCCATTTTCTAGTCGTTCTTAAGCCGACCCACATGTGCACATGCGTTCTTGAGAAACTTTTTTGAGAAAACTGCCAACATTTCCCTATCAATGGTTTACTTTCTAAAAAGGCCATTTACTTCTGTCTAGAATGATGTACAAATGAGCGTTCTTGCTCATTTTGCCTCCGAGAAATGAGCAAAAATGGGACGG
>NW_026018814.1:3603046-3624901 GCF_020466585.1 Dendroctonus ponderosae
AAATGAGCAAAAACGGGACGGAAAACATAAAATTTTGCAATAATCTTACGCCACCCTTGCACAAAACGACGATAATTTTTCTAATTTCGTAGACAACAGAAGACTGTATTTTGTGTGCACACAATTTCCGCGATTTTGCTATGCATACTTGCATGCTCTCTATGAATTGATTGTGTTTTTAGCGAGGTGACCGCCTTGACCCGCAAGAAAAATAGTCCAATTTCAGCTTTTTGGGCCGATTTAAAATTTTTAAATCGGGAGCGAATAAGTTTCCGGTCGGCTGGTTGCACAAACCGACGGAATCCACTTAAAAACGAGCCCCCAGTTCACCAAAAGGCCAAGAGGTCGGTAAATATGACTCCGTCTTGGCAGCGAAATTCCTGCTCGGGGATGCTTTAATTCCGAATTCATGGATAGTGGGCGGGAAGGCGCTTTTTTCGCGATCAATTGTACAGGCTGGGCGAGTTCGGAAGCTTTAGAACGAACGCGCACTAACTGAAGCGGATTGAATAGGAATTTAGCGCAGGAAACTAGGCCAAAAACATCATGTTTTGCGTCGCGAACTGTACATAATGAGGCCCGTGCTCATTTAGCAAGTGTTTTACTTTCAATTGCGGGCGCGCTGACAAAAGAAAGTGATTCAGTTTGTGGCCAAGGTAGAAAAAAGCGTGGTTAGCGCAGCCCACTCGACGATAAACTAGAGCCAGACACTCAATAGAGAGGTTTAGTGGCAGCTGATTGGGCATTTTGCACTATTTTCCCTAATGCCACTCGTGCATGGCTCACTAGCCTTTGGAATCGATGTCGCCACTTTATCGCTGCTCATGATGCAGAAAAATCTATGCGAAGAGAGTTCACTGCGAACGGTTATTACCGGGCCCTAAAGGGTAATGGAGAGTAAGGAACTTGGTCGCGATGCATTCCTTAACGACTCAATGTGCATGACGCGAATTCTTCCTGGAATAAAATCTTAGCCCGAAGGAAAGTGTCCTTAATTGAAGGGATTAGAGGCAAAACCTCAATATGTTGCAAAACTGACCTAAGTGTTAGCTCGGGTTCTCCACACAGTCAGAAAACTGCTCAAAAACTGTTGGACGTCCAGCAAATAATTTAAACTTTGGAAACACTGGAAATTAAACATGAGAACTGGGATAATTTACAAAAGTTGCTAGATTTCATCCCACCAATCTTCCCCATGAGCCAAAGCCGCAACAATAGAAAACACAATCAACCAAGGGGCGGCTGAAGCTTTGCAAGTTGAAAATGTCGAAAAACAAGATAATAATTACATGGCTTTGTTGTCAGATTACGAGTAAATTTAGTTGTTGTACTGCTAAACATTCATTTCTGTGAAAAAATTGTTCGCTTTGTTTTTTTGTATTTTTTGATAATCTGCTTTAATTCAAAGACAAACCACCCAAGTACTTTTATTAAATGTAATAAAAAACGCATTTACTTCTTGAATGGTAGTTAAGTTTTGGTCCTTAAGCTGAATCGCTCTATGACACAAACTAACTATAAACTAACAATTTTCCACTGCAGGAAAACTTTGACGATTCATTTCTCTAAATAAACCTTTTGTGACTTTTGATGCGGTTTTGCTTCCCACCCCTTCAGTTGCCGATTTTGACGTTTGAGAGTGAAAAAGAAAAAGTTGCACCACACTGATTTGAGAGTCATGCCCTATTAAATTATGTTAAAACAACGGTTATTTTTCAGGCGAGCCAACAGTGCAATGCACGAGAGACCAGATGCGGGTCGAAGTGCCCCTTTTGCCCAACACGAAAAGCGTCTACATCCAGGGGCTGCGCGACTACCCCGACCCCGCCTGCAGGCCCCATACGGACGCCACTGGAAAAATGGCGGTGCTTGAACTGGACCTCAATGACGTTTACCGATGCGCAGTAACACGCGTTGTGAATAAACAAACGGTAAGACCGACGGTTTCTGCGCAGACCTCTAAGCAATGGCAACGTCTGAATTGGAAGATTCTCATCATAATTTGGCAACAGGGCTATTGGCCGATTCAAACCGACTTAGGACCTCACAGGTTTTTTTTCTGTCCCAAATTCCGCCCCAATAAATCAAGCAATTCGTTTTATATTCCACATGATAAATTTGTTTTACTTGGACCCTCGTCAACTGGGGCGCCGCAAAAGCCGCCGCTCCACAGCACAACTACTTCTTTCCTGATTAGTGAATACGTTTGGGAAATTTGCTATTTACAAAGGAAATTAAAGGAAAATATTTCATTTCGCCGGGCCGCATACCGGATCTGTTGTTGTCCGGAAAACCTGCTGGATGCTAATCCGGGTATTTATTTCACCTGACACCGGATGTGCCATATTTTATCAGGAACCGGTCGGTTTTAGGGGGGGCGACACACGATCCCCCATTCGCTTTTGTTGTTGCAGGGCAAGAAAATCTATTATCAGACCCTCGTCGTGGAGCGTATGGAAAACGACACGCGGGACACCCTCAACGTGAAATGTTCCATCAGCAAGGACCACGTGATCGCTCGCAGGCAGGTTTTTCCACCTGGATTCGTTGAACCCACGTAAGTCACGCAAGCTGTCCGAAGCTGTTTGTGTGTGAGGGAATCTTTTCGATGTTTAGCGACTTGGAAACGACCACCAGCTTGATTGGGATGGCGCCGCAGCCCAACATCACTGTTGGCGTGCGCCAATCAGGCAGGCTGGTCACTGGCGAGCTGAATGTTTCGCCTGGCACGCCGCTCCAGATGGAGATTTCCTTGGATTCGGAGTCCACGCCCATCTACGGACTGCTCGTCACTCACATGCAAGTGAGCGACACGAAAGCGCAAGAGGAGACCATCATCTACAACGGGTAGGTAACTCACCCATCTAATGCTAGTTTAAAACGCGCCTCCCTCGAAATAAACACGCAAATGGCTTGGTGCGCCAACTCAACGCACCGGCGCAGTAACTCAGTCAGTTAAAATTCCAGTCTCGGGTCTCGTAGAGCTTTAATCCACTTAATAAATGAGTTATAACTCATCAACTCAGAGAGTGCCCACAACTCAAAAGCGCACTTCAACACAGTGTTAGCCAGGGCTACGTTACGGCAATGGCAAGTCTCCTTTCCTCGGGCTGTGTCTCAGAAATGCTCAAAAATACTCGTTTGGACAGCCACAAGGCGCAGAACAAAACGTTCAACTTCGAAAAACCACAAGCTAAAATTCGATAAATTTTCTTAGACATTTGTATTTATAGCTGCCATCAATCAATCTATGCCAGTAATTTTGAAGGGCTTTTCAGCAATTTTAACAAATTAAGACCCTCTACCGAATTGTTAGGGCTCAGTATTGCTGTTCACATGCGCGTGTTTTGATCGGTTGCATTTCTCACTTCCTTCCGATCGAAGTGACGTATAATTTAAGACATTACTAAAACACTAATAAGAAGGCTCCGCTCATAAAACAATAACCCACAAAGTTTCTGCTCGATCACATAGGACAGACAACAATTTCATGAAAATGCCAAAGTAGTGCCAAACTTACCCAATACTGCATAGCGCCACCTGGAAAGAAAGAAAAAATGTGTTTAGTACAGCAGGAAATCTGTGGAAAACTTACTTGAAATCAGAAATGTAAAAAATGCTTAATCAGAGCTAATGGATTTATAGATTAGAAAACATTCATACCAGCTTTGTGCAAGCTGGCGCCCTATCCTCCATGTTATCACCACGTTTCACGCTGCACTTGATCACACAATGAAAAACTTCATTGAACAGTTCTAGTAGTAGACCATACTAGAGCAGATAGAGGCAATTGAAATTCTGAAATTTTTCAAACCGCTCAAAACTGGCCTGTTTTTGCAGTTATTTCGGTTTGTAGAGCTCGCACAGGTTCACGGAAAAAAGTTAGTGTTGCATGATATTTCGCAATTTGTCTAAAAACCCCTCTTAAAAGTTATTTAAATTCCATATGCGACTTGTAGTTGTAAAACCAGATACTTTTCAAGAAATACACTTTGAGTTTTTGCTTGGTTTCTCCATAAACGTGAAAAGTTACTGTTTCTGGGTAGTTTTTCACATTTTTTGTAAAACCCGCAGTTGGAAGCTGTAAAAATTCCACATGCGACTTGTAGGGGCAAAACGAAACTTTTTTAAGAATACACTTCTGAAGTTTTTCCAAAAACATCAAAGGTTAATGTTTTCACAATTTTTTTTTCAAAATTTATAGTCAAACGTGGTTTGAATTTCATACGCGACTTGCTTCTATGAAACTGGACACTTTCCAAAGAATACACTTATTTGAGTTTTGGCTTGGTTTTTCAAAAAATGTCAAAAGTTAGTGGTTTTAGGTGGTTTTTCGCAATTATTTGAAAAATCGGTATCAGAACTTATTGAAAATGCATACACAGACTGCGGCGAAGAAATTACCCACTTTTCTAAATATGAACATATTTGAGTTTTTCAAAAATGTTAAATTCACTTCAAATCGTTTTTCAGGTTCTTTTTTGTAATAATGTAATTTGCACGGGATCTTAGATGTGAAACTAAACACTTTTCTAGGAATACAGTAATTTCGAATTTTGCTTAGTTTGTGTACAAACGTCGAAAGTTAGTGTTTTTACGTGATTTTTTGCAAATTCCTTCAAAACCCACCAAATCAGTCAATCAATTGCCTACACGCTCCGCAGCAATTCGATTTTGTCGACCAACAATTCAATTTTTACATGCGCGTTTTTGCTGTTCAATGGATCGTTTTCGACCCAAGGAGATTCTTGATGGCCATTTTAGAGAGTTCTGCTAGAATAGAAGCGACGACACCAAAATAACGCCTTAACTCGGGACTAAAATGGGCGCTGATAGATCAATTTGGAGATCAATATCGATCCGATCGTAGTAGTGGCGCGCTGATTCCTGGACAATTGGTCCGCACCCAAAAAGGGAAAAAATATCTGGATAATATCGCCAATTGTGATTAATCGGGTAAGTTGATATAGCCGGTTATTAATGATGGTTTGGGCGATCCGGGCGAAAAAGTTTGCGCCCGATCTGATAAGGCCACGAGCAACTAATGGCTGATAATAAATTGCGGCCGATAATTGAATCGAAAATAAAATGTGTGGGTCACTAAATGCCAGCGAGCAAATTCATCTTTATGTTTATGAGGGCGAGCCCTATCCGGGAAACTACCGCAAAGAGAGCTTTGCAAATTGAATCAATTCCCACATGTAAGAGTGTACGGTTGCGACAAAATAATGCTTTATTGGCTGCGGGGCGAAGCCCGCAGGGAATTTACCCAAAGAAGACGTCCAGAGTTGTTAGGCGGGTTGCTTGCCATGTCGCCTCCACTTTGGAGGTCGCCTAATTGCTCTCCTTCCTCCACTCGGTAATGAGTCGATCCATTAAAAATGAGCGTTCGAACAGGAAAAATTGGGCCGATGTCCGCCAATGTCGCCGTCCATTCTTTTTCCTGCTAATTGAGCGAGACCCGCTCTCGTAGTAAATGATTCCGTTTGTTTTAGATCGTTTCGCTTTTTCCGGTCCGGGGACTTTGTCGATTTTTAATGTGCGCCCCAGAGAAACACAAAAAGATCGTTACTTTCGCTCGGCTTCTCTGCTCTCTATTTCCGATGTACACATAGTCATAGTCAATGTTGATTCGGATTGTTTCTTCTTCAATGGTGTGCACCTTTGCAAGACAGTGGAAATTCGGAACAGAAGGCCGAGGCGGCACGAAATCGATCTCCTCAGGCGCAAGAGTTGATTTATATTTCATTGCAAACTAAGTACTTGATGTGTTTTCCATTCTGATCACTGCCCCGTTTGACGTTGATTTAGTAGCATCAATAAATCTCGCCATTTTTCAACGCGGCCTGATTATCAATCAGCGCGATTTTCGATCTGAACGAACAAACTTTTTTCTTCGTTTAGATGTTCGGCCGATCCGTATCTTTTCGAGAACTTCAACACGGTGGACGGCGACAATCTAGTGGCCAAGTTCAGAGCGTTTAAGTTTCCCGAATCCACATATGTGCAATTCAAGGGAACAGTGAACGTTTGCCTGGACAAATGCAAAGGGGTGAGTAGCATAATTGTATGGTTTTCTGAAGGTTGTTGCGAAACCACAGGCTATAGATATTATTTAATTAAAGCATGGAAATGCGTGTTTTTTTTTGTGAAAAATTGAACAAATTGAGTACATTGACTGTGACAAATTCTATTCATATTCAACTTCCTGCATATATTGGAAACTATGTATATTTATTTATTTATGCCGCAAAGGGAATGATTGCCATGCCATCGATGCAAGCGGCTCGACATAATTAAACAAATTACAATATGCAAACGGCCGTATTATTTCAACCGGTTTAATGTTGGCTGAATCCAACATCTGGCTGGATTATTTAGTTGCGCGGTGCATTTAATTCTGTTGCAATTGTTCCATAATAGTTGAAAATAGACACAAAAAAAAATAATGAATCAACGGTTGCACTTTAAGGGAAGAAGTGTTCTGTTCAAAGACTTTTATTGATTCGAAATCCCGTGTACTACTTTGATACTTTAATACACCCATAAGTTTGACGCTAATGGACGACGCACCACGACAAAGGAGGCTTCATCTTCCAGAACGTCAAAGGACGGTTTATTAAAGTTTAATGGCGTGTGATATGTTGCCGTTGAAGTCGGATCCTCCCCTTAATTAATATGAAATTCTGGCGCAACTTGACAGGTTATTACCGATTTCGATTCCATTTTAGGTAAGCTGTCCCGGACGCAACAGCGTACAACTTGTCATCTTGCCATCCAAAGAGATTCGAGGTGTACGTGTCACGCTTTGCAATACAGAATGGTGCGGATTTTCAAAAAAAATCTTTCCAAAAAGCGAAATATTCGCAAAAAACGTTGTTATAAATTTGGCAACACTGTACGTCCAACAAAAATCGCAAAAAATGGCGAACGTCTAAATGCTGAAAAGGCTCCGTGCGCTGTTGCCGTGTTGTAGTAATATTTGATGTAGATTTTGTGACTCGCGTCTAGCGGTAACCCAGATATTTTTGCAAAAATGTGCATTTAGCGCCGTGCAGTATTTTTGTATAACAAATTGAAGGGGCATATTTAAATAAATTGTATTAAGTTTTTATTTTTTGTATTTAAAACATTTTGCGGTAGTTTAATATGAATAAAGTTTTTTTAAGTACCCAGTAAAAGTAACGACGATTTAAGACAAATAATAAGTGTAGTTATTTAGTTATTTTTTTATGTAGAGTGTGGCTTCTTAAGTTCGCACAGTGTAAAAAACTTCTTATTAATAATTTAACACAGTCATTTTTCAAAAAGGGCTCTGCATGGTTCAATACATAAAATAAAACCATCATATACTTTCTTCTATTGTATACGCGGTATATAAGAAAATATTAATTTTGCTCAAGAATAAAGAACCCTTATTTGCCTAACTAACATACTTGTGGCGTATTTAATAATAAACGTATTTCTCCAAAATAGTAAATAAATTCAAATGCATAATAATTTTTCAGTCACATCTATAGGAAACATGGGTAAATGCTTGACAGAAATGACGGATAAACCCGGAAAATTGACGTCAAATATTTCGACAGCCTTCAACTGACGAACACTCTATACAGGGTGTCCCGTATTCACATGATCAAATTAACTTAAATTTTATTAAGGAAAAACGTCTGACTCGCCAACTATTGATGGCCAAAGTTCTTCAAAAAATTACGGAATTCTTTTCGAGAGAACGCTTGACGAATTGTAATTCTTGCCGTGAATTTAATCCGAGATAAGACTCGTATTTCGATGAAGTTTCCGCGTCCATCCACTTTGGGCAAATGGTAACTTCTTGAGTGTCTTTTTACTTGGTGGAAAAAAATCACTTTAACGCATATTGCATTACATTTTTTTTCATTAAACCACCATGAGAGTAAACACGTACTCAATAATGGCACAATTCTCCATCGAAACGGGATGAGAATCCCATAAACGACCGTTTATCCATAAACCCGAATTACAGAAGATGTTCGATATGCGCGCCCTTTTATTAGTTGCATAGTTTTATACTGCGATTGAAATTGATTTCAGTGCCACTCAAGATTTCTGGATCATTCCGAATTACGTTGGTCTCTTTTTGGATCCTGCGTTCTTATTCTCTTTTGGAATTCTTAACCCAAACAATGAATTGATTCCACCTAGCCAGGAGAAAGTTCTGGTAGTTTTTCGACTAAGACGCTCAAAAATGTTCCACTTGCCCAATGCGGATGAGCGCGGTTGTTTCTTCAAAAATGAGCCTTAGATTGAACAAATCCAGAAAAAGTTTTATAGAAATCCATATCATGCATCGGAAAAAGACAATATTGTTGAAAAACTTTGGCCATTATTAGCAGAGAGCTTTTGACCCAAAGAATGTCGCAGTATCATTTTGATCATATATTTACGGTTGGGCATTCTGTTCTGATGCTCATTAATTGTTTCGTTAATGAGTTTATTATTATCTTGTTGTTGCAATTGCAGGTGGAATGTAGCGACGGTTCGATCGGGTACGGGCGCAGAAAGCGAGCGATTTCGGCCCTGCCGGCCGATCCCAATAAAATCTTCGAGGTGACAATCACGTCCTTCATAAAAGTCAACTACGACGACGACAGCGAAAACTTGGAGGAGCTCGTGAAAAAACAAACCAAGATGTACAACAATAAAAAACTGATCGTGGGCGATCAGCGCACCGACGATGTTCGGTAAGTTTTATTAAGGAAACTTTTTTCCCTTCTAGTCCGGAGGGAACGTGATTGAATTCCCGACGAAAAACTGGCTTAGTTCTGAATGTTTCGTTCTGCAGATTGTACGCGGATGAGAACGGCGAGCCGCGCTTGGTGAGCGAGCTGAAGGAGGACCAAAAATACACCGCCATTCGGGCCGATAGCGCCTCATCATCGCTCTATGTGTGCACGCCGGTCTTAGTGATGTTCGCCCTCATCAAGCATCTTATTCTCGCAATGTAAACCAGCTCTAACAAACGCAATTAAACAAAATTCCGCTAACTAGTTTTTTGCCGAAACGCCATCGAACTGGAGAGATATTGATTGACATTGTCCAAATAATTGAGTTTCATCGAAATCATGTATTTTGTACATATTCGAGTGTTTGTATTTATTTTTGTATATATGTCTGTGATAATAAGTGAAGTGTAACGGGAGTTTTCCACGCAAAACGATCAACAATTCCCCGACCAGCTTACTTTTTTATATACTGTGTTCTCTGTTCATTTAGCCAGTTCTTACTTTTCCACTCTATTGCCCCGATCTTCTCACTTCGTGCGCGGCGTTAGTTTCGCTAAGTAGCTCTATATTTTAATCATTTTTGCACTAATAATGATAAAATTACTAATAAAGCTAGTCGATTTGTTTAATTTTAAAGTAACAATAAAATTCGCAACAACGCATCGTCTCATTGGATTTCACCCCACAATCCCGCACTTTGAGAGCGTTCGCTCGATTAGAGTGGTGTTTGGCTTCATTTACTCACTTTCCCAATCAGGATCGAGCTCTTGGCAAAAAAGTGCAGAATCCCATGCATATTTTAGTTGGCCTTTCCCGTTCCTGAGTGTTTGAGAGAGTTGCGAAGTTTTTTGGCAGCGCAGCGCGCAAGTACGACCAGTTCATCAAGACCACTTTACATTTTTATTACCCACTCGTGTCGAAGTTGGGGACACTTCGAATCTAGACGGTGGACACCGGCGTGCTTATAATTGGCTGGAAAACTTGCGCTTTAAAGGAAACAGTCTTTCGAGCCAGAGCAACTGGACTTTAACTAGGACGCCCATAAAAATCCATAACCACAGTGCGATTTGTCCGGACATTCTGTAACGCATAAATACGGACATTAAAACGCCTACATAATAAAACCGCCATATTTCATCTATTGTAATATAAAAGAGCTTTTATGTCGGGTCCATTATAAAGTTTGGAACCTCCGGGGAAGAGCCGATAAAATATTTATTCTAGAATAACGAGCTAAACCAGGGCTGAGTTTGCTTTGCTTTTCAGCGTTTTACCGCTCTTATCCTAGTTTCAGCACCTGTTACGCACAGATTGGCAACGTCGCCAGGACCAAAGCTGCGAGTGCCCTTAGTTTGGAAATAAATAGCAATAAAGGGCTACATTCCTACCACGTTTGTACGATACACACAGCACAAGTAGATACAAATGGAGCACGAGTTAATTAACTGAATACGAGAAGCTGCTTGATAAGAGTGGATAATAAGGAGATTACCCAGGCACTAGTTTGTTTGGAGCACAAAACACCCATAGTCGAGGTTATGAGAACAGGTTGACATTTCGTCAACAAATATTCTTGAATTTACCGTTTATCCTTGTTTATCTCATTGTCAGTCTGTATAATTCCATGGTTACCGGAGTTTTAAATAATTACGAAGCAACAGGTATTTGCGCAATGTTAATTAGGCAGATTACCTTGAAAAACATTGCTGTCATATTTCTGATATAGTTTTTTGCAAATTTCTCAGTTTTTAATAACAATTAATTTATTTTACTATTTTTTCTGTACTCCTATAACAGCGCCAAAAATTGGCGCCAGGAATGACGCCAATTTTGAATCACCCTGTATACTCCTTCAATCAACGTCCTAAGATTGTCAGTAGGGATATTTAAGCAAAACTTATGAAGATTGAGCGTTTAGAAGAAAGAGTAACTGCTGAAACTGGAAAGTTCTAATATTTTGAAGAAACTTTAAAAACATTACTAATAACTGACATTAAAACAACATTGCCCCAGCAAAGAAACCGAGTTACTGCGCCGGTGCCTCAGGTTGGCGCAGCACTGCGCCAACTCCTAAAAATTCCGAGCTACCCAGGCCTACTTTGGTTTGCTGCTTCCCAAGCCCCCGTTCCGATTAATAATCAACGAGGCCGATTCGTTTGGTGACAAATTCGCAAAACTTTGTTTTGGGATGAACACGGGAAACGTTTCAAGCGCCCAATCGGAAACGGCGGCTTCAGTTCGAACAATTGCGAATTCGGAAAGTGACTTGTTCGCCGAACTTGTCGCCTAATGAGGGCCACGTGAATGGGCCCTTAATCATGTCACATGCACCAACCGAGGCCTAATGGGTTAGTTGCGGAGGTGCGAACATAGGAGACAATTTCATGAGCTTGTCAACGTGGCAAAGGTCGCCATTGGGCCAATTTACCGGTTTTCCAGACGCTAATTTTTCAAATTTACCCTGTTTGGTGGAGTTTCGCCTAATGATGGAAAGCGAAACAAGGCTCAAATGAATGATTAGCCCAGTAAATCTGCCAGGTTGCGATACTCGGCGATCATTAACGACGACACTCATCAAACATTTTCCCACCCTGCCCTCCTCCTCATGGATGTTAAGGAGGCAGTGGAGATGAACAGAGAGCGAATTAATCTCTGATATTTACTAATACGAGAGTGCACCCTTATCGGGTCTACGGGACAGGCCGGAGTCCGCAGTATTACTGACATAATGGATGAATTTAATTGATTTATTAGGGCGCCTGTTCGAAAACCTCCCGCTTACCCAGATTTCAATGTTCTTAGTATTTAATACCGTCTTCGCAGTGTATTGTTTCCAGTCATTAATAGAAACCAGAGCGGGTGTCTTGCATAAAGTTTCTGGATATAAATAGAACAGTCGTGTTCAAATGACATCCAGAAATCCTTTCTGGATGACGCCGATTCAAAAAAGCGACTGGGACAAAAGGAACCGTTTCGTACCTCCAAAATAGAGCGATTGGGACAAGTTGAGCGGCTGAAAATGAGCCGAGATCGCACGAGGCGTCGCGACAGCATCCGACAGGACCTCCGGCCTCCTGAAGGCTGCCGCTATTCCATCGGGATGCAGTTTACGCGGAGAATTTGGTTCGGTTGCGTAGAGTGCGGTTGGAGCGCCTCCCGATCGCCGATCTCATCCCAGACTCTTCTGGCACGCGGACAAACGTGCTGGTTTCAACGTGTTTATTCCTGCACCGACACACTCTGATATGTGCCAGGTAAGACCAGAAAAAAATTTTGTAACCTTCCATTGTTTGTATGTTATATATATGCTTAAATTGAAAAACATACCAAACCTTTGCTTAAAAACACATGCTCACACACAGCAAATGACAACAAATCCTTCAAATCGAATGTGCCCTAATAAAGTTGAACCACACACACGCAAATAGTCTCAAGCTAAACAAAGACATAATCGAAAAGTCAACAAGGGCTTTATGTGTCACACGGTCAACTGACATAAAATTGACATGAGGTTGAAGCTCAGCACGCTAAGAGGCGGGGGCCTCTTGCGCCCCCAAAATGGACCAATGCGTTTATCAACGACAGCAACAGGAATGAGCGAATGAAACAAATGCGGCTATTAAAAGTCGCAGAAAAATGTCTGGCCCCCAACAATTTAAAATTATTAATCGTCATTCATTTATGAGCGAAACTGCCACAAAAGGAAACCAAACAAGGACAAATTGTGGTAGGCTCTCAATATCAAGGGGCGAATTTCCAATGTATGAAGTTCTTGAGGAAAACAGGTTGATGGCGACGGAAGCACTGTCAAATTTTTGACAGATACCCAATGTGGCTTTGAATGGATTAAATCATTAATAATCAACAGCGAAAACTAGCGTCTAAATAATACATTTCTACGTTATTTAGTGACCCGCACGGCTGTTCGGAACTTCGCCCATTTGTACGCCATTCTAATGAGGTTATTAATTAAACACCCCGAACGGGCTGAGCGGCAATGGCCACCAGCCACTGTACATATTTGATTTGGGCCCCAATTCACAATGATTTACAAGTCTAATTGCTCGAACAATGGGAATCAATGGGGCACCATCAAGGAGGCGTCGATTTTAGCGGCTGTCAGACTTTCCGCTCTGTCATTATGACGTGCGGTCCGCAATTATGACAGCCCGCAAGTGGTTCACTGGTTGGGCGCTGTCAAAAAAGGAAAAAAGAGGAAAAACGAAATCCCATTCAATTAAATTTCCTTCGCAAGCAGGCTAAAACAAACATGCCGTCACATAATGGCCTGGCGGGCCCATGAATAATCCAGAGACCCCATTTTGGACTGTACCACTGCAAATATTTGTTGATTCGAATTTCCATTTACATGGAACAAGCCCGATACGTACACGTGCATATTTACTAATCGAATTGAATTATTGCCTGGGGTTGTTATAAGCGAGCATGTCAGGGGGCTTCGCTTCGTTGCTGCACATGTTCAAACTTGATCCGACAAGCGTGTTTGCAACAAATAGAGAAAGTGCCGGTATATGGAAAAGTGCGGCCTTATTAAGAGGTAAAAAAGGCACCCCCACTTGCGCTACGTGACATGAAAGCGAACATTTGCATTTGTGTGGGCCGGAACGCTTCAAATGAGAGCAAAACGAGCCGTTACTACCCAAGTATTAAAGGGAGACTATTTTTGGCGACGGCCCATACATTGCGCCTCACAATCAAATTAAATCGCAAATCGGCCCTTAACTGTATAAATACTGCTCGGGCCCCATAAAGCCTCCACTTTACGAGGCGCGCGATTTCAACTTAAAAATAAGCAGTGAGCGCGCTTCCTCGCACTAATTGGAAACGGAGATTAGGCCATTCTGCCATCTTAATTCGCAGGATTTTGGCCTTTCCAACAGCAACAGGTCCCGAAGTTTTAAAGGAACAATGAAAATTCCCTCCATGTAAGATGTGAGTGTGAGCCTCTGTAATAATGCGCTTAATTGAAACGAGAGGCAGCTCCCTCTATGCGCTCGGGCTCTACTTAACGCGGAATTAAATTGGCGGCCCCCGTGAAAGCCACACGCACAAAATTAGTGTCTAAACATAACGGGGCCTCCACTAAATTAGAGGCACAATTTACCTTCCCGAAATTAAATTCCCGATCGCAGTAAACACCTCCGGCACGGGGCACGGCGCTCCCGTTAATCAGTTCATCAGTGGAAGAAGTACAAGCTAACCGTTATATACCGAATTACAGTGTTTCAAATTTGCCCTAAAAAATTGTTAATTTAACACATAAAAGGAAAATGTAACGGTAGATAGTGTGGCACACACTGCAATATACAGGGTGTTTTCAAATCGATGTCAAATGTGACTGTCAGCAGTGTCAACGCATGGCCTACCTGATTTCCCCACTGTGGGTGTGCGCTAAGCCCAAAGAGACAAAGAATGGGCTGACTTGGAATTGGATTCACGTACTCCATTACATTAAAAATGGAAACGCGGCGGTTTACATTTGGAAATCCGACGTGAGGAAGATAAATTAAAATTGGTGTCTTTGCGCTGGCGGCGCTGTTTTCCATGTGAGCGGCACCGCAAAGGGCACAAATTCATTGAAATTCGCGCGAAGGCGACGCAATTGGCATACCGAAACGATTTGTAATTTAAATCGCCACCTTGATGGTTCTGGCCAGTTTAATAAAGTCGCGCGTTCGGCTTTGCCACGTGGCGCGCGCCATTTGCAACCCACCAGCTCCATCTCTGGTCAAAACCTCACATGCGAAACGGACACAGACAGATTTACATAAGCAAGGGATAAAGTGCGAGGAAGCGCACTGAAACTTACTAGACGAGATTAACCGGGACAAACTCCGGCTTAGCCGTCTAAAACCGCAGGCTTTCAGGTCCTTCTTAATGGTCCTTCGAGTCCGGATACTAAAGGGGGGGCGGATTATTTTCGATAAACGAGCATTTGCGAAAAGGCTTTGCGATTCTGTGGAATGGAAAAATCACACTCTATATACGGTTTCTTCAGTAAATGGGGATTCGGCTCGAAATGTTCATCCCGTTAGGCAAAGCCAACAAATTGAAAATCTGCGCTGTTGCCTTTAGCGATCTTAATCATTAGATTGCACCCCCACAAGTTTGTTTTAAAACAAGTTTATTTGTTTCTGGAGCCCCACATTTGTTCTAAATTCTTCATGGTGTACAGAAATTGTGTTGTTGCGGCTATAGATAAAAATAAATGACAATGTTGGCAAAAATTCCATTATTTTGACGTATTTGTCGAAGACAACCCAGAAATGTCATAATGGTTGGAGGTTGTCAAATGCTTCAAATCAGTTGTCAGCGTGACAGTCAGCAAAAGAAGTTTATTCGCTTCTTAATTCAGCGAAACTAATGGATGCAGTGAATACAGAGCAACATATTTGAAAAATTGCAGTTAGACTCGTTTTTATTTGAAGCTTGTAGGCCTGGGTAACACTGTGTTGAGTTTCTGAGATGTTGCCGCTCTCTGAGTAAAACAGTTTTAATTAATCGTTTATTGAGTTATAACTCATTTAACGATAACCGAGACTGGAAGTTTTCCAAAAAGTCTATTATATGCTTTTGTTTTCTTTAACCCTTTTTGAAAAAACTTAAATTTTTCGAAAAAAAAAACGAGATTTTTGTTTCGATTTTGTTCCTAATTCAAAGGTAAAACGGGTATTCGAAAAAAACGCTAAAGAAGACCAAAATATAAAGACGACGAGTTTGCTTGTAAAATCGATTTCTTAGTTTTTTTTTACATAAAAGACTGTCATTTTGCCAGTATTTAACAGTAAAACGTTAGACAAAGAAAGTTTTTCTGTTTAGAACGAGTTTCGTTTAGAAATATTGATCTGACAGTGAAGAAACCGGAATTAAAAAAAAAATTATTCACAGAGACAAAGGTGACGAGTTTTCGAAATAATTGCGAAATAAATAAATTTTTGAGAAAAAATTATTAGGGTTTTGTACAAAAGTCGAAGCTGCAAAAGGTTCTAGTGAAATCTTCACAAAGCAGTTACGGAGGCGAGTGTTTCGACAAAATTTATTTTATAATTTTTCACAAAAAATACCTAAATATTGTCAGAATTTTAAAGTAAAACTAAAAAAAGCGCTTTTTGCGTAGAAAAAATAGCTTAACAAAAATTTTGCTAAAACTGCAATTTTAAAGAAACTTTAGAAATCTTCAGAGTGGTGAAGGCGTAAATTTTCCAGCTCATTTTTTGTAAACTTTTGCTCTGGTCGTTTTTGCGATAATCTTAATTACTTTCAGTAAAAAAAATTAAAATTATTTGGTTTTTGTGCCAAATTCGAACCTGAAAAGGGTTTTCTAAAATTCGCTGCAAAGCGATGAATGAGGCGAATTTTCTAACAAAATTAATTTTGTATAATGAAATGCTGAAAAGACCTCCTATAATTGAAACGAAAGGAGAAAAGCATCAGAAAATTATGAGTTTTTTGCACTTTCCATTAAAAACGGTATTTGAGAAAACCTTAATGAATTCCTGGAAAAAACGTGAGAAATTTATTTTCGATTTGATCCCGAATTCAAAGCTGAAAAAGTTTTTGAAAATTTCTACAAAGTTATAAAGTTACCTTGTAATTTTTCGAGTAAAAGACTTCCAGATTGTCAGTATTTTTAAGTGAAACTCGACAAAATAGAAGGTTTTTGAGTAGAATGTAAAGAAAGGAAAAAAAGCAGTCAAAACTTAAAAACCACAGTTTTTCAACAAACTCTACAGTCTTCAGAGCGATGGGGGTGACACGTATTCCGTCAAAAAGAATAACTTTCCGAAAATTGTTAAGACACTTTCTCGTTTAAAATATTGCTGCTGCAGGTACTTTCCGATATAAAAGACAACGTCGTATTGCTAATGATATTTTGCATCAATAGAGGATATCCGATTATTCACTAGTACAACTTTTCACAAAAATCGTTGTTGGCGTTCCCTCAATAAAATTTAAAAAAACGGCGGTTTCTCCTAATGCACTCGCAAATTCATTGTCTCTTCTGCAAACAAAATATTTCAATCTTGCAGAAATCCTATACTTTATTCCGTCCGAAAACAATTAGTCAATAACCCAAAGGCCGAAGAATCAGCGATTGGTGAAACGTTTGCTGCTCGCGCTCTTTGTTCCCCGCGCGCGTTCACCCACATTTAGTGCGTGCACGACCATTTTCAAACAGGGCAAACTTCTAAATCACGCAACGCCGCTGAATAACGTTCCTGCGGATCAAATGCGATCGGTTAAGACGGTTCGACGAAGCTTTCCAGCCAATTTGGCAATAATAAAAAGCCAATAGAATTACAGTTAAGCTGCCATCGGGCTTAGTTTCCAACAACTTTCCAGCCAAACTTTATTTCCGATCTTTCACGGATATATTGTTTGGAACTGACATCCTTTGCCGGTAGCTTCCAGTTGCATTACTTGCCTGTTAACTTCCCAAACCTCACTTGGGGACTTAATTACTGCTGTCTGTCGTTTCGGGGCCGCTTAGTTGAAACCGCTAGGAAATTGATTCCATAACAATACAAAACGTCGAACCAGCCCAACTGACAAACGGACAAACAGGAGTCTTTAAAGTTCAACAGCAACGTTGTTTCCCCTGGGTTTTCACGGGCGTGCCGCTTTTTCCTCGCATAATTTATAAAGATTTCCCGGCAGGAAATTTTAATGGCAAAAATAAGCGGAATAACATCGGCGCTGGGTGACTGACTCCGAGAAGTAAACACAAAACGTGTAAAAAATATGTTAAAAAGGGCGACGTTGATGGATTGGCGCTGCTGCCTGTCTGCCTTTGCCCCCCACTCACTTTTATGCCCCCAGAATTCACAAATAAGAATCGCGAACTTCTCTGTGCTCGAACACCAAACGAAGAAGACTTAGGGGCAAATTCATTAACAAGAAATAGGGAAAGTATCGAGAGCTAAAGGAAACGCCAAAGGCAAACAGAAGCGAATCGCATCCGAGAAAACGGGATAAGATTAGCTTTGTAGTTTTCCGGTTGGCAAAGTTACTAAAGGACACAGTTTACTAGATCGATAATCCATCGGCCCTGCTTTTAATCCAGTGAACGCTTATGGACGTGAATCATAACGTCGGTTAATTGAGCGCTATTAAACAAGTGTATTCATAAGTACTCATAATAACAACTAGCATTAATCGAGTTATTGGGGCCGTTAGGCCGCGTCCAGACTAACGAACCGAGCCCCAGCAAGTTCCTTTGATATTTCCATTTAAACATCAACGAAATTATGCCTTAAGAAAAGTTATGGCAACAATTGTTCAAACGAACAAACGCACAGCATGGGAGCGCTGGTTTATGTAAATGAAAATTAGCAAGCACTCCTATCGCGCGAACTGCTTAATGAGATAAAAAAAATTGGGTGTATTTTTACCTAGAGCCTGTATCTCGTAACGGCCGCCTTTTAATTACTTAACTAATCTGATTCGGGCACTCGTTCGCACCGGCCCTGAGAACTCTTTAATCTAATGAGTTCCAAGCACGTGGCCGCAAACGCTTCTATTTTAGCCCTTTCAAATAAGTTGAAAAACAATGCTTAGACGGCGAAGCTGCTGAGAAAAGCAACAGTGTTATCTCAAGGCATAGCGACCAAACGGCAACGCCGCCATGGAAATTTAAAGGTCCAACAATAAACAATTATTATGGCGCCCATGTTCTGACAAAACAATTGCGATAATTGCAAAACTGTCCACGTACGTTTGTCCCGGACAATGACGAGCGGGGAATGCGACATATTGCGCGTCCGTTTTGAATTGTCTGCAGAAAAAAATGCACAAAACCGCCAGGCCAGGATGTGGAAATAATGCGAATGTTTCGCCTCTATTGTGGAACTGATGTTTGATCGGTCCGGGTAATTGTCGCTGGAAAATTATATTTCCGGAATTTTGAGGGCATTAGCCAAACTTTTACTCAATTTGACAGGCTGCAGACGTTTTAGTGGAGGTACCGATTCCTGAACGATGCCCTTAATAGAGAGATTTAATATCGATGATGAATGAGGCAATAGAGCAGTCCGAACAATACGAACAGACGCCGAACATCTGTCCGCTCCATAAACTGCAGCAGGAAAATGATTTTCAAGGCGAAAGTAATGGATCGGCGCGCTTGCATAATGGAAACGGTAAAAACGCACACCGGCCAGACTTGACGGGGAACATTTGCATCGCATGTCAAAACAAGTGCAGGCACACACAAAGGCTCAAACGGCCGAAAAAAGTGGTTGGCAAACATGTAAACCGGTAACGGTTAATTCCCAGAGTAGAAGTTGGCTTATTTATGGCGTTCGTTGCCAGGGGGGAGTTAATTGCTTTTTATTAGGCGCCGGCCTATTCGGCGAAAGTTCAACTCAGTTAGGTTGATATTTCATAATTATCATTGGGGCTAATCTGGGCGCGCAAGCGGAACATCAAGATGAACTATGTGATTCACATGTCGGCAGCCGAGCAGTGATATGGTAAG
The DNA here is from genome assembly GCF_020466585.1 of Dendroctonus ponderosae. Classification (NCBI taxonomy): domain Eukaryota; kingdom Metazoa; phylum Arthropoda; class Insecta; order Coleoptera; family Curculionidae; genus Dendroctonus; species Dendroctonus ponderosae. The sequence continues at coordinate 3,622,310 of NW_026018814.1, forward strand.
ATGGCGCGCAACGGCCGATAAACGGTTGACATTGACATTCATTTGAAAATTATCCTTCGTTTTGCGCATTTTTCAGCAATAAATACAGAAAACTTCACTCTCAGTTTCTTCAAAGTTTGATTTTCCTGCAGGTCCAAACCGAATTTGGAAAATTAGTCAAAGTGAGACTTGCAACGACTTTCACGATTAATTCACCCGCCGTTCTTGAAAAAATTTTCACGACGAAACCAGACGAGAACAAGGTGCGGTTTTTAGGGCAGTGAATAGAGCAAGTTTTCACTCTATGTTTGTTGAAAGTTTGATTGTCCTGCCGATCCGGACTAAATTTTGAGAATTACTCAAAGTGAGACTTGCAACGATTTTCACAATTAATTTACCGGCCCTTTTTGAAAAAAAATTCTCGACCAAACCAGCCAAGAATAAAGAGCACTTTTTAGGGTAGTGAATAGAGTAAGTTTCACTCTATGTTTCCTGAAGGTTTGATTGTCCTGCCGATCCGGCCCAAATTTTGAGAATTACTCAAAGTGAGACTTGCATCGACTATCACGATTAATTTACCCGACCTTTTTGAAAAAAATTTTCACGACCAAACCGGCCCCGAATAAAGAGCGCTTTTTAGGGCAGTGAATAGAGCAAGTTTTACTCTATGTTTGTGGAAAGTTTGATTGTCCTGCCGATCCGGACCGAATTCGGAGAATTACTCAAAATGAGACTTGCAACGACTTTCACGATTAATTTACGGGCCCTTTTTGAAAAAATTTTCACTACCAAACCAGGCGAGAATGAAGAGCGTCTTTTAGGGCAGGGAATAGAGCAAGCTTCGCTCTATGTTTCGCTTTTTTTTATTGTTCTGCCGAGCCGGACCGAATTTGGAGAATTACTCAAAGTGAGACTTGCAACGAGTTTCACGATTAATTTAACGGCAGTTCTTGAAAAAAATTAAACTAAAAACTTAAAACTAGCGGAGAATAAAGAGCGCTTTTTAGGGCAGTGATAGAGCAAGCTTCGCTGTATTTTTCTTGAAAGTTTGACTCTCCTATCGATCCCGACCGAATTTGGAGACAAAGTGACACTTTAACAACTTCTGCGACCAAATTTTTCGGCCGTTTTCCAAGTTCTTGCAATGAAACCAGTGAAGATTGAAAATCCATTTTCGGCATTTGAAAAGATCAAACTCCACTCTACCTTTCCCCAAAATTTCATTTTTCTACAGCTCCGGACCAAGTTTTCATTATCACTCAAAGTAAGACTTGCCGTGATATTTGTGACTAAATTTGCCCGCGATTTTTCAAAAATTTCCTGCCTGGCTTGGCCCATTTTATTCGCAAGGGATTTGCCGATCTGATCTCGCTCAGAGCAATCTTGGCCCTTTGGTGGGCACCTTTAGAGCCTTCTGGCAACATTGAGCCGGCACCCGGTCGTCGTTTAAAGCTAATTTATCCAGAAACATCCTGGTATAATGGATGGTCCTCGCCCTCAGATAGCATCTAATAGTCCGCAACCTTTGCATAAATATTCGGCACTTTCGTTTTGCGGGCCACTGGGTCTTTGGGGCCGTGAAAATTAAGCGTCTGGGAGCCTCGGCAGCTCTTAATCGCCGGATAGAACTGATAATGTGCGATATTATTGACAATTTCCCTCGGAGGAAACACACTCTGTAGGGGCAACAAGTCGCGGCTTGACGGGACGGAAAACATTTGGAAAAAAAATTATTTAAAATTAGCGCACACCAACCACCCCAATTTGAATGGGGCGTCTTTTGCTCTACGGCTCTCGACAAGTCAAACCTGTCGCAAACAGACAGTTCATTCATTCCAGTATCGCGTCAAAACTAATCCAAAATAAAGCGCTTCAAGGCAATGATGTCGGGAGCAATTACACGGTCGAGAGCCGTTCTGGTTTTCCTTTCTTTGGCTTATTATTCCGCATTCTTTGCGTTTGTTTCGGGTTTGAAGAATTGGGAAATCCTCCCCTAAACTAATCCAGAGGCTTAACAGCTCATCCATTGGCCACAATACATCCCCTCCTTGATAACCTCGGATTACTTCACTTTTCTGTCGAAGGTCAATGGCACGCAGTGCCAACTGTCAACTGCTGAAAGTAATGACATCAAGCAAAGCTAACCTGATTGTTCCTGTTAGGTGATGTCAACCGTCAATAATGCGGGGCCGATTATCAGTATGCCCTCTCGCTTAGCCGAAGTCCGTCACAGGCCTAATTCAACGTGTCCCCCGAGAGACCCGCCGAACATTCAAGTTTAGCAGGTGGCTGTGGAACAGAAAGGTCCGAAAAGGTCGCAAGCTATTAAATAGAACGACGCGAGTGTGATCTGGGTGATAAAGATCGATGGGAGGGGGGACCTGGATGAGCCCGAATCTGCGATAATAATCCATTCGAAATGAAATAACCAAAATTTATTCATGCCCCAAAGATAATTCGCCAATTTGCCAGTTCAACTACCGATGGGGGTGCTGCGAATGCAAAAATCATCAATACATTGGTAATACCTTTCTGGCATCCCATATTTTAACCTTTGTTTTTAAGTCTATAACATAAAACAATACTTACACACTTCTCAATGTGTTTAAAGGA
>NW_026018814.1:3625769-3641754 GCF_020466585.1 Dendroctonus ponderosae
GTCAAATTTGAATTTCGAAATTTTCCGTTTGCAACGTGCAAGAATGGACGTGCGCCTGAACGTGGTGAGCACCATCTGTTGGGAAATAATCGATCAAAAAACCGTGCATTTGCCCTCTGAACCGTTCCCGCCCTTTAAACTGCTACTGGACGCGATGTACGACTTTTGTCCGGCGATTCTGGACCGCCCTTTCAATCTGTACTGGAAATACTCAAATGTCGGCTACTTGGAAGTGGCCGACTATTTGTCGATGGCCGCCTTTCTTAATCTAGCCGGCTCTTACGAGCTGTTTCTCCTAATCAGGGACTGCGACACGCGCTCTGCCCACACCGCCGACTTGCTTAAAATGCTCGACTTACAAGAGCTGAAACGGATCAAGGAGGCGCAAAGGACCAAGTACGACCTGAAATCCGAAGGTGGCTTTGGTGCAACCAAACCGATTTTCCATAATGCAGCCTAAATCAAATGTGTTTTGTTTCAGCCGATGCCCTAGAAGAGCAGATCCAACAATGTCAGCAGCTCCTGGACTCATCCAGCGCTGTGTTGACTGAAAGTGATGCGCACAATGACAAAGACATTATCCAGTTCGCCTTGAGGAGCATGCCGATGGGAAGATGTTACATTGCGGACTTTTGCTCCGTCTATAGTTTGGTGGACTGTGTGCGAAAAGGTAAAATCTGGTCAAAAAAAAAAAACCGGCCTCCTGAATTTCATATTAAAGGTCCGCATCGTGTGAGGAAACAAATTGTTTTTTTGGGCCATTAGATCGGGCGCGGGCCCAGTTTTTTTCCGGGGAAATCCCCAACCATCGTGATGTGTCCGGTTTGGATCGCGTGGGTTCACGTTGAATTCACTTTTATTTATTTTCATCCCCAAGGAGGCTCGCTCGTCTTTTTTTCCTGCGGCAGATATAACTGAATTACGTCCGGCTTTCTTTATGGGATCACGGACGTATTTCACAGTCGAACAGCAAATTGGCGGCATATTGTCCAGGGCGGACGTTTAATGCCCCACGGAAATGACGACTCTGTTATTTGAACAAAGCGGACAGATCGAGACTTTTATTCATAAAGTCGCCAGAAATGAGGTCATGTCTTTCGAAGGCGCCGCAATTTGCTACAGAATTTTTGATAAATTGTAAATGTCCATGTATGTTTTTACACTCGACTGGACAAGGATGAAGAAACGTCCTCGAATGGCCCATTCGCTTCATAAACTCCAGCCCGAGTTAGACACGAATTAAAAGGAGAACAAAGTCGGATTTTCGTCGCATTGCCAAGTATTCGGCGCCCCATTAATAAGACGCCAAGTCCAGTGCGAAGCCATTTAATACCGAGTATATTTGGTCACATAACTAACTTTTTTCCAGTCAAAGAGGGCGCTACGGTTTGCGTCTTTTTGCTCTTGCTGCCACCGTGACAGTCGCAGAGATTGATAGTCCGAAGATTTGACATCACTGATGTCATGCGAGTCTGTTATGACAACTTCAGTTCAGTCTCTGTAGTCTTGAGCCTTCAAGCTGGCAATCTTTGAAAAACATCAAATCAAGCAACCGAGAAACTCCCTCAGCTACAGTGCCTTTGCCCGAATCCAGCGCGATGCATCCAAACGGCCTCATTGTTCACGTTTGCCCAGCGCTTTTATTATCGGAGAAGACGGGGTTTTTTTTCCAGGAGATAAAATTGAATTACGTCCGACGTCCTTTATGAGATTACGGCCGTATTTCACGGTCAAACGGCAAATCGAGATAAGTACATTCGGGTAAAAGGACTTTAATCGAGTTCGATTGCCAGGAAAATTTATACCGTCAGCACATTGAACATTGGGTACCGACCGATAGGGGGCGTCTTCACTAAGGATTTCTCTTCCAAACGGGAAATTTTCAAACTTCCAAAGTTCAAAGCTTTCACAAGTGACAACATCTCAGCAGGTAAAGCAGATGTCAAGATTAACGGCCTGGTATGAGCGGGAATTTCAAATTTGCCTATCCTGTCCTGACATGTTACCTCGACTATTAGCAGTAAGCGAAAATATGCTGTTTTTGCGTGGCACTCATTTCCAATTGAAACACTCATATCCAGAATTGAAGGGGTGAGTAGAAGAAGGTGCCATGGATGAAAAAGCAATTTTTGAGAAAAATTAGGTAAAACTTAATTTACTGGCAATTAAGGCAAGACCACCGTTTTCGTTGCGTCTAAAGAACCATTTGAGCTGCAAATCTGGTTTTCCTACCAGGATGAGAGACTTGAGTGACTTAGGAGAAATTTTAACGTCAAACATTTAGGCGCAAGATCGTGCCAAATGTTCTTGTTTTTTGCAGCATTTTTGCTAATTTCTCAGAGATGAATTGAGCGATGGAGTACCAATTCGCGCTTTTACGAGGTGAAGCATCGCTCGAAAAAAGTTGGTGGTTTTCTCAAAAAAGTGTAAGAAAAATATTGGTTTTGCGCGTTTTTTTTTTATTTCGACTCAAACATCACGCCGTATTTTCCAGAACCATTTGAGCTACAGAGCACGTTTTCCGCCACCTTTTTGCTCGTTTGCCCGGGATTGAGCTGAAGCGCTCACTTCTACACCACTAGAGAGACCAGCAATTGGCGGTTTTATGACGTAAAGCATCGCTCGGAAAAAGTTGGCTGTTTTCTCAAAAAAGTCTAAATCTAAAGTAAAGTTTCAGCTTTTTCGTTGCATCTAACGAACAATTTGAGCTACAAAATCCATTTTGGTACCATTCGACAGAGAATTAGACACTCGATTCATTCAGTAGAACATTAGTTTGGAATTAGTGAAACTTTACTCACAAACCGCAAAATTTGAATACCAGACATTTAGGGGCAGGGATTAAGAAAAAATGTCATGTTTTACGCCACATTTTTGCTCATTTCTCCGGAACAGATTGAGCTAAAGATCCTCATGATACCCCACTGGATAGAGCACTAATTGGCGCTTTGTGGGTTATGGAAGTTTTCACAAAAAAACTTTCACTAAAAAATACAGTTAAAATCAGCAATTTTTTTGTCTATTTCTCGCAAAAAAATAAAAAAGCGCCATTTAACTTGTGAAAAATCGAACCCAAAATATGCATTTTCCAGATATCACGATTCCAGTTTCCGAAATATCCAAAACAAAAAGAAGCAGTTTCCCCACCTTGTACCTAGTGATGCTTTTTGTATGCGATGGAATCACTTGAGCATGCTGAGCTGGGCTCTAAAAGGCACTTGAAACCATCCGCTCAAACTTGAACGGCTTAAAGAGCAATTTTGCGCCTTTTTCCACGCGTTACAATTGAAACCTGGCAAGCGAAATTACGAGCTGAAGATTTGTCATTTGCTTGCCGAAATGCAACGTGCGAGAACGCTTGCAAATTTTCCGGCCCCGGGATTCTCCACAATACGTCGGATAATGGACCCGTTTTCCAGATTTCATTAGATGAAACTTGGCGGCGCGCTCTTTCCCTCAACAATTGCGATACGGTTATATGGGAAACAAAGGGCCGCTTTTTGCATGCTGCTCCTTTTTCAACTCGTCAGCTTGCATTCCAGAAGACAATTCATTACGGTAACCTCGAGTAGTTTCACTCGGTACGTGCGGAATCGGGTAGCTAGAGCAGCTCTAATTCAACCAACCAACCACAACGGCTCAGTTTTGCGACTTCAAATTCTGTTTTGCAGCAAGCACTTTGCATATTCCATTCAAGGGCGATTTTCCGCTGCTTCCGATTTGAATTAGTTAGAGTAATATTGTCGCATCTTTCACATTGGGAGCGGAAGCGCCAAAGCCAAAAAACAATGGAGAGAGTCATTTTGCCGATCTGCTAGCAGAGTCGCGTAAATAAAATCATCTTTGTCATGCAAATAAGAGTTCAACCCGACCAGCTTCTCCCCCATCTGCTCCGAATGGCGGCGATCATTTAAATATTTCCTTTTTAATTAAAAATCGCCCGAACCGCCACCACTGAATAATTAATTAGGAAGTGCTTTTTAAATATTTACCAGCCAATTTCCATAAATTAATTTCACTCTCACTGATGGATTGCAAAGGGAACGCAAATGAAGAGCTGGCCTTCTTCTTTAATAAAAAAAAGCAATTTTCGGTCGCAGTTGAATTGCGAGTTATTATAAATTTGGGCGCAGTCGGCAGTAAGTAAATGACTAGATTCCACTCAACTTAATAGACTTTAATGATTTAGGCTGGCCCAAATCCAGACGTGTACTGGCGCCCCTGCCCGACGAAGTAATTGATAGAAAACGCAAGGACAAACCGAAATCGGACAAGAAAAACAAGGAGGACAGGAAAAAGACAGCAGCAAAAAAGAAAGGCAAATAGCACCTTTAAACCAGAAATAATAAAGCGAAGCTCACAGTCAATGTCTGCTTTATTTCGCGCCAAAGTTGTCAATTGTCACTTTAATTTCCCAGTCTCATGCATACACGAGCGTCAATTATTCACCAAATCGCCCATTATTACGCAATTAGACTGAATAGGTAATGGTCGCTATGCGGAAGACTAATTGGCAAACCTGTATTACATCCATTTCCGATCCCGGACCGTTCCGAGTTAATATGAGGGATGGCGGAGCAATCGAAAGATGGCACTTCGATCACCTGGCGCAGTCAGTTGGCAACCAATTTTTGCAGATTTAATTCGAATTTCGCGTGTCGATAAGCGACACAAATCGCACAAGAACTCGACGCGCCGCTTTATGGCTCTCGGTGGCAGAAATGCATTTTTCCAACCGGAAATGTTTGTGACACGCAGCAGTGCAGGAAATTTATATGGACGCGGCAAAAAACCGTACTGTGCTCAATTTACAATTGGAAAAAAGTGAACACCAATTTAAAGGGAAGCGGGCAAAAAGCCCAAATTATCACCACAGCTATACGTAATAATCATAGTGACTAGTCCGAACTAATCATATTCGCCATTGACACCACCATTAGGGGGCGCAAAGTGAACGAACAACTGTGATAAAAAGGGGCACTTAAGACCGTTTTGATGGCAAATCGAAAATCAAAACGCCATCATATGGCGCCGTTATCGTGTCTGGAAAAATACTGGTGGGAAGGAAGCAATTTCCACTCACAGTTCGAAAAAACAAGCGTAGGGCGCCGACGATCGCTTTTTTCCTACTTAGCATGGAGCAAAAATAAACAAACTTTGACCGTCTGGGAAAGCGTGGAACGTTCGCACCCTGCCCGGCCTAAATAACGAGATCAGTTCGGGCGCCGAAATAAATAAATTGTGGCGACAACGGCGTCCCGATTCCGCTCGAACTCAAAAACCTCAACACTTCATTCACACTCGCTTATCTTTTTATTACCACTCTTCCGGCGGATTGCTTGAATTTACGCTAATATTAACTCATACTCTGTATAAACTTGTGCCCGAAGTTGTGCAAGCAACAAACCACGCCCACGCAATGTCGCTCTTCATCATGTGCTAAACCATCGAACTTCGATACAATTCGGGACTTGAGCGATTAGCAATTGTAATTCTGATCGAAAATGAGCCTCCGGCTTCGGACATTCTGCTTCAGCTAATTCGTTGTGTTGTGTTGTGGAGCGTCCACAATGAGCTGCAAATTTAATTGCAACATTCTGGTCAAATCAATTGTGTTCTTGATCGTCGACATCGAACAAACGAATTAATTTCCATTGTTTTACCGGCAATTTCAATATTTCCGATTGGGCCCGACGCTTTTGTTATTGCTGGAATGCACTTGCTTTAATCAAGAGCGATTATTTGACAAAAAAACTGTTTAACACACGAGTTGTCATTGCGCGGCTATTGCTTGAAACTGGTCAATTCTCCTGAACCTGAAAGTTTTACACCGTGGTAAAACAGAATGTCTTGCTGACGTTTTGCAAGCAGGCGTAGATGGCATCTTCAGACGTGGTCTAGTCAGTGCTGCAAAATGTCGGTAAGAAATTCTTTTCAACCACGGCCTAAAAATCCTGACCAGTTTCAACAGTTTCTTTTATTTTTTGAATGATTTCTTCACCGAATCCAATTCACCTTTCACCCCGTCACTTGATTAGAGTGTCGCAGCCGTCCAAATTGCGAAAAAGTCGGGCCGCTAATTAATTTTCCTATTGGAAAGCGCCCGGGAAAGTTCTATTCACTATTCCCCATTTTCTCGCCCAGTTTCGATATTCGAGCGGGGTGCGTTTTGTATGGGTCGTCACGATAGCCTAACTGGGTCATTGTTTCCATTTGTTAGCTTCAGTCTTTCAAAGAACTGCTAATTAACAGAAAAATGGTGCGGTTTTTGGCCAGCAGGCTGAAAAGGGACAATTAGATTGCGCTTTTGTCCATTTTCTTCTATTTTCCCAGAATCTCACACCCGGATCATCCCGATTTTACCATGGGGAGAGACTCACTAAGTGCCATAGAGGTTTCAGTTTGACAGGTCTTAATCGAGAAGTGTACCAGAAATGATTGGATTGGCTGAATTCGAGCCAATTGTGCGGTTTTCCCTTGCTACTTGGTGGGCGAATTAGACCGATCCCGACCGCCTTCCCATATATTATGCAAAGAAAAGTTTATAAAGCGATTTTCCTGGAAAAAAGGCTCCTGCGGAGCGTAATCTTAAGTAGCATCACTTGCAAATAACTTTTTCACACTTTCTCTGACAGGTGGAATTATTTATCGCCGCGGAAAAAACTTCCCGCGCGCGGTTTTTCGGGGATTTGTTCGCTCTGTACGCGGTTAATGAGTTCCTTCGGGATATGGATAATTGATGACTGTGGAGAGCCGCCGACGATTTCTTTCCTTAACGTTGATGGTTTGCTACCAAATTTCAACGATCGAGCCTAAACGCGCCGAATGAAGACATTGACTGATAGAAAAGGAGCAACGCACGAGGGCACGCGGCAAAGCAGCGCTAGATAAGTTCTCGGCATTTCCCTGTGTACATAACTTGCCGAATAACTCATTTGAAGGAAAAAAGGAGCACAAGTAATTTCGCAGACAAAGTGAAACACTGCGCGTTTATAGAGGCATGGAATGGGTAACATGGAGCTGTCTAGGCGGTTGCAAGAGAGCATTTTCAAATTAATCAAATTAACCATCATTGAGGTTAGGTCGGAGTAGCTCAGAGTTAATTTTTAGGAGTTGGGAGTTGGCGCAGTGCTGCGCAAATGGCTTGGTGCGCCAACCCAACGCACCGGCGTAGTAACTCGGTTCCGTTGCTCCTTATCAGCTTTCTAAACATTTTTCTCGAACCACGTGAAAATTTATAATCGATTATTTCGAAAACTCGTCACCTTGGTCGCTGTGAATAATTTGATTTTTTTAATTCCAATTTCTTCACTTTTAGGTCAATATTTCTACACAAAACTCTCTCTAAACAAAAAAACGTGTTTTTCTCTAACGTTTTACTTTGAAATTCTGGCAAACTGAGAGTATTTTATTTAAAAAAAATAAGAGATCGATTTTACAACAAAACTTGTCGTCTTTATAGCTTGGTCTTCTATATCGTCTTTTTCGAATACCCGCTTTAGCGCTGAATTACTACGTGAATTTGGGACAAAAACGAAGCAAGGTTTGCTTGTCTTTTTTCCAGAAAAATGATCAGAGAAAGCAAAATCAAATAATCAACTATTTGAAAAACGGAAACACGTAACGTTACGTTTACGGTAAACGTAAAACTCATAAAGAAAGTTGATAATTTTTTTTAGTTCTTAAAATTCTAGTCTCGGTCGTCGGTAAACGAGTTATCACTCATTAAGCGATGAGTTAAAACTCATTAACTCAAAGAGCGCTAACAACTCAACACAGTGTTACCCAGGCCTAATTGACGTGGCATTACAGCTTTATATGAGTAAATTATTGTCCGTCATCGGGTCGCGGGCCAATTAATTCCACGTTTAGACTAAACTTTTCTCACTACTGCCATCCAACAAACAAACCGATTATTTATTGTTTGCTTCATCGCGTCTCCCTTGTCGAATTCGATTTTATTCGCATCCGCTCGCCTTGTTTGCCTTCTATTGTTCGCATCAGGACGGGACAGCTAAACCACCGTTTCAATTTGTTTCAGCAATGAAAGGCCGGATAATCAACTGTTCACCCCATCAGGACATTTACTATCTGGAGACCCATGCGAAAACCGAGGTAAGCAGATTTTTCTTATTGGGTTGGGCAAGCCGACAAGTGTTGCACTAACAAGGTGCACATCCTAATTGCAAGATGGATGGGGCCTGCTTGGAATATGGAAAAACTCTCCGGTTTTCAAGTGCGCCCGGATTTACACTTGCAACGTCAAGCACCATTACAAGGGGGACTTTCGAGATAATTTATATCTGCCAGCGAGAAGAGCAAAAGAATTTCCTAGAACGATATTTTCCAACGAAAACGGCACAGATTTTTCAGCGGAAAGCTGATTTGCTCACATAAAAGCAACAGCGGCAACAGCTAATGTGTAAACACCATTGAGATACTATACTAAGGCCCGGTTCCACCACGAGTGATAAAATTCTTGGTCAACTAATTCCAATCATTTTTTAATCACCACTTTAATCATGATTAAATGTCATGCGTTCCACAACAAACATTTTAACTCCGGTTAGATAATCATCAGTCTAATCGGGTAAGATCGTATTTCCTTTGAATCAACGGTTCTGATTGGTTCAAACAACTGACAGATCAACTGGAATCATTTTCCCTCAAAATAGTAATSACATGTCGYYTGRACATTGATAGAAAAATACACTTTTCTATTACGAAATACTTCTGCGTTGYCTCCCCCAAAGGATTGTACTTTAATGTGAGTACAATSCAACACTGAAATAAATTTGGGAAACGAGCTWKTGCATAAAAATTTGCYYKTAGWTKSSMTTTTTGTAGATGGGAGTTTAATGYCATTTCGAGCTAATGTGGYTATTGCACCAGTTACTCGAAAAAGTMTCCAGCAGCAATAAGATGAGATCCAGTTGCATAATACCTMAACGCAAGTAAAAATGRTGTCATRGGTTGAATAGCGGTRTTTCTAAAAGATCCATTTAATTAYCATGTGGCAATTTTACTATTATCCATTTATCWTAASTTTMTGTAGTATGTTGCAGGTCTATTTCTATTGCCAGYAGTAATGTTTGAACAGTGTTTTTCGCGTAATCGCGTAAAAAACTCAAGGTGTCCATGATTTCAAAATAATTGACTTGMSGATTATATATTCGGGGTCTTCTAACAACCTGAATGTCATTCTCCTCATCGTCATAAAACAAATCCAACATGTGTTTACTTTGAAAAATTAACRWWWKWGGTTATAATACCACACTARTCGTGATTAKMGTCAATAACCAGCCATTTYAGRCGGTTAAGTTAACCACTGATTAAGTGTCCATAATCGTAGTTAAAATTATGGTGGAACGCAAAGTGTTGATTAAATAGTTTTAATCAATGATTAGCATTTTAATCGGAGATGGTGGAACCGGGCCTAAGTTAGTCTGTTATAGTATGTCATTGGTAAACACTAATCTCGATCCAATCGGTTGGCGCGTTTACTTCTGTCACATTGACGGTTTTTGGCTACACTGTTGCCAACCAATGTCCTGCACTTGAACAATAAGCATTTCCACCCGGCTTAAATCTAATAAAAACGACAAAAATCGGCGAATGCACAAATATGACTGAGTCAACTTCAAAAGCCCTTTACTCTCGAGTGCCCTTTAAAAGGCCCAATCAATCGGCTATCTTTGACAAATCTCCTCTCGATACAGTTCAAAGTGCACAGCCACGAGCAAAAAGCGGTTCTTCGTATATCGATCAGCCGCTTTTGAAAGAGAAAATATATTCCATATTGTTGTCAGTAGGATCAGTACAGTGTGGTTCAAATAGGGCGCAAACAGTGTAGATAAATGATATCTGCGCAGAAATTGGCTGCAATGAATAACCTTTAAACTAGCTAAACTAGCCGGGCCCGCATAATTCCATTTATCCCTGCTGCATTCAGAGATTTCAACTTCTTGTCGCCAGCCGGGAGTTGAGTAAGTTTCCGACTTGGGCTCAATTTTATTTCCTTTCAAAGGGATTAAATTTGATTTGGGGCCTTTGACGGCACACCTGCCACCTCAAGATGCGCCTCCAACTCAATGGTGAGCCCAGTCTTATGCAGCGAGGTTTTTTTGCAGAAACGCGCGCGCCATTTATAAACCTCATTATGCAGCCCACTTTGTACGGGCCTGCTTTGAGAACGATAACGCTGTGAATAGACAAGTAGAACTTTCAGCAGGAATATCGCCTGCCGGTTTACAAAGGTTTATAAGCGCTGTAACTCTCAAGTGACCAAACCGAACCTGATAAAACAATCTATTTTCCCTCTATGCATGGTTGCTCCCTTGTTGTAGAAAACACCTCAAATAATCTGTTGCCCCGCCATTGTCTATCACTGTCAAGAGCCAACTTCAACGGCCATTGAAAGTTTGAACTGAACTGCAGCCGGAAATAAATAAATGACGAAACGGCTTTACGAGTGTGCGGTGTTTAGACCGAAAGTTGTACGAATCGCGTTTATCAGGGCCTGCCTTGAACAACTTTTGCAAACTTTTCGCCCGTTCCGCCACCCTCTTAAACTTGTCTCCCGAGTTTTATGGATTCATTATTGCACACCTGCAAAACCAGCTTTTTCCATTAATTGGAAAAATGTCCTAATGGGCCCTTTTGCGCTCAGATCTCTCCTGTCATCACTGACATTGTCAATGTCTCTTTACCGAAAACTTCGCCCCGCCCAACGACTTGTCTATGGACGTAGACCGCAAACAAACGTCATTCATTAGACATAGGCAATTATGTCAATAATCAGGAAATTGTTATTATTGCATGACCGCAAGAGCTCAATGATAAAGTCGATCTCCAATCGAGGATATCGGCCCTATTTGGGACCGAAAGGCATATTGGGGAGCTTCTAAGAAGGGGCGAAAACAACCCAGAAAATAACACTGAAATGGGCTCTGGTGTTGCGCAACCGAGTATGAAAACGTCCCTAGTTTCCGATTGCAAACTTTCTCGAGTGTGGGTTACAACATTGTTCCTCAGGTGTATCGTAAAAGGTTATTATTAACGGTCCCGGATGGGATCAGACATGAAGCCGCCCCCCGGGGGAGCCTGAGAGCCCTTAGAATTTAAACACGGGCTTGAAGATTAATATCGAAGCCGACAGCAGCATCAAATAATAATCACTCCATAATTTTAATTGCAGGAAAGCAATTTGGAAAACCTATTCGTCTCACCAGCCGGCAGAGAAATGCTGAAATACAAACCGAACACGAAATTAAAACAGAAAATGAATACAAATTTAGAGGTAAGTTCGGAATGATTTGGATCGCCCTCGAGTTTGAACCGCCAGTTAATCTGTTGCAATTATCATTAAACAACTACGACCCAGAATACCGTTTAAAGCCTGCTTGACATACATCAGTGTCAGGGGCTTGTAGGTTAGAAAAGTTCAAATGTCAAGGGCGCCACTAACGCGTTTATGAATTTCAGTTTCGTACCACCATAGAAAACCGATCTAGACAATCAACGTTATCGAGCGAGAGCAATAAAGCGTCGACATCGAGTGTGCCGCCACTGTCCTCAAGCCCGTCCACGTCATCGACAGCTGACAGCGACAAGAATGACGGCATGGATTTGTACGAAGAAGCCGCAGCCATCTTAGGACTGACTTGCTCAGAGACTGACAATTGTAGATGTCTAGAGTGTCAGGTGAGAAATGACATTAGATTCGCTTATCCAGAACTATATTTTGATTTAAAGTCGCAGCAAAATTCCGATCTTAAAAAAAGGACGCAAAATTTGCAAAGTGTAACAAGTGCAACTAGTTGCTGTCGACAACTAAGTAGTCTTTACAGCTCAACTGGTTCCTCTAAATATGAGCAAAACCCTCGGTAATTTCAAATTCTTGCATTTTGCATGAACTAGAAACATTTCTAAAATACCGTTTTGTTTAAAAAAGTGCGTATTTTAATGCTCTACCTCACAGATTTGCAGAAAAACTAGAAACACTTCTAAACTAGTGTTTTATACAAAAAGTGGACAATTTAATGCTGTATCAGGCAATGACAACTGGGGCTTTGCAGCTCAGCTAGTGAATTTCAAAGAGTGAAAACACTAATTTCATATTTTCCACTTCAAACGCTCAGTTCCAAACAAAATGTTCTTAAGTAAATGCGTATCATACCCGCAAAGATTGTGAAGGTCCGCTGTTTGAGCAATTTTTAAAAGATCCAGCCCATCAACATGTTATTTGGCAAGCACAAAACAATCGCCGTTATCGCATCATTAGCCGTGACTTATAACAAACAGGCCCCTCGTCTGGGGATCTTTTATATTATTTCGTCCAGTTATACAGACGTCCCGGCTCGTCTGGATATCGAACGACGACGGTGTGACAGTGAAAAATACAAATCCATTAATTCTCCAGCTCGAAACAGTCCGAAACGAATTTGCATTTGATTAACGGACCACGTTTGGCCAAAGAGTCGATTAGAATTGACGGATTTAAAAATGGCGTTTCGGCAGAATTGCGGTTCGGTTCAGTTTAAAAGCTTTATTGTTATTGTTGGCCATTTGTTTCGGACGTGTAAACTGCGACGTGGGTGACGCCGATAAAACAGAAAAAAAGGGCCAAACTTTGCGATTTGTCAGGATTGACGCCTAATTTCCTTAAGAGCCTGCTCTCGCTAATTCGCCTGGATTTTTCAGTGTCATTACTTCGATTTCGAGGAGGAAATTGATTTCCCGACCGCGGGAAATGAGTATGGCCAGCTGCTGAGCGTAGATCAAACCTCGTCGTGCTCCATCCAATAGCGACCCGAGATGAGATGATGCGATTACTTGGTCTAAAGTAGTTTTTGATATTCGAAAGGGGACAGGACGGTTTTGCTGGGAAACGTTTTTTTTTTTAACTTAACTAACGGGTGAAGGCCATTTTCTCGTTCTATGAATTGGTTCAGTTGATCAAAAAAGCCTATTTTTGCCCATGCTTTAAGAAAAGAAGAAACAAAGAGCTGAAACCTTTAGCAACTTGTCAACACTTTCCTGTCGCCTTTAGGTCTATTTGAAGAAAGCCGTTGCAATACTAGAGACGAATTTCAGTAATTAAGCGCCACCGAACAACACGGTTTATCTCTAGCAACGGCAACTGCTTGCTTCAAAGTTGTAAAAACAACGCTAAATTCTAAAGTGATTATATGTATAATAATATACCTACGTGGTAAGCATAAGCTGCACAGGAGGTTTCTCAGTCCTAAGCAAAGGGGCGTACCTAACTTTTATGTACAGGAATTAAAGAGAATGTAGGTATATTTACCGAGTAAATTAATTCATTCACTCTCTGATAAGATGATTTTGAAACTGTGTTAAAGTGCAACTGATTTTGTGACTTTCCCAGAACGTTTACTGCTCAATTGAAAACTCTAAGGATAACATTGTTGTAAATACGAAATATATTCTATGCTCAAATGTACCGCGCTTGTTTCAATGATCACATCTACCCAAGTACCGAAGCTACGTCAGTATTATCACAAAGGGACTTACCGAAGTAAGGCTCGAAACGTTTAGCAGCATCTCATCGTAGTTGGTTGATTGTCCAATGGCGAAGTCGATGAATTGTCCAGCGATTAAAACTAACACCAAACTCTCGTTTATGCAAAAATACTTCACAATCACAATCTATTACTGGCCGAGGAGCGCATTGAATTGGAAGAATCGAGGCGCAATTTGGCTGCGCATTTTGCCGGCTCACTGACGCCATAACCAAAAACTGTCTGAAAAATTTTCAAAATAAAAATTTACCCACAAAAAACATCGCTCCGTTTGCGAATTTAGTACCGACGTGACGGTCGAAAACTCAGCTTTGAGAATATGCACAGTTTACCCCGATTCGGAACGAATTTTCACAAATTTTGAAAGAAAATAGCGCTGGCAGTCAACAACCCTGTTAATGTCACTCATAGATGAAAACCGAAATGTCACTAAATATACAGGTTGGCCCGATAAAACGACACATCGTCTTGCCACGTCATTGGTGGGGTACAGGGGAGCAAATTTTAAAACTCAAATTAACAAGTTTGGATCAATTAAAATTCCACGTTTACACAGACCCAGCTGCATTATTTTTTTCGCAGATTTTTAGTTAGAAAAAGCACCCTTCAATTCCACCTTTTAATTGTATAGAATTCCACAAATAAATATCACACATTTAGGAGTAGGTACTCGTAATATACAAAATATAGGTGCTCGGGGTACTTTGTTGGTGCATTTTACAGTCCTTACTTGCTAGACTAGCCTAGTTTAGGTACCTAAATAGATTTGGTATTTATTTGAAAGAGCCGCGTTTCGGCTACGTGGCCATCGTCAGTGTTCCCAGAGTAAGTAGCATCGCCAAGGAGTTCCTCAAGGGGCAGCTACAATTAATCCAGCCTTGTTTTTAACTCTCAGTTCCTCTGGAGAAACCCTGTTGTCCAGATGCTGAGCTGCGGGAGGCGAAACTCTAGGCCTAGAGAAACGTTGTATAGTTACGATTGAATGTGATTAAAAATGCATCATTTAGGGCCGGAAACGAAAACGGTTTCACTGAGTTGGGCGGCGACTGCTCTGAACCAGCACAACTTCCACTGCCCATTGTATAAGTATAAAATGTACAAGTTTCTATCGTTGAGATCCTTTGAAAGCGCGGTTTATATTTTACATCCTGGTTTGTTCATCGCAAAGGGGCGGTCAGACAGCCAGAGGCCATGTCTCTATTGTCTGGCTCGCGTGCCTCGAGGCTCTATTTGTATATAGGTTTTAAGCTTAATTAGTTTGCTTAGACACCGATAGTGATTGATTAATCCGATTTGGTCTTTGCACCTGAAAATGAGGGGCTCTACAATATAATACAGGCAGAGCCTTGCATCACTTCGTGCAGGAAAACCGGCGTGCCGGCCCCCAGGCCTCCGTCGGTCTTCTCCTGTTCGTTCTGCTCGTACTCGCAGTCAAAGTAGTGGCTTTGGCAGTCGTAGCAACGGCACTGATCCGACATTTTGCAGGTGATGCCGAACTGTTTCGCCACCGCTCTAAAATCAATATGGCAGTTTTATATATATTTATATTTTATATATATAATCAGCGCCTTCGTGCGTCTGGTACTCACTTGTAGAATTCCTTGCTGGACGTGTGCATTATCTCGGGCGCCTTTGGAGACGTCGCAGGCGACTGCACTTGTTTTACCGTCTCACTCAGCAGCGTCTGGAATTAAAAAACGCAAAGAGGCAAGCTGTCAAATACGTTCAAAAGCGCGGGTTCCACCTCCTTTTCACCGGCATAGTCGTTCTTGTTGCGCAAATCCTCGTGATTGGAGCGATTTAGGGTGGAACCCTTTGAACTGACGTCTGAAATGTAGACTTCCTCCTCGCTGACACTGTCATTGCCTGTAAGGAGACATACAGAACCCAGATAGCATTTGATATTCTATGAATATTCCAGAATGTTCAAAAAATATACAGAACATTGCGGGAATATCCTGGGAATATACATGGTTGAACATTCCTAACATGAATGTTCGTGGAATATACATGCATGTATATTCATCAAAGTTCATAAAAAGTATGTCCTAGGTATTTACACACATGTACTTATTGGGTATATGTGCAGATGAACATGCCAGGTATGTACATATAGTGTATATGTGCACGGTGAATATACCTAGTATGTTTAAAACAAATATTCCGGTAATATACATGAATGTATACGGTATATTCCAAATTGGTTGAATATAAATTTTGCGTACCCGCAGCAGAAAAGTAACGGCATGTAAAAGTAAATCTTCTTACTACTAAAACCGGAGACCCTTATGAAATACTGAAAATATGGGTTTTTGATTAACAAATTAACAAAATTTAAACATGTAACCCCGCAAACATGTAAAGGTATGTTGGTGTTTAAATTAAATACATTTGATTATTTTATTATTTCTTGTTCTAAACATACAGGTGATACCGCTGTT